>NC_072024.1:16124440-16469440 GCF_027791375.1 Indicator indicator | reverse complement strand
GGGCACAGGTGCCTGTGTGTGCTATGTCAGAGATGGGGGAAGCTGGGGAATGCCCTGCTGCCATGATCCCTTTAACTCTGCCCCTGAGCCCTGCTGGGTGCGGGGGGCTGGGGAAGCACTAAGAACATCGGGAAGCCGAGGGCACTGAGTGCCATGGGGTGGGCACTGGGGAAGATGGAGACATGAGGAGGTGGCCATAATGGGTGATGTTGGCTGAATGTTAGGGATATGCTCGGGGTGTATGCTGGGCTGGGCTAGTAGCCAGTACTGGATGTTACTGTGGTTGGTAGTGGGTCATACTAAATCATACTGGGAACACTGGTCAGTACAGGGGGCAATGGGAGTGGTGCCAGGTTACTCTGGGCAGCCCTGATAGGTGCTGGCATCAGTGCTGGGAGGGCCTGGGCTATACTGGGGGCAGTACTGGGGACACTGGAGGTTGGTACTGGATGGTACCAAGAACACTGGGAGCACTCAGAGTCAGTACTGGGAGCAGCAGCAGTACTTGGGCATTAGGACGTGATACTGGGAGCCAGCACTAAGTGGTACTGGGATCATGGTGTGGAGGAGTGGTAACAGGCTCTTTAGGGAGCACTGCGGGGTGGTGGTGGATGATACTGCGCAATATAGGGGGCCGTAGTATGTTTGGTACAGGGGGCAATGAGGTGGTACCAAGCTCCTCTGGGCAGCCTCGGGAAACACTGAGGTCAGGGCTGTGAGGTCCTGGGCTCTGCTGGGTGCTGTACTGGGCACACCGGGTGTGATGCAGGACTGTACTTGGGCAGTGCTGGGCGCACTGCGGGCGAGTGAGGGCTGTAGTGGGGACGCTGCGCTGGGTCAGTGAGCCCTCTGGCGGCCGAGTGCGGCGCTGCAGGGGCCCCAGTGCTGCGGGGATATTGAAGACAGAGCGGAGGTCAGGACACGGGACGGACGGGGCTTGGAACGCTGGCGTCAGGGGGACACAGAGAGCTTACTGGGGGACATTGGAGATCCCTGGGGACACTAGGTCTTACTGGTGGGCCGCATAGGCAATAGGGGGCTCTGGGGACATGGGAGTGGGGAATTGGTGGCTTAAGGACACTGGAGAGGGACGGTAAGGGGCTTGGGGATATTGAGTGGGATCACCGTAGTTGGTGTGGGAACACAGAGATGGCACTGGTGTGACCCCGGATGTTGGATGGGGCTTTTTTTGTTGTTGTTTTGGGGTGGTTTTTTTTGTTTTGTTTGGTTTGGTTTGGTTTGGTTTGGTTTGGTTTGGTTTGGTTTGGTTTGGTTTGGTTTGGTTGGGGTCGTGGTGTCCCGAAGACACTAGAGGGTACTGAGATTTCTTGGGGACACTGGGATTTCTCCTTAGGGTACTGAGGACTGTTACTGGAGAGGGTCTTGGAGACCCTGGGGATGTATATGAGTGTCCCTGTGGACATTGTGCAGGTGTTACTGGAGGTGCCTCTGGGGAGACTGGGCACAGTGACCTGGGGAACCTGGCATGCCTTACTGAGGCAGAGGGGGCTGTGAGCACTGGACCAGAGCGGGGAGGATGACCAGCATGAGCTGGGGACAGTGGGGACATTTCCACTCAGTGCCCCATCCCTGTCAGATCCCAGCAGAGGACACCAGCTGCAACCCTCCCACAAGGTAAACAGCAGAGTCAGAGCTGGTTGAGGAGTGTCCCATATCCTCTGGGGTGGCAAGTCACTGTCCCCAGCTCCAGGGCAGAGGCGAAGCTGGGGGCTGGCAAGCCTTGTGCCCCCTCCCCCAGCAGAAGCGCTGACACTGGAGCCAAGGGATTGCTGAGCTCAGCCTGCTGCAGATTTAAGGAGGTTTATCTAGGGGAGAGCATGGGGAGGCGGGTCTGTCTTAATCCATGGGTGCTGAGCACAGCACCCTGCCAAGCAGCCCCCCAGGACCTTGGCCCCGTCCTTGGCCCACATTGGGTGAGTGGTGGTGGCAGTGGTGGTGGTGGCAGCAGGGCAGTCGGCAGCAGGTGCGCTGGAGGCGGCGAGAGGCTGGAGCTCCTTGCCCATCTTGGTGCTGACTTCCAAGGAGCGGGTGAGTCGCAGGGCCGCGGAGCCAAGGATGGGTGCTGGAGCCAGTGCTGAGGAGAAGCACTCCCGTGAGCTGGAGAAGAAGCTCAAGGAGGATGCTGAAAAGGATGCCAGGACCGTCAAGCTGCTGCTGCTGGGTATGGGGGGGACACAAATCCTGGGGGAGGTACCCATCCTTTGTGAGTCTTACCCTAGCAACCCACCCAGAATTCCTGATACTTCCCAACACCCCTCAATCCAACCAGCCCACCCCAACAGCCCCACTTAAACCCAGCCAGCCCACCCCAACAGCACCACCCAAACCCAGCCAGCCCACCCCAACAGCACCACCCAAACAGCACCCTCATTTCTAGGAAGCCATGAGCATGATGTCCTCACTGCAAAACCCGCACAATGTTTCCCTGATGCCTCCTGCACCCCTAAAACCAAACAAATCAACCCAACCGTCTGCCCCAAATTTCCCTGATCCTCCTAAGCCTGACCAACCTAGCCCAACAGTCCACCCAACTGCTTTCTACTCCCAGCACCCCTATACCCAACCAACCCACTCACATTTCCCTGGCACCCCTAAACCAAACCATCTCACCCCAACAGCCCCCCAGAATTTCCTTTGCTCCCTTCAGCACTCCTGAACCCAACCAGCCCAACCCAACAGCCCCTCCTACATTTTCCTGACACTCCCCCAGCCTCCCCTAAACCAAGGAGGGAGGGTTGCTCAACAGCCGCACCAACATTAAGCACCTCGAACCCAACAACCCATCTCAATAGCCCATCCTAAGATCCTCATGCTTCCAGATATTCTCCAAACCAAACCACCCCACACAACATCCCCTCACTCCCATGCCCTGTCCTGACCCAAATCAACCCATCTCTAGAGCCTTCACTACCGCCTACCAGAAACCCACTCCAGCAGTCCACCACACTCCTGGGCACTCCCATGGAGCCCACATCACTACCTCTGTGTCTGTCCCTGTGGCACCCAAGCATGGAGAGTCCCTCCCAACTGTCCCAGTGGTTCTTGAGGATTGGGGTGCCCTGGACATGATGGACCCATGGGTGCCATTGCCACCGTACCAGCCTGGACCAAGGAATGTCTCCCTGCACTGACACAGGCTTGGGACATCAGGTGGTGGTGTGGTGGGGTTGTGATGACACCTCCTTGCAGCACATGCACTGCTGTGACCTGTGCTTTGTCCCTGCAGGAGCAGGAGAGTCAGGGAAGAGTACCATCGTCAAGCAGATGAAGTAAGTGCCAAGGGAAGCCATTTGGTTGTGCCCCATTGTGCCACATGCCTGTCCCACACCACACCCATAGGGTGCCCCTTGTCCCACTATAGCTGGCTCTGCCCCATGCCATGGGGTGCAACTCCCCCTTAGTGCCTAGCTCAATCCCACGGGCTGCCCAGCTCAGTGCCATGCTGCACCCATGGATGTCCCCACCCCACAGTGCCCAGCTCAGCCACATGCCCCCTCCCTGGCCAGGATCATCCACCAGGATGGTTACTCACTGGAGGAATGCCTGGAGTTCATTGCCATCATCTACAGCAACACACTCCAGTCCATGCTGGCCATCGTGCGGGCCATGACCACCCTCAATATCCAGTACGGGGACTCAGCTCGCCAGGTGAGGAGTGCCCCGTGCTGGGCATGGAAGTCCCTCCTGTCCCCCAGCCTCTCTGAGCCCCTCTCCCTTGTAGGATGATGCCCGCAAGCTGCTGCACCTCTCAGACACTATAGAGGAGGGCACTATGCCCAAGGAGATGTCAGACATCATCGGGCGGCTCTGGAAGGACACAGGCATCCAAGCCTGCTTCGACCGTGCCTCTGAGTACCAGCTCAATGACTCGGCTGGCTAGTACGTGGGGCAGGGCAGTCTGGGCAAGGGGGGTCCTGGGGTGCTGACCTATGTCTCATGCCCACCATGTGCCCGGTCAGCTACCTATCAGACCTGGAGCGCCTGGTGACCCCTGGCTACGTCCCCACGGAACAGGATGTGCTGCGCTCCCGCGTCAAGACCACTGGCATCATCGAGACCCAGTTCTCCTTCAAAGACCTCAACTTCAGGTGGGGGCTGAGCACCTGGCAAGGGCTGATGCCAGAGGGATGGGGAGGGAGTGGGGGGTGCTGACCTCTGCCTTGTGCTGCCCAGGATGTTTGATGTGGGTGGGCAGCGCTCAGAGCGGAAGAAGTGGATTCACTGCTTTGAGGGAGTGACTTGCATCATCTTCATCGCGGCCCTCAGTGCCTATGACATGGTCCTGGTGGAGGATGACGAAGTGGTGAGAAAGGCTCACCACCCCATAACCCTCTGTGCTTCGTCCCCATCATGATCTGGGTGGAGGTCACTGTGGGACTGATGGGGAGAGTCTGTGTCCTTCTGCAGAACCGCATGCACGAGAGCCTGCACCTCTTCAACAGCATCTGCAACCACCGCTACTTTGCCACCACATCCATTGTCCTCTTCCTCAACAAGAAGGACGTCTTCCTGGAGAAGATCAAGAAGGCCCATCTCAGCATCTGCTTCCCCGACTACGATGGTGAGGGCGGCAACAGTTGTCCCGCTGCGTGCAGGGGGGTGACAGTGAAGGGTTGGGTGCCTGCAGTCTGCAGAAGCTACCCACCAGGTGTCCTCAGCACCCCACACGAGCGATGCTGCACCAGCCTTGCTCATGGACCGAGCAAGGTTTGCCCACCCGGGGGAGCACTGGGCGGCACTAGGCCAGCACCTAGGGCGGGGGACACCAGCCCGGAAGGGGACCCTGCTCATTGCGATGCCAACAGGTCCCAACACCTACGATGACGCCGGCAACTACATCAAGCTGCAGTTCCTGGAGCTGAACATGCGCCGAGACGTGAAGGAGATCTACTCCCACATGACCTGCGCCACTGATACCGAGAACGTAAAGTTCGTCTTCGACGCCGTCACCGACATCATCATCAAGGAGAACCTCAAGGACTGCGGGCTCTTCTGAGCCCCAGCTCCCTCTCCCCCTCAGCTGGGGCCCAGCCCCAGCACCGCCCCCCACCCCCAAACCTCCATAACCATCTTATCTTGCCCCAAAATCCTGGGATTTAACCCACTCAACCCCAGAGTCACCAGTGGGAGGCACAGCCACATTTCCTCTCTCCACAAACCCTCCCACTGACTATCACTGTGGGACACCTGGTGCCAGTGGGTGCTGGGGCATCCATAGCTATTCCAGGTGTTGAGGGAGGGAGCACTGGTGATGCTAGGTACCCCTTGGAGCTCAGGGTACATGGAGACCTCTTGAGCACTGAGGGTCCCCAAGAACCCCTTGGAGCTGGGGGTTGCTGGTGGTCCCTGGGCACCCCTTGAAGCTGGTGGGGGTCCCTTCTGTGCTGTGTGTCTGTGGGGGTCCCTGTGGACTACTAGATGCAAGGGGTGCACCTGGGGACTACAAGACACTGGGTACCTTTGGGTACTGGGTGTCCACAATGACTGTGTGGTACTGGGGCCCCTAGGTACCACCATCCCCATGCTGCAGGCCCAGGAGGTAGTCATGCCCCCCCCAGCTGCTGAGTCAGCATACCAGGGGTGGCTCAGCCTCTCAACAAGATCCCAGCTCCCTCTGCAGGGTCCCACCACCACCCTCACCTTTGCACCCAGAGGATGCTGCTGAGCCTCTGGGGTGGTATCAGCCCATTCTGTGTCCTCTCCCACCCCAAGATGCCCCCGAGCCCTCTGGAGGGGTGAAGCAACCCCACCCCTGGGTCACGATGGGGGAGGGGAGGTCAGTATATATATACTATTTTCTCTCTCTTTTTCTTTCTACATTTTATTATTTCAAACCATGTGAAGAATTCGGTAAAACATCCTGTGGGAAAAGCAAGGCCGTGGGCACCGGCTGAGGGGACCCCCCTGGGCTGGGGGGGACAGCAGGGGCCGCTCTGTACAGCAGGCTCTCCTCGCCCAATGCAACAGCTAGCCCTAAAAACTAGGCTTAGAAAGAGGGGGGTGGAGGTGCAGCCAGCTGGCAGCACCCCCCCTGCCTGCCCCCCTGCCCAGCTGCTGCCCATCCCTTAGGGCAGCAAGGTGGGGGGCTGCAAGGCAAAGTGGGGCACGGACCCCCCCCAAGGCACATGGTTGGGGGTGGGCTGGCCATGGAGGACGCTGCCACCACGTAGCACTTGACGCTTTTAAATAGTTTGGTAAAAAGGTTTCTTTAAAAATCAACCTGGCCCCAGCCGGTGTGGTGTGGGGGGTGTTGTCTGGGGGGGTTTTGTGTTTGTTGTTTGTTTGTTTTTTTTTTTTGCATGCTCTTGGGGTGGTTTGGGTTTTTTTTTCCTTTCTTTTCTGGTTTACTAAAAGGAATGTCATCGGTTGTGTTTTTGGCCAGGTGGGCATTCCCAAGGGGATCACTGTGTGCCCCCCCTGTGCCAGCAACACTTGCAATGTAAACAGTGAGAGCGCCTGGGCGCAGGAGCGAATGAACTAGGGGGGGCTGGAGCAGTTCGGGGTTACAGACCAAGATTAAAACATCGCTTTCCCCAGGAAGGGCAACGCCGGCGAGGACGAGGAGGATGGTGGGGGGCAAGCGCAGATGGCAGGGGAGACATGGGTCCTGCCACCACACTGACACCCAGAAAGTCTCTTTACGGGGTAGGGACAGGGGGATGAATCCGAAGAGAAGCAGGAGTGGGGGGCGGCGCGGTCCTTCCTTCCTTCACTGGCGCAGCCAGGGGTCCTAGGAGAGAGCAGGCAGTGAGTGGTGGGGTCTAGAGAGAGCCATGTGGGCACCCACTGCCAGCCTGCACCCATCCCATCCCCAGAGGATGCTCTGTGACCATGCCAGTTTGGGGGCCACTGTCAGGAGCAGCACTCACCTGGGCAGTGCCAGCCTTCAGAAGAGGCCGCAGTCCTTCAGGTTGTTTTTGATGATGACATCAGTGACAGCATCAAAGACAAACTGCACGTTCTTGGTGTCGGTGGCACAGGTGAAGTGGGTGTAGATCTCCTTGGTGTCCTTCCGCTTGTTCAGGTCCTCAAACTTGCTCTGAATGTAGCCAGCTGCCTCATCGTACTTGTTGGCCCCTGGGGAGGAGATGATACTGAGCTGCCCTACAGCCACCTGGACACGCCGGCAACCCCCTACCACCAGCACCCAAGGGGTGTGGGCTTGGCTCAGCTTCCCCTGCCACCACAGCCACTACCCCAATGCCAAACCAGACACAGTGAGCTTCAGCTAAATCCCCCCAGGACCGCTGGCCTTTGTCCACCTCATCTTCCCCCCATTCCTGGGGCACCCCAAACACCACCCCACATTGCTTGCTGCACCAATGCACTGCCCCTTGGGCAGTACGGAGATAACCACTATCTCCATCACCAGCATCTCCTACTATGCTCCCTGGGCAAGGCACTGCCTGCTCCCCCTGCCAGGGGGCACCAAGTGTCCTGGTAGTACCTGTGTACTCAGGGAAGCAGATGGTCAAGGGGCTGTGCACAATCTTCTCCTCAAAGAGGTCCTTCTTGTTGAGGAAGAGGATGATGGACGTATCTGTGAACCACTTGTTGTTGCAGATGCTATCAAACAGCTTCATGCTCTCATGCATCCGGTTCTGGCAAGGGAGACAGCAGCCTGAGTTGGGCAGATACCCCCAGGCAGCGCCTATCCCTCTGCTGCCCAACCTGCTGTGCCCTCACAGCTCCTGCTGCCTGGGCAGGGGATGCTGGAGGCCCTGTAAGACTTGGGCCATGCTGGCCAAGGCCCAAGGTAGCCAACAGAGCAGGGGGCAATCCCCTAGCCCTTCACAGAGAGCATGGCTCACGGCACCAGCTCCATCCCCAACTCACCATCTCCTCATCTTCAGCTAGCACCAGGTCATAGGCACTCAGGGCCACACAGAAAATGATGGCAGTCACCCCTTCGAAGCAGTGGATCCACTTCTTCCGCTCTGAGCGCTGGCCACCCACATCAAACATCCTGTGGCAGAGGCAGATTGCCATTGGCATCAGCTCCTGGTCCCACCACCCTTGCCCTGCTCCCTGCCTCAGTTTCCCTGGCTGCCCAGAGCAAGATCCATACCAGAAAAAGGCACCAGAGCAGACAGAGCATGGCACCTCTGCACCAGGGATTTGGTTGGTGCCACAGATCTGCCCTGGCACCCACTGCCCACCCCAGGGACAGGTGTCCCAGTATCCAGGCTCACTTTCCAGCTGGAGCAAATCCCCACTGCGAGTCAGCCAGGACCAGGCATCCTCTCACAGGGGCGTCAGCTCAATCCTTCCTGGAGCTGGGCTCCAGGAGATGCTGCCAGACTCACTCAGGAGCAGGCACTGTGGGGCTGTGCCAGAGGCCTTGGACCAAGGGAAGTCACAGTGCTTGGCTGAGCAGCTGCAGGCCATGAGACTATGGGCAGCATGAGGGCTCAGGGGATGATCCTGATGCACCATGCACCCCTTTGTCTGCAGGCAGCAAAGATGTTCTTCTCTGCCTCCATAGAGAAGAGCCCAGCAGCAGCCTCATGTCCACTGCCAACTGTCCAGCTGCCAGCAAAAGCTTCCTCACTGCCATGCGAGTGATAGACCATCCTCTCTGCCTTGCTGCTACCTCCAAAGAACAGCACTGATGAACGACCAAGTGCTTCCATCCCACTGGGGTGATACAGAGGTCCTTGCAAGCTCCCTGCATTCAAAGATGACCCCAGCAGATCCTCCTGCCCATAACTCTGTTGCCAAGTGACTAAATCCCTGGGATGTGCACAACACCAGCTTTTTGCCTTGGAAACTGGAGTCCTGGCTATTTCCCATGGGTTTTCAGTGGAAAGCATCCTGGGCTGCCAGCAGGCAGCAGCACTGGTGTCCTACCTCGAGACCATGGCTCCCACCCAGTGCCCTTCCCACAACGGAAGCAGCGTCAAGGCACTGGAGGACGCCTTCCTCCTTCCCCTCCTCGCCAAAGGCTGGATCCGCCCCCAGGTCAAGCCTCTGGCTAGGCGTTTTTGAGGCTGTTCCAGCTAATTTCAGAGGTTTCTGCTCTCTCTCTGAGGCAGCAGCTCCCACCATGAGCAGTCCCAGGGCTGCTTGGTGCATGCAGCATGCAAGCAGGATCTGTCCCAGCACAGGGAGGCAGTGGGGATTTTTGTCTTGGAAAAAGCAAAAGAGGAAGGGTCAGACATACTTGAAGTGCAGGTCCTTGAAGGTGAAGTGGGTCTCAACGATGCCAGTGGTCTTCACCCTGGTGCGCAGCACATCCTGCTGGGTGGGGATGTAGTCAGCACGGGCTATCCTCTCCAGGTCGTTCAGGTAGCTGGGGAAGGAGCAGAAAGGTGTTGGGGAAGCTGCCCCATGAGGCACAACCCTCTCAAATCCCACAGAACATTCCCTCACCGCCCCAGGATGCTCTGCTCACGCTTCAGCATTGTCCATTTGGAGCGGGCACTGGGTGGCACAGTGGACCCCATCTGCACCCTGGGGTCACCACATAGCCCTGTCACCACAGGCAGAGCAGGACTGCCAGCTGCCAGGGTGGCAAGTGGGACATGCAGAGGAAGCAGGCTCTGTGGGCCATGCAGGGGGCTGAGGCTGGGGGCTCCCCCCATTCCCCCAGCTGCCTGCACGGGGGAAATGGCAAGAGGAAAGTATTCACTGCTATGGCAACCGTCCGCAGCACGGCGGAAACAATCGATGGCGGCGTGCCATTTATAGTCAAAAAACACAAAGGGCTGGCGCCCTGGGAGGAAGCAGGAGGCGGGCAGCCAGAGAGACAGGGAGCGGTGTGGCCAGGGGGCTGCTGCCCACCCAGAGCCCCCCTGGGGTTGCATCCCCATGTCCTGCCACCTGTCCAGCCCTGTCAGAGCCTGGTTCCCCCCAGCAGCCTCTGGGACCATCTGGAGGACGCCAGGAGGATCAAGGCAGGTTTTGCTTTCTCCAGCTCACGTTGCTCTAATTGGGTTATTGTAAACAGGCTCCTTTAAGCAAATTAGGCTTGTGCTAATTAAGGCCTTTGCAGCTCCATAATCTGGTGAAAACCAGATTACAGCTCCTGAGGCCACGGGGATTCCCAGCTCCGACAGCAGCGCGGCTGATCACTAGCTCCCAGGAAACCTGCTGGCATGCAGGGGCAAAGCTAGAGCCATGGGTGCCCTGATACCATGCCACAGCTGAGGGGGTGTGTGGGGGGGGCAGCTCAGCACCATGGAGCAGCCTGAAAACAGCCGGAAACACAGCAGCCTCCGGCTGACAGAAAACAGGAAACGCCACCACAGGGACATGCACAGCACCAGCAGACACAGGCCTCACACCCAGACCTGGGGTGCTGGCAAGTGCCCACCCTGGCACCCCAATCTCCTGGTACCTCCAGGGGCAGTGGAGGAGGGTGGGGGCTGCTGCTGACGTCTGGGTGCAGGTGGCCTATATATAGAACACAGGGCTCCTTATCCCAAGGGTGTCCTGTGCAGTGACATATTCATGGGGCTGGGAAAAGATGGAGCAACAGCTCGAGGGAGCTCCTAATTACTGCTCACCCAACCCCTGCAACGTGCCAAATGCTCCACGAACACACTTAAAGGGGTACTCCATTTGCAGACACTTTGCAGATGTATTTGCTTAAACTGTGCATGTGAGCTGCCAGGCACCTGCCAGGTCTCCCGCACTTCCAAACAGCACCTGTGGCACAGCACTGCAGGAAATAGTGCTGCAAGGGAAGTGATGGGGCTGAGCAGGACGGGGGCTGAGGAGGGTGGGTGGGTGCCAGGCAGGAGGAAGCCAAAGTCATGGGCACTAGAGGAAAGTGCTGGCAGAAACTTCTCCAGGGTCAGCACTTGCCAGGAGCTTTCCTTCAACCTCTTCCCCTCAGTGCCCCTAGTGCAGAAGAGGGACCTGCCAGTGCAGAGTGGGAAGGGGCAGCTGAGCTGGCACATAGGGGACCAAGCAGGCCCAAAGATGGCAGCAAGTCGCAAGAGTGCTCAATCTCCCTTGGGGCCAGCCTTGGCAGGGGATTCCCAGCTCACCATGAGCTCCCCCTGGCACTGCCTTACCTCAGGGGCAGAGAGGGCAGCAGGGCACCATGTAGCCAAGTGCAGCCTCAGCTGCACTGCCCTCTCCAGCCATCATATTTAGGTAGATTAACCTATTTATTAAATCTCTTCAGTGATAAACCTGGCCAGATGCAGGCAATTTATCTACCTAAACATGAGCATGCCAGCTAATGTGCCATCAGAATGCCAAGTCTTTCCATACAAACCCAGTTAAAAACAAAAGGCTCTTGTGCATCCTATTCATACTGTTCAGACACAAGGGTCCACAGCACTTTCTTTGGGGCTTTTTCTTGCTTTCATGACCCATGAAGGGCCATGGGATGGGGCAGGACCCCTGACTGCTCACACAAAGGGAGGCCAGGGAAGACCATCCCTGGGAAAGGGCAGTGGGCACAGAGGAGTGGCAGGAGAGGGATTTTCTAGTGCCTCCCTCCCAGGGGATGCAGCACCCCGCCAGAGCAGGAAACAGCTTTTGAAATATCCACCTTCCCAGTTCTGCTCTGGCTCAGTGCCAGCACAGGACGGGAAGTGGCAGCACCAGCCCTAAGCCTGACAGTTGGAAATGGCAGCCTCTGGGGGGAGGATTTTTGTTGCTCAATAAAAGTGAGGCAGCCTGCAGGGCTCGGATTCAGCTGAGCTAGGGAAGAGGAGCAGGGGTACTCACTAGGCAGCAGAGTCATTCAGCTGGTACTCTCGGGAGCGGTTAAAACAAGCCTGGACCCCGTTGTCAGACCACAGCCTCCGGATCACATTGGCCAGGTCCTCTGGCATGATGCCCTGCTCCTCAGCGGTGCAGGAGAGCGCAAACAGCTGCCGAGCATCATCCTGTGCGGAAGAAACAGGGCTCAGGCACCAGCATGGCCCCAAAGGACCCAACCGAAGCCCACCACTGCCCATCCAGACAGAAGGACAGGAGCTCCAGTGGTGAATGGGGACAAGACACAAGGGAACCAGCAAGACCTCCAACCCTGCACCCATCAGAAGCCGTGCCAGGAGAGACACCTATGGGTTAGGTTCCCCCATCCTCAACACCAGGGAAAGGAGGTCACAGCCAGCCAGGGACCAGCAGTGTTTGGGCAGGGTCACCTTTAATCCTGGTCCAGTTTTGGACGCATCTGTTTTCACCTCCCAAGAACCTCCACCCCTTCCAGGTGCATCAGGAGCAGAAGGGCACTCACTGCTCTGGAGGAATCTCCAAAGTCAATCTGCAAGTTCCCCATTGCCTTGATGATGGCCATGATGGACTGGATGGTGTTGCTGTATACCACAGCTTTGTACTGCCGGCACTCCTCCTCTGAGTAGCCATCCTCATGAATGATCCTAGGGCAGGGGAAAGACACAGGCAAGATCAGCCTTTTGTGGAGCACCTCAGGGTACTGCTCCCCACCCATGCTCTGAGGCTAATGGGCAGCTTTCCCCACCCGACACCAGTTTTGGAGCCCACAGCCAAGGTCTGCATAGTGTCAGGGCCCACTCACTTCATCTGTTTGACAATGGTGCTCTTCCCAGACTCGCCAGCACCTGTGGAAAAACAAGAGGGAACAAGCAGTGAGGTGTTGCACAAAGCTGGGGACTTCTACCCTGCTAGGACCGCCCCCCTCCCCACCTCAGGAAGAAAGGTAGCAGGTGCCTAAGCCATCAGAGAAGAGCTGCCAGTGTCAGCCAGAGCCAATGCTTGAACAGGCACCAGGAATGTCAGGGCCAAAAAATGGGAGGTAAAAGCCAGCCTGGGGAAACCTTGCAATAGCTCTGGAGAGGAGAAACGACACCTGCTCTGGGCCAGAAAAACAGCATCAATGCACCAACAGGTGACTGGCAGCCCCAGCTTGGGCTGAGCTCAGGAGCAGGGAGCCCCCTGCAACAGGGGGCTAAGCCTATCACCTTCCATCCCACCTCCAGGCAGAGCCTGAGCTTACCTACTGCATGCCACATCCCTGTTGCACCGGGGGAGACTGATGCATCATCCCTGACACATTCCCACAGCTGGAGCTGGCAGCAGTGAGGACATGGAGATGCTCATGTCAGCAGGTAAAGGCAGGGAGCCAGACACCTGAAGCCAAGCACCCCAGAGAACTTGGGAGAAGCTGCCGCCCCCAGCAGCCAGCTCCCGGCGGGACCGTCCGCCCCCGAGCTGCATTTTAAACCCAGAGCACTTTGCAGTCTGATGGGCCCTGCACCCCAGCCCTGCAGCAGTGGCAGATGCCAGCAGGGAAAGCCAGCAGCTTCAGGGCTGGGTTTATTTTTCAGCCTCTAAACATGGTATGTCAGGGGTTCAGAGGAGATGACTGGGGCTCCTAGGGCTCCTAAGGCTCCCCCTTCACCATCTTGTGCCCCTTGAGGACATCACCCCATTCAGGCAACGTGCAGCTCCTGGCCCAACCCCCACTGTCCATGCTAGGAGCAGGAAAGGAGTGAAGTCACCCCAGCTGCAAGAAAGGGGAAGCTCGAAGGGGAAGCTGAAAGGGACAGCACATGTCCTATGTCCCCTCTCTGCGCAGAGAGTGCCACTGAGATGGAGGAGTGCCTGGCTCACCTCACCCCGGGAACCCCAGCACAATGAGTCTTCTTTGGACAGGGACCTGTATGCTCCCTGCTTCTGGGTGCAAATCCCACGGGATCCTCTCAATCCAAGCCCATCCCAGCGAGTCCCCTCACTGCTGCCCTCAGCCGTGGCGCTGCCCTTACTGGGGGCCCCAGGCAAGCAGTGGCAGCGCTGTGCTGGCATGGCCACAGAGGAGGAAGAGAGATTACAGAGGAGTTCAAAAAGTGAAAAAAACAAACCAAAAGAAAAAAAACCAACCCAAACTTAAAATGGAGATTATGCTAAAATTAAACAGGGAAAAGAGCCTGTCATGCCAGCTGAGACATGGTGGCATGGAGCAGATGTATTCTGCCCATGCCCTTGGCATAAAGGCAGCCTAGGTGATGGGCACACACTCCCCTAGACATCACTGCTGGCACTGCTCAGGGCATGGAGTTCCCAGGGCTCAGGGCCACATCAATCATAGAATCAGAGAATCACAGAATCAGTCAGGGTTGGAAGGGACCACAAGGATCATCTAGTTCCAACCCCTCTGCCATGGGCAGGGACACCTCACACTACATCAGGCTGGCCAGAGCCTCATCCAGCCTGGCCTTAAACACCTCCAGGGATGGGGCCTCAACCACCTCCCTGGACAACACATTCCAGGCTCTCACTACTCTCATAGGGAAGAACTTCTTCCTCACTTCCAGCCTGAATCTCCCCACTTCCAGCTTTATTCCATTCCCCCTAGTCCTATCACTACCTGACACCCTAAAAAGTCCCTCCCCAGCTTTCTTGTAGCCCCCTTCAGATACTGGAAGGCCACAAGAAGGTCACCTCAGAGCCTTCTCTTCTCCAGACTGAACAACCCCAACTCTTTCAGTCTGTCCTCATAGGAGAGGTGCTCCAGCCTTCTGCTCGTCCTTGTGGCCCTTCTCTGGACACGTTCCAGCATGTCCATATCCCTCTTGTAACAGGGGCTCCAGAACTGGATGCAGTACTCCAGGTGGGGTCTCACCAGAACAGAGTAGAGGGGAGAATCACCTCCCTCGAAATGCTGGCCACACATCAAGACCAGAGAGACCCAATATTTATTGCCACAACCCCCCAACTCCACTGTTTCCATGCCCTATGTGCTTAGGGAAAGGCTTTGCCCATTCCCGAGGTGAGCTTTAGATACCGTGAGGGCAGGGTGAGGGCTCTCCAGCGCTGCCAACCCAGCCTCGGCTGGCGCCCACGGGATGCTGACGCGGCACCCAGAACAACCCGGCCGGTGTTTGTGGTCAGTGCTGGCAGCTCCTGCCCAGAGCTGAGAGCAGGGCAGGAAGAACTCTGTGTATCCCTTCATTTTTTCCATTAAATACCTCTGGTTTCTGACAACACCACCAGGGTCAGCAGCCAGGGCTGCTGTGCCCTTCCCCAGAGGGTGTCCAGACAGGGAAACTGGGGCACACAGCAAGGGAGGAAACCTGTTAACAAGGACCCCTGGGGTGAGGTGCCAGACAGTCCCCTCCCAGCCTCCTGCTCTGCCTGACGGTGCCTGACATTTGCTCCCTGCCTGGAAGGGGACAACCCCCTAGAACCTCCTGCCCACTCCCAGTAGGGTGATGGTCACCACCAGGGTGACATTCACCATGAGCCACTGAGACCAGCCATCTACCTGGCAAACTTCCCCTGCAGCCCCTGGGCTCCTCCACAGTTGGCAGAAGGCACTGTGCCATTGCCCTCACAATTTCCCTCCCAAATCATTACCTTTGCCTAACAAAGGGACCAGGTAATTGCTGGAGAAGCTGCACACCTCACCCTCCTGTGGCACCCCAGCATCTGACAGAGCCCAGTGGGTGACCCAGCACCCCCAGCACTAGCAGCTCCAACCCAGCCAAGTATGGAGGGGACCCTTCCCAGCCCCCCAGGGCGAGCACAGCAGACAGGAAGGGTTTCCAGTCCCCAGGAAGGATTTCAAATCCCCGGAAAACCCCAGCTGCCGCCCATTCAACCCCAAAACAATCCCCGGGCATGGTGCCAGCTGCCGGCTTCCCCTCTGCCCAACCCAGGCAGAAGCAGGCAGTGCTGGAGGGGCTGTGCATCTTCCAGACCCTCTGCACCATCTAGGCATCAGGAGGGATGGAGAGAAGACCCCTGCCATGGGCTGACCCCACAGCTGGGCTTCTTCTAACCCTGCCTGCTCCCTGACCACCCTTCCTGCCTGCCAAGACTGGGTAGCACTTATTCCCGAATAACGCCTGTCAAAAATAGGAGCCTCTCTTGGGCTCATTTCCCCCCTTTTTTGTTAAAAATAATCATCAAAAAATTAAAATAAGCAAGCAGCTGCCTGGTTCTAAAATGCCCTGCTAATCTACTGGCAATTTTTTTTTTTTATTTAGCTACCATGTATTTTGTAGGCTGTGATTTAAGATGCTTTTTGGCCAGCATATATTTAATGCAACATATGCAATATATTCCTGGACAGCAGCAGATATTTAATGCCATACATTTAAAGGGTTGATCACACACTCTGGGGTCCCCCTCCCACCACATCACCAATACAAAATTTTCCATTTTGCTGCATGGCACCATCCCATTCTACGCTGTCAGACATCAAGGTATGAACGGAAGCAGCGCACAGCTGGAAAAATTTTCCTTATTACATGGAGAAGCTGGAATTCAATCTGCCAGTGGGTCTGAAGCCATCCTCATCCCCTGCACCCAGAGCTCTTGTCCCCAGCCACTGCACCCACCAAGTTTTCTGAGCCCAGTAAACAGCAGCTATGATTTGAATATGAATTTACTGATATTTTTTACTTGCAGGCAATCCCACTGATCCCTTTCCCTGAAGAACAGACAGACAGAGGGATGGCTGCAGAGCCCACCCGACTCAGCGCCTGTGTGCAAATGTGCATGCGTGTGTGTGTGTGTGTGTGTGTGTGTGTGTGTTAAAAGCAGAGTTACCCTAAAGACTCAAAAAAAAAATAAAAAGAGATTTCCCCTCAACATTTTCCTTCCTACCCAAAATAGATGGAAAATTGCTGTAAAAATAATGGTGTTTTTTTACAACCCCACAGTGACACAGGGCATTTTTCCCAGGGGCCGTCCCATTCCGGCACAGGGCTGGCTGCTTCCCAGGAGGAGCCTGGGCATCGGTGGCCGGGGGGATGCCACGTCCCCAGGCACAACCCCAAAACATTGGGCAGCATCAGGGAGGCACAGAAGCCCCTGTACAAGGCTACTGATGGAGACACAGCAAAAAATAAACCACAAAAATAAATAAAATGGAAATAAATCAGCAGAGGGATGGGCATATGGAGTACATGGTCTGGGGATGGCATCACAGCAAATGTACCCCCAGTGCTGACAAGGACCAATGGTATTCACGAACTGGACAAAACTATCCTTGTGCTGGGCTTTTTCCAGGAATCTCAGAACTTTGCTGCTCTGTTTCTCCCCTGCCACAGGCTAACGGTACCTTTGCTCCTCCGCTGGCACCAGCTGCCTCCATGTCCTCACCCACCTCAGCCACCCTGGACACAGGGACTCCCTGATGCTCCCCACACTCCCCCTCAAACACCCAGTGTGGTTCCAGCGCAGCCAGAGCCAGAGAGCTGCTCCTGATGGTGCCATGCCCGCACGCCTGGCTGCCATCATCCTGATGTGGGGGCTCACCACTGGCACAGCTGGGATGCCAGCAGCACCCTGCCCCTGCCACAGCTGGGTTTTCTGCCAGAGGGGATGAAGGATTAGTCATCTGCCCCAGCTCCGGTGATTCAGCCAGCCTCCGGCCCGGAAACCCGGCTCCAGCACGGAGCAGGAAACTGAGCAGCTGCGGCAAGCCCGGGCCGGACCCGGCTACAGCAGGCACACTACGATCCCAGCCTGGCACCCTCTGGCACCCGCAGCCCTGGGCAGTTCAGCCCATGAGAGACTGTCTGCTGTAAAGCTATATATAGGTAAAGTACATATATTTTTTTTTCACAGATATATATATACACACACACATATATATATACAATCTATATATATATATATAAAACGGAGAGATATATAAACGTTTAAACATAAAAATGTATTTCTAAAGCATGTACATAAATATCTCTATATAATACAGGTATATGAGCCTGCCATCTCTCCTGGGCACAGCCTAAGCTTCCATCTCAGAGCAGAGGGCAGCTGGGATATCACCAGCAGGAACATCAGGGTGACCCATCCCAGGGCCTGGGTGTCACACTCCTTCCTCCTTCCACATCCCAACGCACCTGGCACCCCTCCACCAGCTCCAGGGGGTTGGATGCAGGGTCCCCCAGATATAACAGCACCAAACTCTTCCCACTGAAGGAAGGACTCAATCTCCTCCCAGCCAGGGCTTGGGCAGGAGGGAGGACAAAACCAAAACCCCAAGCCAGGACAATGCACATCAAAGAAGGCAGCCCATACGGAAGTCCAGGGCAGCACTGGGACAACACAGCCTCCGAAAGTCACAGCTGGTCCCTCCCTTCCTCTATTTTTATGCAAGCCCAAAACAAAAAAACATGAAGCTGCTGAGCCCTGACCCACTTGCCCTCACCCAGGCTGCCGGCTCACCCAGGCAGGATCTCACCCAGGCAGCTGCCTGCATGACATACTCGGCACAATCCAGCCTGAGTGGTGCAAGGGGAGCATCCTTGCCCCAGGGTTTGCACCTCCAGGACTGAAAACCACTGGGGTCACCGAAGTGATCAACCCACCAGCACCTTCCCTCACCCTGGGTGTCTTCACAGGCTCCAATGACTCCCGGGCAGCCAATAAATCCTTTTTCTTTACCAATCATCCAAAGAAAGACAGGGAATCAGGGACTTTGGATGTGGCTTGTCTGCCATCAATCCTCCATTCCTTCATGAGCATCCTGGCTCCCACAACCAGGGAGGTGCGCTGGGCAGCACCCAACTTCCACTGCTGCCCAGCAGAAACAGCAGACTGAACCATGGCAATGCCAAGGAGACAACAGCAGCATTGTGAGCTGATGCACCAGGTATTTTCAGATGCCAGTGGCAGCTCCTTGCCTCTCCCAGTACCAAAACCTCAGGAGATTGTTGGTTTCCAGCAGCAGGGAGGGAGGACTGCTTTGTTTAGGGGATACTGCTTTATTTGGGTCTTTATCCCCATCAAAGACTGGAGATTCAAAGTACCCAGCAGAGAGCATATTTGCTGGAGCCAGCAAATGGCAGAAGAGAACCTCAGGTGCCACAGGCATGTGCCTATGGCTGCAGTGCTGGATACCATCAGGGAGCTCCATCCCTCTCTCAGATGTGGATCACCTGCCACAGTAGAGAGAAGGCAGAAGTGGGCTCATGGCCACACAAAAGGCACAGCACTGAGTCAAGCAGCTTCATCAGCCAGCCCCAAGCTCTCCATGGTGCCGGTGGGCTGTACGATTCTACACTCCCACTGCCACACTTCCAGACCACTGCTCTCTGCTTGCACCGCGTCCTGCCCGGCTGCATCAGCAGCTCCAAGCTGCAGCTGTGGGATGGCACGAGATGCTGGCAAAGGCTGCATGGTGCTTGTAAGAGTCATCTCCTCTTTGTGCTGTGGGCCAATTCACCACAAAGCGTGAAACTGTTTTTCTCCTTATTTTTTTCCCTCCCTAATTTTTCCTCCTTGTTTCTGGAGGACACAGGAGGGTTGCATCCAGCAGGGAGAACTGTGGAGCTCTGCCTTGCTCAAGGGTGCTCACCAAAAAGCATGCACCTGGGCTCATGAAAAAGTCCAGTTCTCCTCAAATCTTCCTCCAGCTATGGGGTAGAAAGTAAGCCATAGGAAGGTGGGCAGCAGAGATGTCAGAGCATCCCCCCAGCACCACATCCCCACCTCAAGGGGTTCCCTCCAGGGGGAATGATGCAATGAGCACCCCCCAAGGAGGCAGTGCCAGCCCCACCTCCCCAGTCACTCCCTGCCAACTCAGGATTTTCTGGCTGCATTCAGTTCAGGAAAGGGCAGTAGTGACCCAAGGATCTGGTGCTATTTACACATCAACAGCTGTAAGGGGAAACAATAAACATTAAAAAAAATTAAAGGGTAATTTCACTCTATTTTTGGTTTTAGAAACCATCTGAGATCAGAAATGCTACTCATAAATGCTGGCCCCAGCAGAATATAGTGTGGTCATTGTCCCCCTTCCACCTCTGCTTCGGCACAGGGCAGGACATGGGAAAGGGATGCCTACACCACGATCCTCACTCACCAGCAAACCCCCTGCCACCCCTTGGTGGTGCTCAGAACGAGCCAGCCAGAATCCCCAGAGACGACAGCACTGGGGTGATGCTGCCTATCCTGCTTAGTCCAAAGAGCCCCGTGGAGAAGTGCTGCCAAAGCCCCTGTAGACCTCTTATTTCCTAATGGGCAGCAGGCACAGAGGAGACAAGCCAGCAGCAAGGCCCTGAAGCAGTTCACAGTGAAGCAGGGACCACACTTTTCCCCATCAGCCTGCAAACCCCACGGGGTTTCACCCTGCCAGCACCATCCCCACCCCGGAAACAAGCAGGTCGGTGAGCTTGCACAACAGGCAAGCCCCACAACAGCTCAGACCCCTGCCCAGCATCACCAGGATGGGTCTTGCCAACAGCACAGCTCACACCAAGGCAAAAATAAGATAAAAAATAAAAGGCAAAACCCAAGGCGCCCTGTGAAACAAGGGCTTGAAGGCGTTAATTACGTATTTCTCAAAGCAGGCAGGGTTTGAGCAAATAAAGGGCTGCCGGATTTCGGCATGACTTCCTGCTGCCGACGGCTTCCTCTGCCGATGGCGACGAGCCGAAAGACATTTTCTGCTGGCGCTGGCTCCCCAGGCAGCAGCTGGGGATTTCTCTGCCCATCCCGGGCCCCCTCTCCCCACAGTGCCGTGGGAGCCCCGCGCAATCCCGCCTCACACCTGGAGAGAGGCTCTCCCTGGGAATTTGGGAAAGGGAATAAAAAATCTCAACTGGCAGTTACTTAAAAAGTAATAAATTAAAATAAATGAGCGGGTGCTCTGCCCGCGGGCACAGGGCAGGGCTGTGAACGCCCATGGGAGCATCGCCAGGCTGCTTTCAAGAGCGCGAGCAGTCCGTTATCGGTGCAAAAATCGGGTACCCGTGGGGCACAGCACCCAGGGGCTGAGCAGGTCCTTGTCTGCTGCAGGCAGGCTGTGGGGCAGAGTCTCCCCTCAAATTCCCTCAGCAAGGGGAAGGCAAAGGTAGGATGGAGGGGCTCAGGGCTGTCCTGGTGCCCCGCTACCTCTGTCTCAGCCAGCCTGGGGCCAGGATGAGGGGAGACCATGGAGTAGCTCCCAGGCCTGGCCAAGCAGCTGAAGGGTCCCAGGCAGGCAGGACAGGGTGCCTAGGATGGCCCCGGCTGCAAATAGGGTGGCGGAGCCCCAGAGGGATATGACCAGTGGAAATGGGAGGACAGTACCATAGTGGAGTGGGGTTGGCACACCATTTCTTAGGGGAACCCCACGGCCCAGGTTGAGGCTGGCACCTCAGGGTGAGGGACACCTGTGGCTTGTTGTAGGGCCAGCACCCCACTCCTGGAGGGGGGGATCCTCAAAGCCTGGAGTGGGGCTGACATCCCACTCCTAAGGGGAGGGATGCTCAAAGCCCAGGGTGGGGCTGGTACTCCACTCCAGAACAGACTCCAAGACCTGCTGTGGGACTAGCATCCTGCTCCTCTTGGGGATCCCTGGGGCATGGGATGAGCTCAACACCCTACTTCTACAAGAGTGTTCCCTGGAGGGAAAGGGGTCAACACCACGCTCTTGGGAGGGATCCCCAAGGCCTGCAGTGATGTCAGCACCTCAGCGCTAGGTGGGGGGGGACTCGGGAGCCTAGGGCGGGGCAGGGACCCCACTGATGGGGGATCCGTGGGGCCTCAGATGGGGCCGATGGGGGGAGGGGGAGGCACCTCGACGCCTGGGCTGCGCCCAGCATCCCACTCCAGGGGGGATCCTCGGGCGGGGCCGGCACTTTGCGGGCCAGTACCCAGAACGGCTCTGGGGCAGCCCGGCCAGGAGCGGCGGGGCTGCCCGGTTCCGGTAGGGCCGAGCGAGGCAAGGAAAACCCCGGGGGGTGCCCTGAGGTGCGTTCGGGGGCTGGTCTCAGGTGTCTCACCCAGCAGCAGCAGCTTCACCTCCCGCGCCGCCTTCTCGCCATCCTCCCGCAGGTTCTTGTCGATCATGCGGGAGCGCTCGGCGGCCGCCTTGTCCTCGGCGCTCACGGTGCAGCCCATGGCGGCGGCGGCGGCGGCTGCCTGCGCGCGCCCGCGGCTCGGCCCTGCCCGCCCGGACCGCGCGCCCCGCCCGTGCGCCCCGCCCCTGCGCGCCCCCGCGGGGTGGGGACGGCGGAAGGGCGGAGCCGCGGTTAGGGCGGAGCCGCGGGGCGGGGCCAGGCGGTGGGCGGAGGTGGAGGGCGGTGGGCGGAGGGGAGGTGGGGTGGGGCCTTATCCCGGCCCTGAGGCTCGGGCTCTCGGGCGGTGCTGGGCGCTGGTACACGGGGTGGGGCAATGGTGTACGCTGGGACAGGCATGAGGGGGGAGGTGGAGGCTTGCTGCTGCATTTTGAGAGTGACTTCCTTTGAGCACAAGGGGGTGCGTGCTGCCTCGCAGAGCCTTTTGCTGGGGAGGCACGGTATCAAACCATGGGGACCTGCTTGTGCGACCCTGGGGCTCAGCCCTCGGGGACCTGTGTGCCACGTTGCCGGAGGAAGGATCTCTTCGGAGCATGCCAAGGCTGGAGGTGCCCGTGCAAAAGGATGGGGCAAGATAGGACCAGAGGGAATGGGACACTGGGCAGCTCATGCCCGGGGCAGGGATTACCCGCGATGTTCCCTTGGGAACTGGACCCCTCACAGCCTGAGCGGTGTGCCCGGTTGTGCCAGCTGCCCCATAGGTGCTGGCCTGCGCCCAGGAAGTCACTCCAGCTCCGTGACAGCCTCACCACAAAGCCTCACCGCCTCCCTGGGCCTCTTAGTCCTTTCTCACTCCCTAAACCAGCCACCAAGGATGAGGGTGGGGTTTACCGAGGTATATTTCATGCAGAAGCCGCAGTGCCAGTAGAAGAGGCGCAGCATCCCCAGATATAGCCCAGACTTGGGGACGGTGGGCTATCGCTCGTGGGCCCGGCATGGAGGAAACAGGGCTGTTCCCGTGAGAGCGGGACGCGGCGCTAATTAGTCTTCCCTAACGAGCTGGCGCAGTGCCCAGGCCTGGGGCCGGCTGGAGGAAAGCCCCGTGCCCGCGAGTGGGGAGGAGAGAAGGGCCGGGCCGGGAAGGGGCGGGGGGGAAGGGCTCACCCCCATCCCACGCCGTGCCATGGGAGAGGGCTGGGGGGCTTGGGACTGTGTTCGGGGGATGCACATGGAGCACCGAGTACAGAATGCCTCCAGCTCTGATTCCATAGGGTCCCACTTCCCATGGGTCCCACTGACAGGGGAGTCCCGCTCCCCGGAGTCTCCTTGCCAGACGTTGCCGCTCCCCGAGAGTGCCATTGCGTGGGCTGCCCTTTGCCCGGGGCCCCTCTCCTGGGCCCGTCCGCGCTCCCACGGGCCGGACACTCGTGTGGGAGCGCAGTGCCTCCTGGCGGCTGCAGAGCCCAGCCCCTCCCTCCCGCCCCACCACGTCTGCGTGTTCTCGTGTCCGCGTGGCCCCGTGCCTGTGTCCCGTGTGCGTGTCTTTGTCTGTCTCCGTGGGTGCATGGGAGTGTCTGTGTGTCCGTGCTGTCTCAGTCTATGTCTGTGCTTGCATGTGCACTGGCCCTGTACTGTCCGTGTGTATGTCCATGTGCACTTCTCTGTATGTCTGTGCTGTCCCACTGTGTTTTCATGTGCACTGACCCTGTGTATCTGTGCCCATATGTCTGTGCTCTCCTGCTGTCTGTCTGTGCACTGACCCCATGCATTTGTGTCCGTATGTCCATGCTGTCCTGGTGTCTCTCCATACACTGACCCGAGCATTTGTGTCCATACGTCCGTGCTGTCCTGCTGTCTGCCTGTGCAGTGAGCCCACGCATTTGTGTCTGTATGTCCACGCTGTCCATCTCTGCATTCAGACACACTGCCCCATGCGTCTGCATGCCTGTGCCCTTCTCCATAGGCCTGTACATGTATGTCCCCTGCCCCTGTGCATGCATGTCCACATCTCCATGCTGTCCTCATGTATTTCCATCCATCCATATGCACATGTGTCTGTATGTTCCTACCATCCCCATGTATGTCTGTAAATCCACAGGCATACATCTCTTTGAGTCCCTGCTGTCCAGGGATGCTGCATCCTGGGTGCCAGCCTGCGTGCCAACTCCTCTCCTGCCCCAGTGACACCTGAGACCTGGGCATGTTCACATCTTTATTCTCTCCAACAGAGGCTTCACTGGCCTCCTCGCCAGCATGGACGTTGCCTCACAGGCCTCTTAAAAGTGTCCCCCCCCAGCATGATGCAAGGGTGATCACAGGGCAGCTGGGCTGGGTAGGGTGACTCTGGGGCCACAACACAGCACAGGTCTGCAGCAGTGCCCCTTGCTGGCACCAGGTCACAGCCCCGTTCTGCCCTATACAGATATGTACATTATACAGATGTACCCAGAGCAACACAGCACATTAAAAAAGAGATATTCATAGGATATATTCATAGAATACCAGGTTGGAAGGGACCTCGAGGATCATCTAGTCCAACCTTTCAGGGTAAGAATATAGTTTAAATGAGATGGCCCAGCACCCTGTCAAGCTGGGCCTTGAAACTGTCTAATGTAGGGGAATCTACCACCTCCCTTGGGAGTTTATTCCAATGTTTATTAGTTCGAATGATAAAAAAAATGTTCTGGCATCCAGTCAGAATCTGCCCAGTAGAAACTTGTCCCCATTACCCTTTGTCTTTACCATCTGACTCTTTTTACAAAGAGAGTCTCCCTCCTCCTGATAGCTGCCCTTTATGTACTTGTACATGGTTGTGAGGTCTCCCCTAAGCCTTCTCTTCTCAAGGTTGAACAAACCCAGTTCTCTCAGCCTTCCTTCACATGACAGGTCCTCCAGTCCTCTAATCATTCTTGTGGCCCTTCTCTGGACCCTTTCCAGCCTGTAAGCACACTGACCAGCACGGAGTAGAGTGGGAGAATTACATGTTTATCCCTGCTTGTGATACCCTTATTAATGCAACTCAGCATCTTGTTGGCTTGCTTTGCCATTGCAGCACACTGTTCACTCATGTTGAGCCTTTTGTCCGCCAAGACACCCAGGTCCCTCTCCACAGTGCTTCTCTCAAGCCAGATGGCTCTCAACCTGAGCTGCATTCCTGGGTAAGGTGTTCCCAGGTGCAAGACCCTACACTTGGCCTCATTAAACTCCATACAGTTCCTTCTTTCCCACTCGACTATCCTGTCAAGATCTTCCTGGAGGGTAGCTCCTATCTTCTGGGGTGTCAACTTCCCCACTTACTTTTGTGTCATCAGCAAACTTCATCTGTGTGCTCTTAATTCCAATAGCTAAATAATTAATGGAGATATTAAATAGCATTGGCCCAGTATTGATCCCTGGGGGACCCCACTGGTGACTGGTTGCCAGTCTAAGAAAGTGGTACTTGTTATCACTGTCTGGGTATGGCCTATCAGCCAGCTTTCCACCCACTGCACAGACCACTTGTCTAGGTCATAGCATGTCAGCTTCTCAAGGAGGAGGCTGTGGGAGACCTTATAGATACCCTTGGAGAGATCCAGATAGACAGTGTCTACCACTCGCCCCACATCAACTGAGCGTGTCACCTTGTCATAGAAGGCGATTAGGTTTGTCAAGCACGACTTACCCTGGTGAATCCATGTTGGCTTTTCCCTAGCACCTTCTTCAGTTTACTTGTAATAGTCCCCAGGAGGGTTTGCTCCGTAACTTTCCCAGGGATTGATGTTAGGCTAATGGGTCTATAATTGGGTCCTCCTTGGAACCTGTTTTGTAGATAGGGGTGACATTAGCCTTCTTCCAGTCTTCAGGCACATCTCCCGACCTCCACGATTTCTCATATATTATGGAGAGCGGCGCTGCAACGACATCAGCCAGTTCCTTTAACACCCTCAGGTGGATGGCATCTGGGACCATCGATTTGCAGGGCTCAAGCTCTTGTAATAGTTGACACAGCAACTCTTCCTTCACTGATGGCAGGTCTATCTGTATCAGTCTGGATTTTTGTTCCTGTGACCTGGGACCCAGCAGTGCTGGTAAACACAGAGGTGAAGAAGGAGTCGAGGACTTCTGCCTTTTCAGCGTTGTTGGTGACTAGTTCACCTCTCCTGTTTAATAGTGGCCCAATACTCCTGTTTCTGCCTGTTTTTAACATAACTGAAGAAGTCTTTCTTGAAGTTTTAGACATCCCTGGCCAATTTTCTTTCAAATTGAGCTTTTGCTTTCCTAAATGTTCCTCTGCATACCTGTAGGTTTCAACAGGCAATGATCCACTTCTCCATCTTTTGTACATTTCCTTTTTGGTTCTGAGCAGACCCAGAATCTCACAGTTAAGCCAAAGGGGTCTCTTACTCTGCCTACTTCCCTTGTTTTGGAGGGGATGAACAGGGTTTTTTTTATGTGTAGGAGAGATCTACTCTTATATACAGTATTTATAAAATAAAAATTCCAGGCTCCCACCATCCCGGTAAAAAAATATGTCTCTGATGTACTTTGCTGCAGGACATCCCCACACAGCACCCCATGCTGCCCACACTGCCAGGCTGCCCGCCTGCTGGGGAGGGTGGCAGGGGGTGGGATTGCTGCTCCCAGAGTTTTGGCATGGCACAGGGTGTCCCAGCAGCATGGGTGGGTGGAGGGTCAAGGGCTGTGAGGACCTGGCTGCTAGCCCTGGAGGCAAGGTTAGCAGGGCCAGGTTGGGTCGCAGGGGTGCTCATCATCTTGGTGTCCAGAGAGGGGGGTGGCTCTAGAGTCCCCAGCTGGGCCCCAGCCCTCCCACCTGTGCACTGGACAGCCAAGTTGCAACATAGGCAGGGTGCCAGCAGGTGCCAAGCTCTCAGTGGGCATGCTGCCTCCCCAAAGCAATGTGGCCAGTCTGCAAGCATGGCCTGGGGGTCAATGGGGTCCCATCCACGGGCACCAGGAACCAACTGACTATTTCCCAAGAAGCCTCAAGAGCAACAGTCTGGGTACTGCCAACCACAGCAGCAGGTCCACATTTTCCCAAAGCAGCCACAGTGCCCCCATGATGCTGGAGCAGTGGGGTGGCATCTTGCCAAGTACCAGAGGATGGCAGGGTGAGAGGACAGGTGGCTTGGGCACAGGCATTGCTACAGGTCCAACCACCCCACTGGACTCCAGCCCCATACAGACACTGTTCATCAGGGCTCTCAGTTCCAGGAAAGTGCCTCATTCCTTGGCCCCCACGGCGGGCAGTGCCCCATGCCCCTGGCAGTGTCTGCTGCCGCAGCTCTGGGTATGCAGAGATGAGCTCCACCTGACAGCCAGCTCCTGGTGAGGTAGGGCAGTATTATTCTCCCCATTTTACAGATGGGGAAACTGAGGTGCAGAGCAGGGAGGGGTCCCCACACCTGCCATGGCTTATGCCCCCTCCCCACCACCACTGGTGATGGGCAGCAACAGCAGAAGGTCCTCAGGGAAGCCCAGCAGGGCCGTGGCACAGGGACTGAACCCAGGGCCAGCTCTTCCAGCAGGTGGGGGGGAGGTTGGCATGGGCACCTGGTACTGGCTAGTGGCCACCACCACTCTTCCCCCCACCTGTGGCCCAGTCGATGATGATGAAGCTCAAGCTCATGATCATGAAGAGCACCCCGAGGAGGGCAAAACAGGCAGCCTGCAGGGATAGGGAAGCGGGTCAGGGACAGACAGTGTGACTGGGTCTTAGCCCTCACCCCTGTCCTCATCCCTATCGTGTCCCCCTCTCATGCTTACCAGGATTTTGGGAGTGGAACGCAAGGGCTCCTTATCCTTGGGCATAATGCGGATGTAGAAGATGGCCGGGAAGATAAAGATGAGGCAGGGAGCAGAGGTGGCACCTGGAGCAGACAGGGACAGAGTGGGCAGAGGGTTCCCATCCTGCAGCTCAGCTGTGCCAGCCCCATTGTTGGGCCAGGTTGTGTCCCCCTCCTGCCACCCCCAGGCCTGGCAAAGCTTTCCAGGAAACCAGGGACACGGTGTCCTGGCACTGTCCCCATGTCCCCCTCTGCAGCCAGGGCCTTGGCACCAAACCAAATGCCAAGCGGGTGGAGCCCAGCTTGGGGGATCAAGGGAAATACCCAGAGAACGAGCAAGCGTAGGAGGGCAGCATGGTAAGCAGCTGGTGCATGGGTACCAGCTTGAGGAGGCAGGGACTAGGCTGGGACCCCCACAGGTTGCCTGACCCCAACACGGTAAGAAGGGGAACTGAGGCACAAGCAGGTCAGCGAAAGCCCGGCACCCGGCATGGGGAACAGGAGCAGGGCACTGCCACACACCGATCAAGCCAAAGATGCCGAGGATGGAGGGGGCAAAGATGACCAAAAGGTTGATGAAGGTCAGCAGGACCACGGCAATGGTGATGTGGCGGATCCAGCTGAAGTCCTTCCCTTGAAACAGCATTTGCTGGATTGCCCGGCGCACCTGGGCACAGGGACAGGGTGTCATGCTGCATCCTGGAACCCAGGGCCCATCCTATTTCCTGTCCCCATGGACCTGCCAGTTCCCATCACCCCTTCTCCTGCCCCAGCCCTGTCCATGGCACCACTGGTCCCTGTCACCCCTACCCAGCTCTGTCTTCATGGCCCCTCTGGTCTCCCTATCACCCCTGCCCCTGCCTGAGACCTGTTCCTGAAATTCAGCCGGTGCCATTCCCAATCCCTGCAGTCCTGTCGACCTTGCCACCCTGTCCTTGGGCTTCGGTCCTATTGTTGCCTCAGTTTCCTCTCTCAAAACCTGAGGTCCTGTTTCGGCTGAGGAGTGGTAACGCCACCTAGCACCCTCTGCGGCCACTCACCGGAAAGAGGACGATGGGGACAGTGAGAGTGACAGCTGTCAGCACGGCCACCCGCACACACAGGATGAGCACGTCGAAGGGGTCCACCTTGTTGTATGTGTGCAGCAGCTCTGATTCCACCCGACCTGTGGGCACCAGTGGGGAGCCACTGGGTGAGCCCCCAGCAGCGCCACCACCCCACGTGCCAGCAGGGCCTCCATCCCCCTCCCCAAGAGCTCACCATAGAATGTAAGGTAGCCAAAGAGGGCAGCCAAGAAGTACATGAGGTACATGACCATGATGGAGATATTGGAGATGCACTGCATCTTCTTCTTTGAGGGGCTGTGGGATATAGTGGGCTCAGCATGGCCCTCAAGGCCTGGCCCAACCCACCCCACCCCGTGGCACCTGCTGGCATCAAGTACCCACCCAGCATGGAGGGGTCATGCCAGAGCACTCAGGGGTACATGAGAGCTGTGCAGAGGGGGAGTGTGTTCCTCTTCCTGGGCTGCATGGCAGGTCAAATCACCCACTACCAACCAGCCACCCGCCCACCCTGAGTCGTAACACCCACCTCCCAGGGGCTGTATCACCCACCATCCATCACAAGTTGTATCACCCACCTCCCAGGGGCAATGTTACCCACCAACAACCAGCCACCCACCCACTCACCCACCACAAATTCTATCACCGATCTTCCAAGGACGACACTGCCCACCACCCACTCATCCTCTCATCCCAAGTTGTATCACCCACCTCCTGGGACTGACAGCACCCATCCCAGCTCCTAACATCCACCACCCATCTACCTCAGGTGTCACCTATCTCCCAGAGGTAATATCACCCACTGCCCCACCCTTGGTTGTAACACCTGCTTCCTGAGACTGATACCACCCTTCCCAAATCCTATTACCTGATCACCAACCCACCCAGGGTCATAACACCCACATCCCCACGATGCCCTGGTGCAGGTTGCAAACCCAGAGGGCACTGCCATTGGGTGGGCACTGGATGAAGCCCAGCCCTCCCTTGTGGGTGCCCCCACCCAAGACTCACTCCTTAAGCTCAGTGTAGATGGGCAGAACCTCAGGGTGACAGACAAAGGCAAAGGCCATGATGGGGATGGTGTACGCCGTCTGTGTGAGAGAAGGGTGGCTGAGCACCAGGAGTCAAGCTGGCACGTGCTGCCAGCGCCTTCATGGGGTGCAGAGGGTGGGGTCTCACCCAGAGCCATAGGCCCAGGTCCCTACCTGGGAATTCAGGGTGAAGAAACTAGGGCTGCAGGTGTCTTGCTCAGGTGTCTGGAGGACAGTGTAGCCATTCTGGTAGTCACTAGTGCTGAGGAGGGTGTTGTTAAGGCTACCTGTGAAATTCCCATCCTGGTCTGGAAGCGGGCAAGGGATTTGGAACTTCTTGTAGATGACCTGGCCCAGGTACATGGGGACAGTCACTGCCCAGCACCATGACCCCTTAGCACCAAGCCAGCATTGTGCCCTGAGAGAGTGTGCCCCTGCAGGGACCCCTCTATGTGGCACCCATGGTGATGCTGCCCCTCTGTGGGTGGGCAGCAGGCCAGTGCAGAGCAGTGGCACGTGGAGGGGCCACATGCATGGTTTCCCCCCCTGGGCACCCTCTCCCAGCACTCGACTCCTTCAGACAAAAATAACCCAGCAGCTTGACAGCACTGCCACGGCATCTCCACAGCCCCGAGTACCCACTGTGCCTACAGCACACAGCATGCCACGCATCCCAGCAGAAGGGATGTTGGCATCCCAAGCCTCCAGCAGGTGCTGGCAGGTGCTCACCGAGATGAGGAAGAAGCCCATACAGCTGAGGGAGAAGCCGCTGGCATAACCTAGGTAGCCTAGGGAGGGAGGAGAGCAGCTGGTGGGCATGGGCAGGCCCCTCACACTGGCTGGGTGCCCCCTCCTTGCCCATCATCCCCAGACTGGCACCACCACCCCATTGGAGTCCTGGGGTGCTGGACCCTGGTGCTGCAGGTGTCATGCCCCTAACTTACCCAGCTGCTTCATGAGGGCCAGGGGCAGGATAATGGTGACAGAAACCAGGATCACCAGGTAGTTCCCATTCATGTACCAGTCCCTGGAAGCAGAAGGCCTTCTTATTGCCCCACTCTGCTGGGGCACAACGAGGCACAGGCAGCCATCAGAGGGGTTGCTGTCTGCCCTCCATACGGACCCGGGAGCTGGCAGCTCCAAGGACACTGGTGCCCACATGGCTGGCGTCCCTGCTCTGCCAGCATTCAAAGGTGCCTTGGAACTGTGGTCCCATAGTGGTGCACTCCCATGGGGTTGAGCTGCTGTGGGCAGGCTGAGAACTGCTGTTCTCAGCATAGGTTTGCCCATGGGCAGCCTGGGGGACCATCACCTGGAAGAGAGCTCAGCCAGCTCCTCAGTGCCCCAGCCAGAGGGAGCTGACCCCAACCGTCCATGGGGCAGGACCCCTGCTCAGCCCTGGTCTCAAGTGTGGTTGAGCAGCTGGGGTTGAGTCATGGCTGGGACATCTAGTCCCAGAATGGTGGAGGTCCCTGTGGCAGCTCTGCCCAGCAGCTGCTAGGGTCTCACCCCCTATGTCACCAGCTCTGGATGCAAGCATGGAGGGGGAACGACCCATTCCCAACCAGAGTTCCTGTCCCCAACCCTGCAACTTCAGGCTCTGCTCAAGAAGAAAAAGCCTGATCCCAAGGAGATGTGAGGAGCAGGGATTGGAAGTTCAGATCAGTTTAATCCCACTCACGGGCTTATTCAGCACTGAAGGTTATCAAAAATAGTAGTGGCTTAATGGCACTAAATCCCTGCCATGGGCTGCACAGCTGGAGCCAAAGCCTCGGGATAGCACACAAGCAGCGAGGACAAGAGGCACTCACGTGGTCTTCTCCTCCAGGTTGAGGAAGGTCTGGATGACGAGAGGCACTTCAGATTTGACAATGTACAGGTAGCTGGACATGGCTGTGGGGTGGAGCGAGGTCATGTTGCGCTGGTGTGCTCCAGCCCCGTTCCCATGCCTGACATGCCACCCTCCAGCCGCATCCTCACCTCCAATGTTCTGCAGTGTGATGGCAATGGCTGCAGCCAGCTTCCCCGGTGTGCCGAAGGCTCGGTAGCCCAACTGCTCGTAGGCACGGATGCCTGTGGGATGGGGAGCAGTGGTGGGGTGAGGGTCAAGAGGGGACACCCTGACACAGCCCACCTGGGGATCCAGCACTCACCCACAATGCCAGAGGACTTGAGCAGCAAGTGGATGGAGTAGCTGGAAAGCAGAGCCACCGCTGTCAGGAGGAAGCTGCAGGAGGACAGAGCTGTCACCAGCGGCTCAGCACCAGGCTCAGATATGGCCTTGGGGCAAACCTCGTGTGGGCACATCTGCCTGCAGGTCCTGGTAGGCCATTCAGCCCCTTGCCTTGGCATTGGCTGGGGGCTCACAGGGCAGATGGGTTGCAGGATGAGGACACCCCACAGCCATGGGGCTGCCCCAGGCCTGCAGATCCTCCCCACCATGTCCCCAAACCCAAGGGAGCCAGCATCCATGTCCTTTGGGGCATGTGGGGAAATCTGGTCTTGTATTAAGGAAGTCAAGCCTTCATCACCATCCTCCTCACTGGGGCACAACGCCCAGCATGTCAGACTGGGATCAGCATTGTTCAGGCAGTAGGATATTGGTCCCCACATCACCCCAACACTCCGTTCTTGTCTGCACCCCTAGCACCCACCCTTGGAGGAGCACCCCCCACCCCCCTCCCCAGACTTCCCACCCAGGTACCTGCAGGTGACAGCACTCACAGGAAGAGGATGATGCCAGTGTTTGCCATGGCATAGGCCAGTCCCAGGATTCCACTGCCCATGATGGCGTTGCTCAGGTTGAAGACAGACATCCCAAAAGACGTCTTCCCTTCAAACTGCATGCAAAAGACACACCAGAGAGGGGACACACTGGTCACACTGGGAGCTGCCCCCGTTTCACTGCCACACTGCCCATGCCAATACTCATGCCAATACTCACGTCAGTGAAGTGCGTCTGCTTCTTCTCAGCACCTTGGGGCAGGAACTCCTCCATCTCTGCCATACCAGACTGGTTCTCCTCAAACCTGGCCACCGGAGGGATAGGGGTGAGGCCAAAGCAGAGTTGAGGGCCACTGTGCCCAGGCAGCATTAGCTGGCATTGCCTGGGCAGGGAGCAACTGAGAGAACCACCCAGGCCCCTGGTACCCCTGCTTGTCCCAGGGCCCTTACCTGTCACCTGTCAGAGAGGGGACAGCAGAGGCGGTGAGTGCAGCCACATGCTTCCCATTGGGCACCAGTTCCACCATCTCAGCCTGGAGGGGCACGTTTCTAGTATCCATGGCGGGGAGGTGGCTGGGCTTGCTCTGGACTCTCCTTGGGCTCTGCAGGAGGGGGCAACAGGGCTCCGGGCATTAGCACTGGAGGGGCTGGCCTGGAGTCCCACAAGTCCCACATTCACTGGAAGTGCTGGTGGACTCACAGGCACCCAAGGATGACAGGAATACCCAGCTGGGCATTACTAAAGCTGTACTTCACCCTTCTGTCTGCCCAGCACATAACAGAGCTCACCCCAGCTCCAAAAGCATTGCAAGGGTCCCCAGGCGGGACTGCCCCCTAGCCCAGCCAGCCATCCCACAGCCCACCCCACGGGGCTGCTCCACTCCCGGGCCAGCAACTCGGTGCAAGTCCAGGCTCTCAGCTGAGTGCCTCAGTTTCCCCTCCTGAAAATGGTTGCTGATAGACAAAGAGGGGCTGGGGACAGGGTGGGGAGCTTGGGGATCCCCCAGCCACCACCATTACATAAAGCCTGTGGCACCGCTAGGCATGAAGGGCTCACCCAGGTCCTGTCGCCCAAGGCTGGTGCTGCCAGGGTACCAAGGCAGGGGGCTCGGGGGCACGTCAGGGCCGGACAAATGGAGCAGGAAAGAGCGCGGGGCCGGGAGACAGCTCCTTGGCACAAGAAGGCGGCCGGGCTGCCGAGCGCGGGACGCCTTGGCACGCTGCACAAAGCTGCCTCTGTGCAAGCCCTGGCCCGCCCCACTCCGCTGGGAAACGGCACAGGGTGGCTTTCTGGGGCAGGCTGGCAGCAAGGACAGGGTCCCCAGCCACCCCCTGCCGCCCTGAGGGGCTGGGGTCCTGACCAGCCAGCCACAGGAGCTTCATGCTGGGGCCATGTCTGGCCATCAGACGATGCCAACCCATCCAAGGTGGGGACTGGGCAGGATGCGACACAGTCCCCAGCCCTGGAGGATGATGCTGCCCCACCATTCTGGTTCTGGGGTCCCTGCAGGGTGAGCAGGGGACATGCCTATCTTTGTGCTCCCAGGGAATTGTTTGCCCCAGGGACCAGAGAATCTTGCCATGGCCCTGCCAGGGCAGGGATATGCTGGGGACAAGAGTCACCTCGGCACACAAGGGGAGGATGACACAGCAGAGTGTGGGCGTCAGCACCTCCAGGCTCCTGAGACACTGCCTTGCCTGTCTCTGCCCACCCAGGCCACACAGGAGACCTGGCAGGGTCATACCAGGCCATGTCTGACCCAGGGAGTGGGGCACATGGCTGGGTCATGTCACCTGCAGCACCTAGCCTGGTTGGGGAAACTGAGGCAGGGCACAGGGCAGTGGGGACCAGTGCAGGGAGGCTCAGCTGTACGGGGAAGAGAGGGAATCACAGGGCAGGCACTGGACGATGATTTATCCCCTTTGCTAGGCCTCCACTTGAGCCAGATCCAGGCACAAACAGGGTTGCCAGCATGTCCAAACACTGCCGTTAACTCTGCGCCTTCCTGCCACTGCGGGTGGGCATCACCAAACTCACCACTCCTGGTGCTGAACTTGCGGAGCCCCCAAATCCCCATTGGTTCATCACCTCCCCGAACCCTCACCAGCATCATCAGGCTGCCCACAGGCAGGGTTCTGCCACATCCCACTGATGTGGGCAGAGCTGCTTCATTTCCCTGCCCACTCCCCCGCGGGCGCCGGGAAGGCTGGGCACTCTCCTCTGCAGCCCCTTTCTTCTCCCAGGTTATAATTACACCTCTCCGGGCAGCTCAGGAAATACCAGTTTCTTCCCCTGAGCGCCTCTTGGAATAGCAAGCGGCACAGGCAGGCTCATTTCGCATGCACCGGGCTTAGCGACACCACCCAGACGCTTCCTCCCGCCGGGCAGAGTTGGCATAGCCCTGGCACAGCCCTGGCACTGCTTGCAGTCACCTCCCTGGCTGGCCCCGGCCTTTGCCCCTCGGCCAGGGTCTCCCGGCAGTGGTGGCTGGGGAAGGTGGGGGGATGAAAGGGGAGCGAACGGGAGACTTTTCGATCGGGCAGAGCATGCCCGGCTTGCTGCTGTTTGTCTTGCGATAAGGCTGGCCAGAACAGCAAATACATGGAGCAGTGGATGGCCCCGGGGGAGGTGGCATGGTCCCCCGCCAGGGTTGGAGGACAGCGGATTCACCCTTGTCCCTTTGTGCCCACCTCATTTGGGGACCCTCTACTCTGGGTACAGCATCTCCAAGGATCTCTTCCCCTGGTGTACTGGCCTCTATAACAGGACTGGCAAGCCACCCCATGGATGGGAGACTGTTGTTCTCACTGCCACATTGGGCAGCCCGTGTGCCACCCAGCATTGTCCCCTTCCTTACTGCCAGACCCAGCACCTGCTTGCCCACTCCAATGGCATGGGCACAGCCATGTGTGTGTGCTCAGAACATGCCTGCTCTGGCACCCAGGGCCATATCCCTGTGGGTGCTGAGCCGTCTACACTGATTTCCCAGTATGTGCCTCTCTGATGCCTGCCGGCTCTGAGTGATGAGGACACTGACAGCCCCACGGCACAGACACCTCCTACCCCTCCCTACCCAGCCCTGACTCTGCAAGTTGCTGCTCCCGCTGTCCCACTGTTCGGTGACTCTAAACACATCATCCAACCCACCAGCACAGCCAGGCAGCCCGAGCCGGGCCCCGGTGCTGTCCCACAGCCCTCCCACGGGGAACGCCGAGCGTTATGCGTGGGGCGGCACGTACCCTCCCCGCCGGCCACGTCTGCACACGAGGGAAGGCTACGTTTGGTCTCACACGCCTCGTCCCAGCCAGCACAGATGCCCGGCCCCCTCACCGGGACAGGGAGAAGTGTGGGGCAGCAGGGCTCTGAAATCCCTTCCCAGCCCAGGCAGGCAGCAGGCAGCCCTGGGCTTGCCCTGACCCCTGTTAGCCTTCCCTGGGGGCCAGGGCACCACGGTGGGGAACTGGGTCCTGGAAGGGGTTGCATCCCTCTGCCTGACATTTCATTTCCACCCAAACTTTACTTAAAAAGTGGAAAATCCCAACTGGGAGAAAGGCACAGCCAGAAGCAGGCGGAGCTGGGACAGTGGACTTTTGCTGGCAATGCCAGCGGAACATGTCAGATGAGGGGTGTCCATCACACCCATCAGTGTGGCAAGGAGGACACGTACCACCCTGGCAAAGCACGGCTCTTGCACTACACCAGTTTTCCCAAACCTTGGCACAGCACAGTCCCTGCCGGAACATGGCATGCCGGTGGGAGCACAGCACACACAAGGACTGGCACCCGCTGCCTGCCAGCCCTGCCTGAGCCATGTGGTGCCAGCCAGGGGCACGCTGACCCGCTATGTCCTCACAGCCCATGACACCCATCCATGGGCACCCACTGCTCTCACCTGCGGGGGATGAAGGCGCAGGACCTCCGTGGCAGTGCTCCCCCAGGTTGGAGACCCCCCACAAGGCAGTCTCCCTCCCCATCTCCTCTCCTTCTACAGATGAATCCCAGTTAATCCGTCCCATCTGGGACTATTCTGGGTTGGTAATCCGGATTTAGCGCGAAGCCTACCACAGCTGCTGGACTGCGTGCTCACAGCCAGGTGCCCGCTGCTGCTGGTGTGGGTGCCGAGGGGCTGGCAGCGAGGCCCCCCCGCCCATGCCCGCCTGCCCAGGTGCCTGTTCAGGTTTCAACAGAGCCAGGCACAGAGGGGTCTCATGTTCCCTAGGACTGTGCTGGTAAACTCTCCCAGAGAGATGGGCAGTGTGGGTAAGTGGGCAGGGATGCCAGACATGTCCTCCCACTGCCATCAGCCCCCAGCCCTGGAGCTACTAGCAGCATCACCACTGGGCAAGGGGTGACCCCCACTTGGAGTCCCCAGTCAGCCCCCTGGACTGCTGCTGGGGATGGGGCAACCCCTAGCTTGGCGTTCTTACTCAGCTCCCAGGACCACAGGGTGAACTCCGGGCTGGGGTCTCCAGTTAGTCCCCAACACCACCATGGGCACAGGGGTGTGTAACTACTTGGGCAAAGCTGGGGCAACAGCCAGAACCCCACAGGTCCCTGGGCATCATCTACCTAGGGAGGCTGGCTCCAGCAAGGTAGGCAAACACAGAGGGGACACCACAACACCTCTCCTTGCTCCTCCACAGAGAACCTCACCCTGGGGCAGCCCTGGGAGTCCAAGTATTGGGACCAGAAGCAGCCCTTCCCTCCAGGCACATGCAGACCTGACTTTTTCCCTGACCTGTCAGCCTAAAATTAGCACCCCAAGCTGTTTTTAAACGTACACCATTCAGCATTTCTTCCTCCACACTTCCCAGCCAAGCCAAGGCAGTGCCACCATCCCAACTCCCCCAGGAACAAGAGGCACCCAAGAAGGGCAAATCCAGCTACGCAGGGGCACAGCCAGGCACCTCACCTTTGGGATGAGGTCTCTAGGGTGCATCCCTTTGTACACAGGCACACCATCAGCCATAGAATGTGGGATGATTTGAGACAATGTGCCCAGTGAATGACTGGAGAGCCCCTCTGTGTATCTCCACTCTAGACCCTCCCTAAATAGACCTACTGATGCCCCTCATGAGATAATCCCACCCAAGAGCTGTACCAGTCAAGCCCACAGTCCCAGCACAACCTAGCCAGCATGGTCACTGCTCCTGGGCTCATCTAGCCTGGGAAGCCCTAGGGTTTCAGCCTTAAAAATCACCATGGCTCAGAGGACACTCCCAGCATTCTGGCCAGAGCAGAACTGGCAATGGCAAGAAGGAGCAAGTGGGTCTCAAAGCCACTGGTAATACCAGCTAGCAGGGCTCCAGTGGCACTGACATCTGCCTCTGCAGCTTTGGGCCATCGCCTCTACACTGTACAGAAAATGGTGTCCACCTAGGGTCTTCCCTCAAAGAGCACAAGTGGCACCCATGTCCTCAGGGACAGCTCTGACCAAGCCTGGGGATGTGCGCACAGGGAAAACGTGCAAGCAGCCATGCTGGCTTGTGGCCATTGGCCTCATCACTGTCCCACAGCAGTGGACATACTGGAGTCTGAGACACACCAAAGAGGTGAAAGGCACCACAAGGAAGGAGGTGAGAGAGCGAAACATCATAGCTCCAGCACCAGAGCTATTTCATGGCTCAGCCACAGCAATCCACTGGTGGTCACGTGCCACAGGATGGGACCACAGGATGGGGCCACAGGACAGGTACCAGCCACCACCTTCAAGCCAAGTCCTCCATCCAAGAGCTGGCACCGAGATGAGGTGGGAAGAATGGTGAAGAAACTGAGGCATGGGTCTGGAGCACTTGCAGTGGCAGGGGAACTGTGCCCAACATCAGTACAGCCTGGCCTGCCACTAACTCAACATAACATGGAAAGAAGGTGCTGAGCCCATGTGGGACCAGGTCAGGCAGCAGAGACAGCTGGCAACATTGGGGCAGGGACAGGAACAGAGTGAGCACAGCATGAGGCTAGTGGCACCCAGCATGGCTGTAGGGGAGGTCAGGTGAGATGGTGCCTTGAGCCCAAAGCATCTCAGACATCTTTAGGCTTGATGTTGGGATTTGCAGTTCAGGAACACCTGGGGAAGATGGTGGCCTGGACTGGACATGCAGGGACTGAGGGCAGGTAGCATCTAAAAAAAACCACATGAGGTTTTCTATGGCACCTCTGGCCATGTGTTTCACCTTGGAAGCAAGATGCTTTCCATGAGTTCCTACATCCTAAAACAGACCTGGCCTTGGCAGGTCCATGGAAAAACATCCAAGTTTTCATTTGTTGCAGGCAGCATTGTGGACACCAGGAGGAACTGGCCTGAGCCATGGATTCGTGTGCCACTCTGCCAACCCGGCACCCCCAGCAGAGCATCTTGTCCTAACCCAGGACCACAACCTGCCCAAGTACTGTGGGACCACCCAGCACTGTCACTCTCACCATCAGGCCAGCCAGCCTGTTGTCTGCTTCTCAGCACAGGGACAACAGGACCACAGTGGCCATCCCCTCACCAGCATGGGGGACTCAGCGGGCCCCAGACCTGCGTCAGCAGCTGAGGAGGTGCGTGGCGGCTGAGACTCATGCAGCGAGGAGGGCAGGGTGAAGGGGGGGGGCTATCTAGTCCCCAACTTGCCTCTGTTTTCTCAAGGGCTGCACTTCCAAAGGAACCCGTGGGATCCCGCTCCTTCCCCTTCTCCCTGTGCGCCAAGGAAAATAGGCTCTGCCGGTGCCTGTTTGTTTGCCGTGGCTGTGGCCCCAGCCTGTGATTACAGCTGCAGTGTGTCCGGGTGCTGCAGGGCCCTTTATGCCTCAGCCAGGCTCCCCCACAGTGCCAGCATCCCCATACCACCCTCGGGTGGGACAGGGTGTCCCCGCTGCCCCCCCCAGCATCCCTGGCAACCAGAGCCAGGACACACTAGCACTGAGACTGTGGGGGATACAGAAGCACTGCAGGGCAGGGAAAGCTTTCTCTGGGGTACCTCCACGAAACTGAGGGGTGAATGCATGCCAGTGGCGGGCAGCAGGGATCGGGCAGTTGTAACGGCTCAGCTTGGGTGTGATCCAAACGTCAGTGGAAAATTCCCTGTCTCCTCCACGTTGGCTGAACACAGCCATGCCCTCCCCAGCCAGAAGGGGCTCGGCCTCACATCGGGGCTCTGCCTCCCCCCCATCCCACCTGCTGGGGACCTGCCAGGTGCCCTGACTCACCCATGCCACTGCAGAGTCAACTGCTGGCACAGGAAGATCAAGGCCAGCAGCCACCTGCCATGCTTCAGTTTCCCCGTGGGGGAAGGTTTCTCTCTGACAGAATGTTTGCAGGCTGTCCTGGGCAGAGCAGGCCATCATGCTGGCTGGCATGGGACACGCGTGGCCGTCGGGAATGTAATGTCCCGTCTGCCATTCCACACTGCTGCCCCAGCCAGCCAGGCTCTATAAATACCCAGGCTTGGGGAAACACCACACGCACGTCCCAGACAAACCCCAGAAGCGCCTGGCATCGCTCTCCCTATCCGTGCCTCCTGCCACGCATTGCTCCTCACCCCAGCACCCTGATACCCGATCCTGGCTGCCACCGCTTCCAGCCTTAAGAAACATATGTCGCTCCCACAGGCGATTAAAAATTAAAGTGGAAAAAAAGGAAAGAAAAAGGGGGTTGGGGGTCGTCAGTAATATTATTATTCAGTGCCGAGGCTGGAGGTTAGCCTGGGCATCACGGTAGAAAGGTGGCGAGATGAGGTTCTGCCTTCGCCCTGCCCTCGCAGGATTTACCCACCCGCGGAGGGTTTCAGCAGCTGGAGAGGGAAGTGGAAGGAGAAGAGCAAAGCAAACAGTCCCGGGGCGCTGCCACCTGCCAGCGCTGCAGGAGCCCCGGAGCGTTCCCCCGTTGCTGCCGGGAGCGGCGGGATTTGCGCGGCTCCGGGAGGAGAAGGGGTGGAGCAGGGGATTGCAGGGGCTGCGGGAGAAGAGCGGGGCCGGAAGAGGGGCGAAGGGAGATGGGGAGTGGGGTTAGAGCGGGGTGCGGGAGGGACTGAGGGGAGACGAGAGGTCCATGTCCCGGCAGCCTCCAGCTACGGAGTTTGCCCAAGCAAAAAGCAAAGGGGTGAGCGCAACCGGGAAGACTGAAAAGAACTTACCTGCCCCCTCTCCAACAGTGCCTCTGCTGAGGGATGGGGCGAACAGCCCCGGGTGGCCGGTGCCGAGGATTAGAGACTATCCTGCAGCCGTAATCGCGGCGGAGCCGGAGATTAAACCGAAGCCGGGCCCGCCCCCAGCGCGGACGCTCCCAATCTCCGCGCCGCGCCAGAGGCAGGGCCGGGGAGGGACTGGCTGCGGCGGGGGGAGCGCACCGGCCTCCGTCTCCGCCTCGGCCCCGCCCCGGGGATTGCTGCCTCAGCGGGCACGGCCACCCCCAGGGTAGCACCCACCCACCGGGCACTGTGGTGCCTCACCGGGCATGGCCACCCACCAGGCACCGATGCCCCACCATGTATCACCACTGCACCTGGCATTGCCAACCCACTGGGCATCACTACCCCAGTTGGGTATTAACCCCACCAGTCATCACTCCCCAGAGCACCGACCAGAGGTCAGTGGCTGGCACTCAGAGCAACAGGGCTGTCAGACTTGCTTTCGTCTAACTCAAAGGGCTGAATCCAGAACACCTCGAGCATGGGCGCTGGGTTTCATCCACTCTTAGAGAGGGGTGGAATCACCCAATAGCTCACGAAGGACTTCACCAGCACACCCCACAGCCACAATCTCTCTCCAGCCTGGCAAATTCAAGCTGCCCTCACATTAAACCAGCCCTGCTGGATGCCCTGCTTTGAGAATGCCCACTGCACCCACAGTGACCACCCTGGCACCTCCCAAAACTAGTAGATTAGTATCTGTGTGGGACCATCACAACATTACCCAGGTTTGGGGGGGACACTCCAATCACCTCCTCTGGTCTCCATCAAACTTCCCTACTTGAGCTGAAACACCTTTTTTTTTTTTTTTTTTTTTTTCATGGAGACACAATTCTGGGGTCGATCCACACAGAAGTGCCTCGAAGAGGAAATTTCTCCCAAAAGCATCCCTCCTGCTGCCATCCACAAGCTGTGTCCTCGCAGGCACCCTGCCCCTTCCCAAGGGCTGTCACCCCCAAGCCACCTCCTGCTCTTCCACCCTTCCTGGATTTTACTTTGGAGGAAAAGCTTTGGGGTCCACGCAGCAGCAAGGTTGGGGCTTGATGCACCCTCCACCTCCTCGGGCAGAGCAGCAAGCCCTGCACAGCCACCGCATGTCGGCAGGACGGCTCCATGCGTTGCTGGGAGGCTTTATTTGTGTTACACATATCTTTCATAAACCCTTGTGAAGCTTCAGGCAGCCTGTGATGGAAAGGACTCCGCCGGCCAGCAGCGAACGTCGCTGTGGAACTGGAAGGAGGAAAGCCCCCTTGCCTTGCCCCACCACCAGCAGAGGTACCCACTCTCCCTGCCCTCAGTCAGGGGGTGTTAAATATTCAGCCCTTGCGCTCCCCACAATCCCAGGCTCCTGTTACCACTGCTCCGCTTCAGCCAGAGACATCCATTAACTAATTTCTAATAACAGCAGCATGCGTAAGTGCTGAACCAGCGCTGGCTGGCATGCCGGGGAGGGGGGGGACCAGAGGCAGCCAGGTTTGGCAGGATGGCGAGGGGGGAGTCAAGACACTCAGGGCCACGGGCATGGCTGGGCTCAAGCCATTCGCTTAACCCTTCCTCTGCCCTGGCAAAGGCAAAAACTGGCTACGTGGCACCAGTGCAGAGATGGAAGCAACACACCTCTCTGGGGGTTGTAAAAGGTGTTTGAGAGCTACCACCCTATAAGCAAACACGATGTAGGCAGCTGGGAACAGGGACAGGGACAGGCAATGTGGACCTCTTGCACACGGTTCTACACCCACTGTCAGGGTGGGCGTACTGGGAGCCAGAGTGCAAGCAGCAACTCAGAGCCTGCCTGCTCCCTCCCATCTCCAAATGTTGCTCTTCTTTTTCTGTTGGAACAAATGAAGCCCTTCCCCCTATTTATTTCCCCCTCTCTTATCCAGCATGTGTCATCCCCCTCCATCATTTTCCTGTTTTCAGCTTGGCAGGCAAAACTATCAGCCCCACTGCGCCCAGCTGTCAGGTGACTATGCCCCTCTCTAAGAGTGCTGTGGAAAATCAACACAATGAGAAGGAGAGGAGGGTAAAGGGAGCAGAGATGTCCCCAAACCTCCCAGAGTCTGTCCCAGAGGGCCCCCACAACCAGCATCTCACATGTGGCAGGTCCAGATACACGCCACCAGGCTGGCCACACAGCAGGGAGCTGCAGGAGGACCACTCCCCTCACTGTGTCCAGGGGCTGCCTAGGAAAAGGGTGGGCTAAGACCTTCCTCTCAGCCTCCCAAGCCCTCCAGCCGATGGCATAGCCTAGGGCAGCTTCACTGCCAGCTCTGGAGGTGTCAGGCCTGCACACAAGCCCCAGCCAGTTGCAAAACTGCAGCCATGTGGTTTTCTCCAGCCAAATGGAAAGTTTCATGCTAGATTCCCAGATGTGAGGATGCATGGCATGGCACATCACAGCATTGCATGGCATGTCCTGCCAGCAGCACCCTGTCTCATTTGTGGCAGGGAGCTAAGTGTCATAAAGATTGTGCCTTGCCACAGCCCACCACTGTGCCATTTGAATTCTCACCAAGCTTCTCAACCCAAAGCTGTCCTATTTTTCACCCTTCAGCCACGCAGCAATTGAGCAGATTAATGCAAGCCCCTAGCAACCACTCAGCCTCAGGAGCATCCGGGCATGGACTAGGCCAGCCAGGACCCAGCTGTGAAGGAGCAGGTGCCATGTGTGGCCAGGGCATGCTCCACTTGTCACACTTGGTTTCCTTGCTCAGCCTCTGTGCCTGCTGCCTGCTACTGCCCACTGTTCCCAGGGCCAAGATGAGAGATGGCAGGAAGATGCAGTGATGATAACAGTCAAATCTGCAGCCCAAGCAGCATCCTCCTCCCACCAGTCCTTGCCAGGAACATGCCAGTGGGTGCCTCTGATCCTTAGCACTGACCATCCCACAGGCACGGCCCCAGCTCCCCTCAACAGCTCTGAGACCCCCATTGCCCTACTGGCAACACTGCACAGGCAGAGTGGGGCACACTGTGGAGCAGGAAGGGACTGGGAAAGCCCAGTGGCAGGAGGGCAACGCCTGTAGCTGGCACAGCAGACTGGGAGGACCTTGGGGTGACACCTGCCTGAGGCTGTGACTAGGAAGGACCCTTTTTACCCCCAGCACCCTCCTCCAGGGCAGCTCCCTGATACTGGCAGCACAGTGCCCAGGACCAGAGCTGGTGGGGGGCAGCTCATGGCCCTTGCCCTTGACCGTGGCTCCCTTGCGGCACACACTGTCATGTGGCAGGGCACAACAACAACAAGGACTAATTGGTTAATGTGATTTCAAAACATGATTTGCAATTATAACTCACCAGAGAGCATTCAATGATTCCGCACATCGGCAGAGTGGGTTTTTCTCCTTCGTTTGTTCCTGGAACCTCGAAACCAATTAACTTTACAGAAGCCAGAAGCAAAGCGCTGCTCACCAGACCTGAAGGGTGGTTATCTCTGCCCTCAATCACTTCCCTGCCAAGCATGGCACTGGGAATCAAGGACCCGAGGACGAGCCCCAGGGTAACCCTGCCATTCATCCCCACAGCACTGCAGGGTTTTGAGGAGGGTCCTGGGGACACTCAGCTCCCACTGGGATGCTGGTCCCCCACTGGACCAGTGCCCAAGTGGCTTCCAGCTATCCAGGAACACAGCTGCTTGGAGGCACTTGAAGGCAGGAGGATGCCCTGAGCCCTTGGAGATAGCGATGAACTCTTCCTCTTAGCACAGCAGGACCTGTCACCTCCAGAGGTGCAAGCAGGAACAGCTCATCTGCCACCCAGGAGGGACAGTCCCATGCCTGCTATCCCCACTGGCAGCACCCACAGATCCACCAGGGCCAGGCTCCTGTGCACTTGGCATCCTGCAGCAATGGCTTAAATGCCTTTAAGGCAATTAAGCAAGGACTTTGCAAGGACTTTAATGCTTTTAAATGCAACTCAAATAGCTTTAAAGCCAAAAGAGCCCAAGTGGCCATGATGGTCTCAAAAAGTAGTCAGTGCTCAGATCTGGGCCACCTCCTCTGTCCCTTAGCCTGTTTCCCCAGTGTCTCCAGTTGCTGAGTCCCGTTGCTCCCCACATTTAATTGGAAAGTTTAGATTAGGGCTGGCAGATTTTTCTCTTGAGCAGGCAAAGAGGGGATGGTTATCACCTGTGAAGGGGATGCACTGGCAGCTGTCCCTCAGAACAGTGCCAGGGCCCCAGAATGCTGAGGGAGCCAAGGGACCTGCCAGTCTGCAGGGGACAATCCCACACACATGAAAAGTCTCCAGGCCATGAGCTGCCCTCCATCAGCTCCTCAAGCCCTGGAGTCCTCCATCCCACAGGGACCTTGGCCTCCTGGATTCCCATGGACAAGGAGGGAGTACAGGCAGCTCCCAGAGCCTCCAAGGACATACAGGATGCTGCTGGCAGCACAGGACAGCCAGGCTGGGCTGCCCTACACTCCAAACCCCACCTGAGCTGGGTGAAGGGACAACCTTCCCTGGAATGCCAGGTCCAGGGCCAAGCCACAACTGGCAGTTACAGAAAAGGAGCAGGGCCCTGGCATGGGGAAATGGAAGGAAATGTAGGGCAATGCTGGGGGTATCCGTAGTGCCCTGGGGGTTCTCCTACTCAAATCTGAGCTCCCCAGCAAGCTGTCACAAGTGTGGAGACAGCTAGCAGAGCCCCAAGGGGGGACAAGCACATTGCCCAGGGCCTCAGCAATGGGGTGGCAGATGGCTGGGGAGCAGGGAAGGACCAGGGATGCGTTTTTGCCCACATGACAGTAACATGTTTAAAGATCTAAATAACCAGACTGAAAAGAGAGACGCAGCCACAGGCATATCCTTCCTCTCCCTGTGAGCTGATGGTGAGTCCAGAACTGACTGGGAAGCAGGTACAGCTCATGTAGCCATTTTTCTCACTCCCTGACTGTGCCAGGCCCCCACCGTCACCAGGGTGACTGGCAGTCCTAGGGCCAGACTGCCAGACTGGGGCCTGCCGAACGTGACACACACAAAAAGGTGAAGGGATAAAGGCCCTTTCATGGCCCACCAGGGAAAATGATTCAGTGGAAGAAGCACAAAGTGATATGCTGGTGCTCAGGGCTGAGGCTGCTATGTCCCCCAGCACCAGGGTCCCCACGTTCCCGGAGCAGCGGAGCTCAGGTGATGTGTGCCACCTGTATGCCAGGGTTCCTGTAGGTATCTCCTGGTCCTTGCTAACATCACCCAACCATGTGCTTGGGTGGTTTGAGTGCGGCACCATTTCAGGCTGGGCAGTGCTGGCATGGCAGCCCACTCTGTGGTTGGGAAAGCCCTGGGGCGGTTGCCCCTCTCCCTCCCCTCCAACCTGGCCAACAATTGGCTGCCCAGAGGACATCAGCCTTGATCGATCCACATCACTGACCGCCCCCACGGCTGAACAAACAGAGAGCAAAACAGCCTCAGCCAGCCTCCACCACGTGGCCAGGCACATGGCATCCCCCAGTATCCCTGGGACCCCTACTGCCAAGCAGTTGCCAGCAGTACCAATCCACCTGCCCCAAAGCCAGAAGAGAGTCTGGGGACTGCAGAGGCTGAGCTGGGAACCAGGAGGAGGGAGCAGGAGCTAGTGTAAGCATCCAGCATGCTGGTGGAAGGGCTGTGCTGCAGTGGGCAGCAGAGTGGTGAAAGTGCTGAGGCACAGCTGGGGTGGCCCTGTGACTGCTAACTCCAGGTATTGGACAGTCTCTCCTTGCTCAGTTCAGTGCTGTTTGCCATGGGGCTGGGCTAGTCCCAGGGGTTGTGGGCCAGCTGGGACCGTCCAGAAGCAGGCAACCATCATGTGCCAGGGGAACATGCCCCGGCCCTGCCTAGTTGCCCTACTTGCTTCCCCCGCAGCTCAATTCCCCGAAACCCTTCCCCACCAGCAGAACACAGCTTTTCATGGAAATCCCCCACCCTGCTATACCTCCAGGGCCTCCCCCATCAGAGGGCCACCCCACTCCCATTGCAAGATGGGGAGATGCTGGAGGACAGCTCCAGTCCCATTTCTCCCCAGTGTACCCCACACCACTCAAAGCCCCCCACTTGCTTTGCAGCATCTCTAGGAACCCCACCCTGCCTGTGGACAGTAAGCACCACCTGTTAGCCATCCATCACCAGCTCCAGGTTTGGCTCGCCACGGAAGCATGCCCTGGATGGGCGTGGGGGATGCTGCCACCAGCAGCGGCTGTACCGTGGCCAGAGCGGGGACAGGGGACACAGGCTTCCAGCCACCTTACTGGCACTGCCGCTCCGGCTTGTCCTCGGAGAGGACGAGGTACAGGTGCCAGGGCACGGACAGCTGCCCCAGCTCTGCAGAGCGCACTGCTCACTGCCCGTCCTGCCGCCGGCAAGGTGAGGGCAGTGCCGCGGCCGCAGCCAGCCAGCCGCTCCCGGTTCACACCGGCTGAATCACCAGGCATGGCGCTGGTGACGCCGGCACACCGCCCACGCAAGATGCTGCTGTACCGTGACGTCCCGGGACATCTGCGCCATGGCTGGGGACGGCTCTGCCCTGCCACCACGGTCACGGGTGGGAGAGGGGCAGAAGCCCCAGTACCAGAGTGCCCAAGGCAACCCCACAGCGGTACCGGCTGCCCCATGCGCGGCTCTGGATACCCCCACGCCCCAGCGCTGCCTGTCCCATATCCGAGTTCTGCACGTCCCACGTAAGGCTCGGTCCCCGCCCACGCCACGCTGGCCCCGCCCCGGCTCAGCCCCTCCCCGGCCCAACCTATGGGCCCCGACCGCCCTCTGACGGCGGCTGAGGGTAGGAGAGGCAGAGAGGGTCGTCTCTGCACCCTGCCTGTACCCTGCCTGTGTCCTCTTTGCTCCCAGCTTTCATCTTTCCTGGCCCCACTGGGGCTTTCCCAGCACCCACCACCCCATCATGCCCATGTGCCCCCAGGTCCATGCACTCCCCAGGCCCCTGCATCCCAAGAAGCCCTCTCTCCACGCTGCTCATCCCACCATGGGGCAGCCCTGGCTCCTCTCCCATGTTCTCCCACAGGAACAGACTGATCAGGGTAGTGAGGGAGTCCCCATCCCTCCCAGTGTTTGAAAGCTGTGGAGATGTGGTGCTGAGGGACATGGTTTAGTGGTGACCTGGCAGTGCTGGGTTAACAGTTGGACTTGATGATCCTAAAGGTCTTTTCCAACCAAAACGTCTATGATTCTGTGCTGGTTTGAGGCCAGCCAGAACATCTCTTGCCCCGAAAGGGACAAAAGAATGACACACACAAACGGATTGGAGAGTGATGGAAAGTTTAAATGGAAAAGCAATTGGTGAAGCTACAAAAGACTACAAAGGATAGTGCCAAGAATATCCCAAAAGCATACAGAACCCCTCACAGAATTCCCAAAGCTTCCCAATCCTTCCCTACTCCCCACCTGAGGGTAAACCCCAACCCCCAGGGCTCTTTCTTCCCCCTCCCACTGCTAGGCAAGTCTCAGGCTGGCCAGGTCTGAGACTGCCCCCCCCTCCATTCTCCTCCTGGCATTAGGCCTAGACAGGCCTAAGTGGCCTTGAGGATACTCCCCCAGCATTACCTGATAAGAGAGAGTATCTCCCATGGGAGCAGAGAGGGAAGAAAGAGGAAGAATATGACTCTGCAGATGGATTTATAGGGCACAGGATTTATGGGTAGAAATATGCCGTTTCCTGTGCCCACCCCTATTGGGTGGGCACCCAGGACACCAGAGGTGTATCTCATGCAGCAGTGGCAGGGGACACCCAGCCTAAACTGCCACAGATTCTAAGGGGTGGGTGTGCCACCTGGTGCCTCCCCAGTGGTGGGCCCCCCACACCCTGGGGCCCCCAGACAACCAAAAGCTACCCATGGAGCTCAACACTGCACAGTACCTTGTGGTTTTAGCATAGCACAGCATAGTGAGGTGTGCATCAACACCCCATCAGCTCTGGCACACCATGGCCTGCAGCCACACAGGCATAGTACAGCTCTGCAGCGGCACCAACATCCCAGTTCCTGGTCCTCCCAGCCCTTCTATTCCTGCATAGGGCACAGATCCAGGAAGATAGCTGGAGTCTGACATAATGTGGTGGGTTGAAAATTCCCCCCAACGTTAAACTACCACACACAACTACCCAGAGCAGACAGTGCTGGCAGAGCCCCTAGCACTCCCCTCCCATCCCAGAGTAACTGCCAACCCAGCCTATCTCCACAGCCAGAGGCTCCACAGCCTTTGACGCAGCCATGCCAGCACCTGGCCACTACTATACCGAGGAAAAAAATCTTGCCTTCAAATGGAGTTTTCTGTTTGTTTCCTTTATTAAATCAGTGCCCATTGCTTCCGGTGCCGGCAGGCACCATGAAGCAGAGCCCGGTTCTCCCACCCATGTGCCCTGCTGGTGGGCAGCTGGGCTGAGCCACAGCCTTTCGGAGGCAGGGGCAGGCGTGGGTGGTGTGTCAGCTTTCCCACTCCAAGAATGGGATTGTTCCTGTCCCAGCTCAGCTCACTGCCCTCTCCGTTCCTCCCAGCAAGCGCTGAAGTCACTCCATCATGCCCAGCCACAAGACAGACCTTTCTTCTCCCTTCTGCCCTGGATGTGCGGATCCTGCTGGGTAGAGCCACCACATACCCAGATCCTGGCATGCTGGGTGGGCGAAATGAGCCGTGAGGCTCCAACTGCCCTGGCCTGGCCAACAGCTTGTTACACATTTACCCTGTGTTAATGAGGCAGCACAGGCTGCTCGGCCTTCGGACCACAGAGATGCTTTGCAGGCAGCTCTCTGGCTCTATGGCCCCAGCAGGGTGGGGCTGCGAGGGTCCCATGGGGTGAGTCACCTGAGCATAAGCACCATGGCAGCAGCCACGACCCCTTCATCTTCCTCCATCAGCCCATCTGTTTTTTTTCAGGAGCACATGAAGCAGGGAATGACAAAAAGTGCCTTTGCCCTCACACCCCTCCAGGCAGAAGGACATGGCCGAGCGGGCAGAGACGGGTCCTTGGGGATATTGTGAGTCTCCACAGCTGCAATCAGGAACCCACGGCTTGCCTACACCTCTTCTGCCTTTCCAATACAGGTGAAGGGGGTGGTGGCACCCAGGGAGCTCCAGGATCTCAAGGCACTGTCTCTGAGCAGCTGGCCGGGTCGCTGGGTACACAGGGAGGACACAGAATACAGTTGTCTTTTGTTGGTGCTGGCCCTGGGAGCAGGGACTGGGGCTTTGCGTCCCCTCCCTCCACCCCCGCCACCAGCAGGATTGGCGCCCAGCACCAGGGATTTGGGGTTTAAAGAGCAGGCGGCAGCCGCAGCCCCAGCTCACCCACCAGGAGAGGAAGCAAGCAAGCTCCAGCAAAGCCCACGCACTGTAACAGGTGAGACAGCGGCTGCAGGGCACTGGGCTGCCCACTGAAGGGGACTGTGGGGTCAGGGGGGCTGTAGTAGTGGAATTCCTCATGGGGGATGTCAGGTCCCTGACTCCCCTCCATGTGTGCTGGGTGCTGGTGGGCTCAGATATGGCCTGAGAGGGAAGTGGAGGCATCACCGGGCACATTCCATGACCTTGTTCCCATCACCCCACAGCTGAGTGGGGACTCCCAAGCTCAGTCCTAGCTGGGGTGATCAGGGCATGCACTGCTGCACTGTGGGATGCCCCTTCCCCTGGGGCTGGCTTAGGGAAAAGGAGGTTCACCTAGTGCTCTCCCATCTGCGAATTCTTCACCAGTTCAGCCCCAGCAGTACTTGCCCTGGCTGGCACCTAGGAGAGCTCTGAGTCATTTGGGGAAGAGAGGAACCCAATGCTGGGCACGAGGCTGGGCAGGAGCGGGAGCTGGGCCAGCAGACAAGGCTCTATTGTGCCGTGCTAGGGCCGCCCGCTCAGCCCTCAATAGCTGCATTATTCTCAGTGGTGGCCCCCCAGACTTCCCAGCCGCCACGGCTCTGCGGGAGCACTGTGGGAGGCAATCTGAAGTGGCTGTTGCTTGGGGGGGTCAGGGTGAGAGGAGGAGAGTGGGCAGAGCAGGGTATCCTCTGCTACCACCTGGCTGGGTGCTGCTGGGTGCTGTGGCAGTAGAATGCTGCTCTTTGATGCCATCAGCTTTGGGGGGAAAATGCACAGGATGGGGAAGAGACAGGCTGATGAGAGCATCCAGGCACCCCTGTCCCCACTCCCCTGCCCTGGCCATCCTACCAGTCATCACCAATGCCTAAGGTGACCATAGCTGTGTGTTGCCCCAGGAGAGGGACAAGTGAGTGGGCAGCAAGTGACTGACATTAGCCCTGGCTGTGGATGCAGTCAAGCCAGCTAGAGCAAAATGAACAGTCCTGCATGCTTCCCAGCCAGACACACCCCAGCTAAAATTACCAACCCTGTGGCAGGGACACCAGCCTATTTTTAAAGCCCAGAGGAGCTGAATGCCACCAGTCGGTGTGGCACAGGGAAGGGCCAGAGGAGCTGGGGCAGGGAAGCAGGCAAGGAGACACTGCTAGCATCTCTCCTGCCTTCCCATCAGGACACAGAGAAGGCCAGGCCTGCCAGCAGAGAGCCTGTGTGCCGTGCCCCATATGCCATGGCTGCACTGAGGCTCTCTCACGGTGCAGTGGTGGATAATTTAGCAGAAGTTAAGACCCCTTGTTTTCCAGTTAGTCCTCATATATCAGAGAGGCTGAGCTTAACTTCTTGACTGATGCCCAGTTGGATCTTTAGCGTGACTAACTTAACATTCTCAGGAACATAAGTAAGACTACAAGAGAGACAAGTGCCAAACCTCTTTATTTAACAGGCAGCAGGTATAAACACCACGGAGGTCCGATCTGTAGGGAGCATGCGTCGCGATCACGCGAGTGGGGATGACGTGAACAGGGGTGGCGAGAGGGCCAGGCAGGACAGCAGCTCTGTGAGGTGGTGATGGCTGTCGGGGGCAATGGCAGCTCTCAGGAGTCGCAATGGCAGTTCTCCAGGTTGACGGCAGCTCTCCGGGGTGACGGCAGCTAGCAGAGATCCCCAGCAGCAGCAGTTCTCCGCAGCTCTAACAGGTTCTAAGACAGCTCAGCTCCCAGCAGCTTCTCTCAGCAGTCCTCGACAGACTCTTCTCAGCACATCTTCCTCAGCAGTAGTCGATTCCCCTAGCAGCGGATCCCCCCGCAGCCGATCCCCAGTGCGCCATACCGTGACACCTTTTATAGCTTCACACTGCGGTTAAGTATAGCCACCCGCCCCGATTCGGCAGTGGAACGCTGGCCGGTGCAGTATCCAGGGTTCTAAAGTCTCTCTGTCAACTCTGTCGCCAGGGAGTCTCCAGGGTCCCAAAGTCCCTCGTTCGACCCCGGGAGCCAAGGCCAGGCTCCCTGTGCCTCAAACGATTCTCCCAACAATGTGGAGCTACATCTATAATAATTTTTGGTCCCTTACAGGCTTCTGCCCTTCTGGAATGGTTTTGAGGAGCTTCAAGCTCAGCACATAGGACACAGCCCCTCTGCCTGCCCTGGAGCCTGGCTGCCAGTACTAACGACACTGAGGACAGACAGTCACTCTGGGGCAGCAGGACGGGATCCTAGAAGCCCATAGTCCCTCCCTTTCCCAAGCTGTTGTGCTTCCCCAAAGGTTCACCATGCATCCCATGGCTCAGTCCCACAGCAGAGACATCCAATGATGGTACCCAAGATGGGCTCAGGCACTGGAATGCCCCCAGGACACCATATCCCCCGAGTCGGCCAGAACAGGGTGGGGACAATTAAAAAAGGATTAGCTGGACTACACCAGCGTGGTGCTGCCAGGACCTGGTACCTAATCCCAGCAGGAATGTGCTGGGGCCACGTGGCTCGCTGCTGTGGGGGTCTCCAGCAGCATGTTATGATGGTGCAGTGGATGCAGGATTGGGGCGGTGTATCCACATATGAAGTGTTTCCTGAGATGGTGTCCCCAGGATATTGCCATCATGTCACAGTATAAGGTTGCAGCTGGCTCAGGTGCATTTGTTTTCTGTCAGCCAAGCCCTCATGCCACACCAGCACATGTGGCACTCCATGGGCTCCAGCCCTGCCTGGCACATCATCCTCTTGCAGCCAAGGCCTGATGGCAACCCATGGCCCAATAACATATGCCACATAGACATGTAGCCACTTTCCTGTCTTGATGCACTACCATGCCAGGTGTGCCAGCAAGGAGACACCATCAAAGCATCAATGGGATCCTCAAGGTGTTTATGGCACGTCAGGGCTCTCCTCCCACCCTGGAAAAGCTGCAGGCTGCAGTGGGAAGCAAGGCTTGGTATGGGGAGCTAACCTAGCCAGGGATGGAGGAGCCACAGAGGCAGCCAGTGAGAGTTCCCATGCCAGGGGTCTCCCAAAGGAAGCCTAAAGCCGAGTCTTTGCAGCCGGCACAAATCACCGAGAATTTTTTTGAGTGGCTAAGCCCAGGGAATTGCATCTCAAGGAGGGTATGCTTGGGCCACATGGGTGCAAGCTGGGGCGAAGATACTTCTCCTCTCTCTTCTTCCTCCTTTCCCCACAACAAGCCAGTAGTGTCACTAGGTGTGCTGACAAAGGCCATCCCACTGCACAGCTGTAGCTCTTGGCTGGGAAGCAGGGCCATGCCAAGCTCAGGTGGCACAGGGATACTACAGCACTGGTCAGCAAAGCACAACTCATCTTACTCCCCTGGGTTTTAGCCAGCCTCTGCCATGATGACTCCCCTAGGGTGGAGGAAGGTTCCCTAGCCCTCAGGGAGATGGACCACCCTGCAGGTCCCTGTGGCATCACCAGGGCTATCTCAGTGAGGTACTGCTCCTGTTCCGGGTGCAGGATTTGTCCCCATCCCAGTGGGTAATAGGTGCTCATCCTGGTCTGTCTCACTCTGTGTGGGCTCTCCAGCAGACACCGGTACCAGTTACCCATCCCAGGGCACAGATACCTCCTGTGTAGGGCTAGCTCATCCACCAGCCCAGGAGGTGCAGGAGCCATTAGCTGCTGCCTGCTGCCTCACCACCCCCAGGAACTCTGTGGAGGTGGAGAGGAGCCATTTCCTACCACAAACAACGCTGGGGGCTCGGACGATTCTGGCACAGCTAGAATACTCACCAGATACGGAACTGCCGGGGGAGATTTGGCAGAGGCAGCACGGATCCACCGGTAGCAGGGAAGGAATCAAAGGAATGAAGGTGCCAGCACCTGCTCGCACCGCCGGCGGTGCCACCCTCACACTGGCGGGGAGCCAGGCCACCGGCACCTGGCTGTACCGCCCTCAGCAGGGCTAACAGAGAGCAGCATGGGCACGAGGGCGGGATGCTGGTGCCAATGCCCGTTCCAGCTGGGGACAGCCACCATATCAGCTCCCAGAGGCTACGGCGCTTGCCAGAAACCCCCAACAGGGCGGGAAGAGGTGGCCAGCAGGTGACGTGGCACATCCCTCCCGCTCCGATTTTCCGGGATGGAAGCCCGGTCTTTCTGACGCCTGATGATTTCTCCAGGCAGAACTGCTGCCAGGGAGGTTCCCGCAGGGTTCTGGAGCTGGAGTGATGGTGACGCCACCCAGCCATTTCACCACACATGCCAGGAGTGGCAGTAGGTGAAAAGACCCCAGCTGGGTGGAGGGAAACTGAGGCATAGTGCTGGCACAGCATAAGAAGGTGCCCACTATACAGGGTGGGGCACAACATCCCCACCCACCCTGTCCTATGGGTGCCTGCCATATTAGGGGGGAGATAGAGACACCACACCCAACCCTGTGGGGGTCATTCAGCTCAAAGTCCTGCTGCAGCTCCTGGGCAAAGTCTTACAACAGAGTAACCCCTGCCATACCAGTGCCAGCAGCACCCCTTCCATCTACTCTGTCCTCTGTCCCCATCCCCTTTGCCACCTATGGCATTGGGCTGGCACTTGGCACCATGGAATGACTGAGAAAGCAGAAGTGGTAGTGCTGGGCCAGAGCCTGCCACCAGCCTTCCGTCACACCAGTGCAGTGAGGCCAGCAACAAAAGGGTTACCAGCAGTAAGATGGAAAGGTGTTGCACAGGCATTCTGCCTGGCACAGCTCCTCCTGCCTGCTGCCATCCTACCTGTGCCATCCTACCTGGCACAGCTGCCACAGCCTGCTGAACCCACTGCCTGCCTGTGCCAGCTGTCTGCCTGCACCTGCACCTGACTTGCCTCCACCTGCACCTGACTTGCCTCCACCCATTGCCAGGCTGTTGGCACCTGCTGCCAGTCTGTGCCTGCTGCCAGCTTCCTGCATCTGCTGCCAGGCCTTCCTGCACTCTCTGCCAGCCCACCTGTACCTGCTGCTGCCTGCACCTACTGCTGCCTGCACCCGCTGCCTCTCTACTCATGCCAGACCTGCCTTCCTGGACTCCTGCACTCACAGGGACAGCCAGGGGTGCAGGAAGGACAAGGCACGGGTAGCCCTCAGGACAGCCTGTGTCCCCCCCTGCCCTGAACCCTGCCCACTGAGGCACGCGTGGCCGCGTTGCCGGCACCACTCAGCACTTGCTATTCTTGGCAGCCGTGGCTGGAAAATGGGAGGCAGTGGAGGAATTTTGTTTGCTCCAGGCTGGGCCCAGGCCAGACATCTGGGTTGCAGCTGAGCAGGACGCAGAACCAGCCCCCCGCTGCCCCACCAAGGCCCCCAGTGTCCCCAGCATGGCCCCAGCACCCCATGCCTAGGCAGGAAGCACCCATGTGGCAGCTGCCTGCCCCAGGGCTGAAGTGGTCCTGCCATTTGTGTGCTGTGGCACTCATGTACTGTGGTGTTCTTTGCACTGCCCTAGAGGCAGGGGGTGTCATCCCGGGTGTCACTGTAGAGCACGTGGGTGGCAGCGTGGCCCAGGGGGCATGCGTGTGCTCTTGTGTGAGTGTGAGTGTGAGTGTGTGCATTTGTGCTCCTGCGTGCATTCGTGCTCCTGTGTGTGTGTGTGCCTGGCTGATTTTGCACTCTGTGCTTGCATGCAAGTGTGAGTGGGTGTGCTTGCACGCGTGTGTGTGGGTGTTTGTGCATGGCTATGTTCTCGCACATGCCTGCTTGCACGTGTCCGTGAGTTTGCACACGCATGTGAGTGTCCATGAAGGAGTTTGCACGCGTGTGTGGGGTTGCCTGGGTGCTTGCCCCCATCTCGCACGTGTCTGCGTGTTTGTACACGAGTGTTTGTGTGCCCGCCGGTGCTCCTCTGCGCACAAAGCCCCCCCCCCTCTCCTCCTCCCGGCCGCTCCGGGCCGCGCCCCGCCCCGCCCCGCCGGGGCCGCCCCGCTCCTTCCCAGCGGACGCGGAGGGCGGAGCTGGGCCGGGCCGAGCCGAGTCGGGACCCAGGTGGGTGTCGTGGGCCGGGCAGGGTGGGGGAGTATGCCGGGGACGGGGGGGCTCCCGGGTCGGGGGCGGGGTGTCCGGAGTCGGGAGTCTCTGGGCTGCTGTTGGGGTCTGTCCGAGCTGGCACCGGAGGGTGGGGAGCGGGGTGGTGGTGCTGGCGGCAGGGTCCGTGTCCCGGCTGACACCGAGGTGGCCAGGTCTGCCCGGGCTGGCATCAGGAGTACCGGGACTGGGTCCGTGCCGAGGCTGGCATCGGGGACCAGGGGTGGCGGGCACTGCGGGTCTCAGAGGCTGGATTTGCAAGTGCTGACGCCGGTGGTCTCCAGTGCTGCCCACCTGCTCCCCACAACCTGCCTCCTGCGCCACCATCAGGTCGGGGCAGACGGCGTTGGGAGTCCGTGCCCAGGGGTCTGTCCTGGCCCCTCATCAGGCGTTGGCAAGTGCCAGGCAGGCGGGGAGAACCCCCAGTGCCCCTGGCACGGCTGTGGCTGGCTGGCAGCTGGAGGACCTGGCAGAGCCCATGGGTCACCCGGCTTGTCCCAGCACCTCTGGAAATGCCATTAGCGCCTGTGGCCCTCTCGCCAAGCTGCTGGGCAGCCCAACCCCACGGCACTATGCCTGGCTGGGGCCTCTGCCCACTGTCCGCTGCCAGCCGCCAGCCCAGAACTCGCTCTCCACCCTGCCAGCCCCTCCAGTTGCCCTTTCCCGATGGAGCCCAGGGCAAGCCCTGGCTGGCCATGCCAAGCAGCAGGCAGATGTGCCCAGATCTGTAACAGATGCTGCCACACACACTTGCCCCCTGGCCTGGCAACCACCATGTCCCACCTAACACCATGGCTGAGCTGGGTGTCATAACCTGGGGCAATTGCACCAAACCCTGGTTCTGTGGCAGGGCTTTTGGTCATCACTGGTGACCCAGCAAGGCCCCAATGGTCATGGCACAGGTGAAACCCATCATCTGCACCAGAGGCTGGTGACTGGTATGGCCAGGCTTGTGCTTTGTATGCGGCATGGGGAGGTGCTGACTGGCACGCCCCAGCTGCTTGCAGCTGCCCAGGGCTGCCATGGTGTGGCCGGCAGGCAAGGCAGGAAGCTGCATGTTGGCACAGTGCTCATGATAACTATCGCCTTCTGCTCCCCAGGGGAGAGCATGCCAGTGCTGGAGCTGGTGGAGCTCTTCTCACCCTGTGGTGGGTGCCTATGAGGGTGGTGGGCACACCACTGTGGGTCTTTGAACATCTGCCTAGCCAAAGCCCCCCCTACCCCAAACAAAGCTTCTGTTCACATGACGGTACTTGGAGGGCCAGGGGCCAAATCGTGGGAGCTGAAGCAATGGGGGAGACTAAGACCCAGGAGTGTTCAGGAGCCAGCTGCCTGCCCAGGGTTCCCTGTCCTGCTGACAGCACTCCAGCATGTGTCCTGTCCTTGTCCCTGTCCCCACAGGATAGCTCTCCACTTGCAGGCAGAAATGGACACAGTCCAGCACCCTTCTGCCAGCAGGGCTTGGGCAGACATGGGGAAGGCTGGGTGCTAATCAGCCGGGCTGCCTCAGTTTCTCCACAGGCAGGAGCAAGAAGGGTTCTTCTAGAGCCCCTTATGGTTGAGGTTGGCTTAACTGGAACTTAAAATCCAGGAAGGGACGTGGCTGTCCAATGTACCCCCCCTGTCACTGGATCAAACCCAGTCGGGGGGGAAATCTTGTGTTGTGCCGGGATTGCCCTATGCTGATGCTCAGGGTTCTCTGTATCCCATCGGCAGTACTGATCTCCGGGAGGGATCACGGTCCGGGAGCTGTAACCCGAGCTGAGGTCTCTGTTCTCTGCCCCAGCCACCGAGTCGCCCGCCAGCCCCCAGCCATGAGCCGCACGCTGCTCCTGTTTCTAGTCCCGCTCCTGCTTCTTGTCCCGCTCCTGCTGTGTGGCCCCGCCGCCGGCCGCCCCCCACCCACTGCCACGCCCCGCCTCAAGCTGGCTTTCTCTGGTGAGCATGGGACACGAGCAGGGTGGAGGGATGGGGGGTCGGGCACGGGTGCACCAGTTCCTTGTCAGCTCTCAGCATCATCCCTGGGGACCAGAGCATCCCGGGGAGCAGCATGGCAGAAGAGGTGAGAGTCACCATCACTGCCACCTCACCAGCACTGTTGCTGCCCTTCCTGCAGGGTGATGGACATTGGCTTGGGCTGCCAGGTTCCAACCTGCCTGCCCTCAGGGCCATGCCTGCACTTGGGTGCACTCTTGACCTCTGGCATGTGCTGGCTTCGGTGCCCATACACCTGCAATGCACCGGGGTGGCACTCCCTAACCACAGCTGCTCTGCCATGGCACTGTGGGACACTGTACTGGCCGGGGAGCCAGTGCCATGACCTGGCTGCATACCCTGTGGGCTCCAGCATGGCACAGGTTCTTTGTGCAGCGGCAGGTCCCAGTGAGCATTCTCCTCCCAGCCTGACAAAGGGCTGATTGTTCCTGCCACGGTGGGATTAGCTCTGCAGGGCAGGGAATGGCCCCTTCTCCCCCATCGCCTGTTGTGAGGGTGGGCTGTGCAGAGTTGGGTGCTGAGACGCACAGGGATGGCTGCTGGTCTGGGTCAGAGTTGGGTGCTGAGGGGCACAGAGATGGGCGCTGGCCTGGATAAGGCTTGGGTGCTGGGTGGTGTAGGGATGGCTGCTGGGCTGACACAATGATGAGTGATGGGTGGCGTGGGGATGGGTGCTAGGTAGTTCAGGGATGGGTGTCAGGGTGGTGTGAAGATGGGTGCTGGGCTAGCAGAGGGTCAATGAACCCAGTCAAGCCAGTAGGACAGGTTTGGGGAAGGGGGTGGCATGGCAGGGGAGTCATGGCCAGACTCAGGTCCCTGTGGGGCACATCTGGGGCAGGAGAACTCACAAAGACAGTGGCGGGTGCCATGGTGGAGCCCAGCTGAACAGTGCTGCTGGCTCCTGGCAGAGCTGCGGGCTCGCCACGGGCTGCAGCTCTTCACGCTGGAGCGCTCGTGCTGCTACGAGGCCCTGCTGCTGGATGAGGAGCGTGGCCGCCTCTTTGTCGGTGCCCAGAACTACCTGCTCTCCCTGGCCCTGGATGACATCAGTCAGCGGGACAGGAAGGTAACTGGGGAGGACACACTGGCTGGGTGGCCCAAGGCACTCCCCAGAGCTGTGGACACCTCTTTCCCTGCCACCCTGCAGATCTACTGGCCAGCACCAGTGGAATGGAGGGAGGAGTGCAACTGGGCTGGCAAGGACATCACTGTGAGTTTCTGGGGATGCCTGGGGATGCCGGGGGGAGTGCCAGGGAGCCATTCCAATATCATCTTCCTATGCTCTCTGCCTCCAGGCTGAGTGCATGAACTTTGTGAAGATCCTCCATGCCTACAACCGGACCCACCTGTATGCCTGTGGCACCGGTGCCTTCCACCCAGTCTGTGCCTTCGTGGAAGCTGGCCAGCACACAGAGGTGAGACCCATGCTGCCCCAGCACTGCCATGGCCCCCACCTGCTGCCACCCACCCCCCACCCATCCTTACCCGCTCCAGGAGCCCGTCTTCAAGCTGGACCCCCAGCGCACTGAGGATGGCAAGGGGAAGAGCCCCTATGACCCCCGGCATGCAGCCGCTTCTGTCCTCGTGGGTAAGGGAGAGCCAAACCTGGTGCTGGGGTGTGGTGTGGTGGGAGGGTGCCAGGGGGTGCCCCATAACGCTTCCCTCGGTGCCTGCCAGGCGAGGAGCTCTACTCCGGGGTGGCCACCGATCTGATGGGCCGTGACTTTACCATCTTCCGCAGCCTGGGCCGACGTCCCTCCATCCGCACTGAGCAGCACGACTCCCGCTGGCTCAATGGTCAGTGCCAGGGAGCAGGACGGCAATGAGGCTGCTGGCACCTCGGCATGGCATCTCTGCTCCCTGGAGATACCGGGGCAGTGAGTCCTCCAGGCTCAGCTGCACTCTGTCCTCCGCTGCCTGTGTAGGGTGATTCGGGGGGTGTCTGTGCCTCTTACAGACCTCTGGTGCCTGGTGGGGTCCCATCCTCACTCTGCTTCTGCCCTGCAGCTGGGCAGAGGCAGATCTCTGCTCACCTGGGACCCCAGTGGATGCCCAGGAAGCAGAGATAGCAGAGGCACTGGAGGAAGCACCCTTCTGCCCCCAGAGCCCAAGTTTGTGGCCGTCTTTTGGGTGCCAGAAAGTGAGGACCCCGACGATGACAAGATCTACTTCTTCTTCCGTGAGACAGCAGTGGAACGGCAGCAGGGGCTGGGCAAGACCAGCTTTGCCCGTATTGGCCAGATCTGCCGGGTAAGAGTATCCATGGGTGGGTGGTCTGGGGTCTAGGTGTGCCTGGGGGTGCCACTCACCACTACTGATGTTGGTATCCTCTTTTGGCAGAATGACATGGGTGGGCAGCGCAGCCTGGTGAACAAGTGGACAACCTTCCTGAAGGCACGTCTCATCTGTGCTGTGCCAGGACCTGATGGGGCAGATACCCATTTCAACGAGCTCCGTGAGTAGGGGGATGAGGATGGCACCACCCAGGGTGGCCATGGGTGGTCCTGGCACATTGTGCTGATGCCCTCCTGTCTTATAGGAGATGTCTTCCTGCTGCAGACAAAGGACAAGCGCAACCCCCTGGTCTACGCCATCTTCTCCACTTCCAGGTTGAGCCCCCTCCTCACTGCACCTCCCATGGCTGGCAGTGCCACCCTTGTCCTTCACATCACCCCATCTTTCCCCCACCAGCTCTGTTTTCCAGGGCTCAGCTGTTTGTGTCTATACCATGGCTGACATTCGCCGGGCTTTCCTGGGCCCCTTTGCACACAAGGAAGGCCCAAACTATCAATGGGTGTCATACCAGGGACGTGTGCCATACCCCCGCCCAGGCATGGTATGTGGCACAGGGGTGTGCAAGCTGGTGCCACCAGTAGGATGCTGGTATCTGGGATGCGTGGGCAGTGACACCCTGCTCAGTCAGTGCTACCTCCCTGCAGTGCCCCAGCAAAACCTTTGGCACCTTTGGCTCCACCAAAGACTTCCCAGATGAGGTGATCCAGTTTGCCCGGCACCACCCACTGATGTACAACCCGGTGCTGCCCCACAGCCAGCGCCCCCTCTTCCTGCAAGCCTCTGTTCCCTACACTTTCACCCGCATTGCTGTGGACCATGTCACTGCTGCTGATGGCCACTACAACGTCCTCTTCATTGGCACAGGCACGTAGTCACCCCCAGGCCAGGGCAGGGGTGGAGAGCTGAGGGATGCTGGGGCTGGGACCTGCAGCCTCACTCCTCCCTGCCCACAGACATGGGCACAGTGCTGAAAGTAGTCTCAATGGCCAAGGAGAGCTGGCACCACATGGAGCCGCTGCTGCTGGAGGAGCTGCAGGTCTTCCAGGTAAGAGGATGCACTCTGCACCATCCCAGTCAGAGATCCCAAGCACCCCTTTGTGCTGTATGTACTCCAGACTGTGCTGGGTGCTCCAGCTGCCAGGATGTGGGAGCTAGCAGCCTGGATGCCTGCCCCCCACCACAGCTCCTAACTCCTGCTCATACTCTGCCTGCAGGATTCCTCCCCTGTCACTAGCCTGCAGCTCTCTTCAAAGCGGGTAAGTGGGAATCCCAGGTGGGTCCCTGTGTTCCACCATAGCTCTACTGGGCCCCATGCCACAGCATGGGAGTGCTCAGCCCAACTCTCCCCCACAGCATCAACTCTATGCTGGCTCAGCCACAGCACTGGCCCAGTTGTCCCTGCACCGCTGTGGTGCCTATGGCAAAGCCTGCGCTGAGTGCTGCCTGGCACGGGACCCATACTGTGCCTGGGATGGCACCATCTGCACCCGTTATGTTCCTAACACTAAGAGGTAGGTGAGATGCCAAAGCATGATGCTGGGCTGGCCAGCTTGCCCTGAGGCTATGGTGAGGGGCACAAGCCCTGCTGCCCCAGCTCCTGCTCCTCTGCCACCTTCCTGCAGGCGTTTTCGCCGGCAAGATATCCGCAACGGTGACCCCAATATGCTCTGTTCAGAAGGTGAGCTGGGACCCAACTTGGGGCTGGGGATTAGCCCTGCCAGGGCAGGGGCTGATAGTTGGGCCATGTCTCCTCCAGACCCCCGTCGAGGCAGTGTGCCCCGGAAGCAGCTCTATGGGGTGGAGGGCAGCACTGCCTTTCTGGAGTGCATCCCCAAATCCCTTCAAGCCCGTGTCCTCTGGATGTACCAGCGTACCCCAGATGACCCCCAGCAAGAGGTAGGCTTTTCCCCAGCCAGGTACCACCAGTGAGACCATGCCATGCTATGCCATGCCAAGCTGACTGCTCATCCCCTCGGGTGCCACAGGTGCAGATGGATGAGCGGGTGGTGCAGACAGAGCGGGGTGTCCTCCTGCGCAGCGTGCAGCGTGCCGATGCCGGCCTCTACCTCTGCCACGCCACTGAACACGGCTTCACCCAGCCCCTGCTGCAGCTCTCCCTGGAGGTGATCGGTGCTCGGCAGGTAGTGGGCATGGCACCCGCCGAAGACCCCCAGCTCACCGCCGGGCCCGCCAGCCGCAAGGTCTGGTACCGGGACTTCCTCCAGCTGGTGGAACGCCCGCCGTTGGGGGCTGCGGACAGGGCCTGCCAGCGGCCCTGGAGCCGGGGGAGGTCCCTGCCACCTCCACGCGCCCACGCCGGACCCCCCGGCCGCGGCCATGGCGAGGAGCCGCGCAAAGCTCGCCGCCGGCGCACCCACGAGGGGCCGCGGGCCGAGCGGAGACCCCGCAGCGCATCCCCCTGGTGACCCCGGGGCTGGCCCCAGGCACCGGGCTCTGCCTAGGAGCGGAGCCGCGGGCAGGGGCGAAGTCCCCCACCGGCCTCGGCTAGCCCGCCGGCAGCCCCGGAGCCGGCCGCAGACAGCAGTGGGGGACTGCGGCTGCGGGGCCAGGGGGGCAGCCAAGGCGGCAGCCAAGGCTGACACCCTCTCGAGGGGCTGCCGGCCGCCCCTGCCACCGGCTCCAGCAGCAGCGACTGCCAGTACCGCAGAGTCACCGAAATATTTATTAACGACCGTTACGGATGAATGTAAAGCTGCCCCGGCGGGGAAGCGGCGGGGCCACGCCGTGCCTCCCCTGGGCATGACACCGTTGGGGACGCGGCAGCAGGGCCACCCTCAGGTCCTGGAGGCTACAGGCAGGACCCCGAAAGGACAGGACGGGCACTGGCGGGACATGGATGGCCCGGCGGGAGAATGCCCGAGAGGGAGATGAGGGGGGCACGGAGGTAGTGCCCAGCGCTCCGGACAGAGCAGCGGCGCGGGGGGCTTGTACTAATTGAGCACAATAAAGCAGAGGATTCAGGCCGTGGTCCGCGTCTGCCCCTGCATCCCGGGAGCGCTGTCGCGTCTGGCTTCTTGCGCTTTCGTTTCTTGAAAACAGAAACCGAAATTCCACGGTGCCAACACGAGTCTGCTGCCTGCGGTGTCACCAGGGCTCCTGCCGACACTGGGACTGGCCACATCCCATTGCCTGGGGTGAAACTATGCCACCAGCCATATCCTAGTGCTGACTGCACCTCAGCCCAGATACTTGAGCCCCCTGCATGGGCACAGGCAGGTGCTGATGCAGGTAGGGCACCCCCAGCCCACAGGTGGACATCCCAGTGGTGTGACACCACCTCCTGCCAGCTGGTCTTCCTGGGGGGACCCTGGGCAGGAGCCAGCCAGGAACAGGAACGGGGGGAAGGCAAAGCGCTGGGGCCACTCTTAAGTTCCATCAGTGATCAGCGTCGTTATTTGGGAAGGTTTAAAAGCTGCCGCAGGCAGGAGCAGGAAGAGCAGAGGCAGAAGATGGAACTGTTTTATTCCTGAGGTCAAGCTGGTTCAGGGTTGGCACTTCAGACCCCACCAGGCACCCCAGGCTCCGGCAGTACCACTGCTCTGCACCCATGTGTCCCTGTACCATCCTAGCAGCCAGTGGCACTGAGGAACTCACTCATCCCAAGGGATTCCACCTGCCACCATCTCCCATACCACTCGGCACCATCTCCAGCTCAGCAAGAAGGACAGGGATCTACCAAGGCCTTTATTTCCAGCATGACAGTGTGGGTACAGGGGTGTGGAGTGGTGTTGGGGGCAATGCTCAGGAGCATGAGCAGGAAGGCAACTGAGGGTGCTGGGGGTCTGCACCCCCCCGAAGCCGCAGGAGCATGTAGATGGTGGTCTGGTGCTGGACATCATAGTGCGCCAGCGTCTGCTGGTCCTCCAGCTCCCTGGAGCCATATGTCAGGCGCTGCTGCTCAGCAGGAGGTCCCTGCCGAGAGTGGATCTGCTCCTTCAGCTGACGTACAGTGTCACTGGGCCGCACCCTGTATGTGGTGGTCCGGTTCTTGTCATCCTTCACAAAGACCTCCATGACCTGGGGCTCAGTGTGCAGCAGCATCAGTGTGGTGTTGTAGAAGATGCCGTGGGTGGCCAGGGTGTTATGATCCTGGAAGACAGGGGTGCTCCTGCCTTGTTCCTGCTTCGCCAGACGCTGGCTGTACCGGGAGATGCCCAATGTTTGCTCGATCTTCTCCTTCAGCTGCCAGACAGTGGTGCTTGGGCTGACGGTTGTTTTCATGACAGTAATGCCTGTCAGCTGCTTCACCTCAATCATCACAGGCCGGGCTGGCTGTGGGGACAGAAGAGCAGGTATACAAAGCTGGTAGGGGCAGGGGGGCTGTGGTGCCTGCTGGCACAAGCAGCCTTACCTGCACATTCCAGGGCTGGATGTCTTTGACACAGGGCAGCAAAAGGTGGCGGGTCGCCTCCTGTGCCAGCAGGTCCCAATTCTTGCCTTGGCCCAGGATCCCTGTAGGGTCAGCAGGATCCAGGATGATGGGGCTGCAAACAGAGGGTGGGCATTGCCATCAGCCCCAGTCAGTGCCACAGGGTGGGTGGCATGGGTCCCATCAAGCAAGGTCCTCACCAGGGATTATGCATCAGATTTTTGATGTGGGCACCAATCTGGCTGTGCTGGAGTGAGTAGTATTTCTCCCAGTAAATGCAGATCTCCTGGTGCTGGCGCAGCAGCTCCAGCACTGTACGGAAGCCCTGAGCCATGTTGAAGGACTGATTGGAGCTCGTACCCTCCTCCCAAGCATAGATGGTCAGCAGTTCCAGGGCATACTTTGGAGGCAGGTCTGCATCAGGGTGTCGTGGCTTCAGCATCTGGAGTCAAGACAGAGACAAATATGAGAGCTGACCAGATGACCAGTGGGTTCCTGGTGGGTGTCAATGAAGCCAGACAGCCCCTCACCTCCTTGTACCAGTACTTGACCAGGCGCAGGAGGCTTTTCGTCTTAGTGGGGCAACGCTTCACAAACATCTTCTGCAGCTCAGTGAAGCAAGGGGAGAACTCCCCAGGACCACTGCTGGCATCCAGGAGCCCCACATACACCTCTGCATTTGGTGGGGCATCCTTGCTCACAGGCCCTGTGGAGTGAGAAAGAGGGTGAAAGCCATCCTAGTGATGATGCCGCAGTTCAGCCCTTCACCAGCCCACAGCTCTTACCCAAGGCATCATAGGCAGGCAGGATGTCCACCTCAATGGACTCTGAGGTTTCCTTGGAGTGGAGAGTGAGGCTGAGGGAGCGTGGTGTATTGTCAGGACCCTTGTACCGGGGGTCACTGATGTGCACTGTGAAAGTCAAGCTCTCCCTGCAGGCATGCAGCCTCTCCTTGATCAAATCCAGGATATACTTTCTCTCCTGCTTCTGATGCTGGTAGCTGGAGAAGTGGCTGAGGAAGAGCACCACGTCGGCATCAGATTTGTTTTTCAGGGCTGTGCCCTTGCCTGCCGAGCCACCCTGCAGAGAGATACCCTACCTGCTCAGCACCACTGCCCCTCAGCACAGGGGCTGCCTGTCACCATACCTGGAGCTGCCAGGGGAAAATGAGGCAGGACAAAAGCTAGAGCAGCAGAACAGAGGTAAGGGTGACAGCAGGGGTGCTGGCTGGCCCCCACGCCAGGTAGTGCTCACCTTGACAGTCTTATAGACACGGATGTTTTCAAAGCAGTCCTCCTTCAAGAAGTCGCAGATCTTCCTCACTGTTTCCTTCACTTGAACACAGAAATCTGGGCTGGGCTGCAGCTCCTCCATGATCCAGCCGTCCAGCTTGTTGGGGGCCACCGACCAAAGCCCATTCGTGGATGTCATCTGTCCCACATTCATCCTGCCAGCTGCAGTTGCTCTGTTTCGTGACTTACTACCCGCACTCTGCCCGCTTCTGTCAGCTTTTAAACTACTCGGGTCACCGCCCCCATGGCGTCATCGTCGGGAAGTTAAGGTGGCCCCGGCCCCAAAGTTTCGCATCTTCCCAGCCCCAGGTTCCCTGGGGGGCTCCTGCCCACGGTCTCCGCTGGGTGCCTAGCTGGCAGGAAGTGGTGTCCCACCACGGGGACCCGGCGCGTGGCCCTGCCTGGGGGCTGGAGTTGCCCTGCCTGCACCAGCGCCTGCCTGTATCCACGCTGAGGGCTCAAGCGTCTGGGCTGTGCTGCGGCCAGAGCTGGGACACGGCTTGTGCTGGTAGCACAGTTTCATCCAGGCAATGGGATGTGGCCGGTGCCAGCGTCAGTGAGATCCATGGTGTCACCACAACCATGGAATGTGGCCAGTGCCACCGGAGGCCCTAGTGTCGCCCCAGGCAATGGGGCGCAGTTGGTGCCTGGGTCACCAGAAGTCCTGGTATCACTTTAAGCAATAAGATATAGCCGGTGCCAGTACCTCCGAGAGTCCTGGTGTCATCGCAGGCGATGAGACACGGCTAGTGCCAGCATTATGGGAGCTCCTGGTGCCCCTCGCCAGTGGGGCACGGTTAGTGACAGCACTACCGGAGCCCCTAGTGCTCTTCCCCGGCATAGGGAGCGGCAGGCGGCAGGGACAGGACGCTGCTGCCCGTGCTGCCTTAAGCTCCACCTGCGGCGGAGCCGGGAAATCGGAGTTTCTGTTTCTGCCCCACTTTCGATTTCTGCTTTCAGCCGCTGAAACGAAAGGCCAAAGGTCTTCCCCAGCCCTGTCCTTCCCATCGCCTCCTCGGCGCCATGGGGGCCGTGGGCAGAAGAAGGGATATGGGCAGGGGTATGGAGGAGGATTGAGACATGCCAGAGTTGGAAACAGGGACAGGGATTTGGACAGGGACATGGGCAGGCAGGAGCAAAGACATGGCCAGAACAGGAATATGGCAGGAGCAGGGATGGGTGTCCCCTTTGTCGGGTGGCAATAGGGATATGGGCAGTGTTATGGGCAGGGACAGCGACTGGCAAAAATCTGGGACAGAAGCAGATATTTATGTAGGAATGAAGCAGGGATACAGGCAGAGGCAGGGACAAGAACAGAAGCAGAGATACAGGCATGAGCAGGAGTGGGACAGGAGGAGGGCTATGGGCAAGTATGCAGAGAGGGGCAGGGACAGCTGTAGCAAGCATTTTGTTTACTCTGTTTGACACCAGGAGCAGGGCTGTGACATCAACAACAACTCATTCTTTATTTGCAGCCAAATGTGGTTTCACATGTGGCTCACATCCTTCAAGCACTGTAGTACAGCACAGTTTGATCAATCCCTAATTATCTCCCTTCCACCTGATTGCAAAGCCACTGCAACTCTATAGCGTTATCATCCTTCCACCCTCGTCGCAGTGTCCCTGGTGTCAGTCTTGCTACAGGCACTTGTCTGTTAGGCCAGACAATAAAACAGCCTCAGGGAGGTGTTGGAGGGTCTGGGTGCTGCAGTGCCTTATCTCAGAGTCCTTTATGGTGGGACAGGCCTCCTCATAACAAGCTATCTTATAGTCATGCTTACTGACCTGTAACTATGCAGTATACAAAGGTAAAAAAAAAAAAAAGTTTATACATATATATAAAGAATCAGAAGCTGGAAGGGAACCTGAAGGACCACCTGATCCAAGCTTTCTTGGGAAAAACACTCTAGATAAGAAGGCCCAGCATCCTGTCCAACTAGATCTTAGAAGTACCCAGTGCTGGGGCCTCCACCACTTCCCTGGGGAGGTTATCCCAATGGCTAATTGTCCTTGATGTGACAAATTTTCGTCTTCTATCCAACTGGAATCTCTGCAGGAGTAACTTGTACCCATTACCACTTATCTTTTCCATGTCAGTCCTTGTCATAAGGGAGTCCCATCTTCTCTGTAGCCACCCTTTAAATACTTAAGTTCAGAATCACAGAATCACAGAATGTTAGGGGCTGGAAAGGACCTCGAGAGATGATCTAGTCCAACCCCCCTGCCATAGCAGGATTACCTATACCAGGTCCCACAGGAACTCATCCAGGCGGGTCTTGAATATCTCCAGAGAAGGAGACTCCACAACCCCACTGGGCAGCCCATTCCAGTGTTCTGTCACCCTCACAGTGAAATAATTCTTCCTCCTGTTTCCATGGAACTTCCTATGCATCAGCTTCCACTCATTGCCCCTTGTCCTGTCATTGGGCATCACCAAGAAGAGCCTGGCTCCATCCTCTTGGCACTCGCCCTTTACATATTTATAAACATTTATGAGGTCACCCCTTAGTCTCCTCCAAGCTGAAGCCCCAGCTCCGTCAGTCTGTCCTTGTAAGGAAGATGTTCCACTACCTTAATCATTTTTGTGGCTCTGTCATGGATTCTTTCAAGCATTTCCCTGACCTTCTTGAACTGAAGGGCCCAGAACTGGGCACAATATTCCAGATTTGGCCTCACCAGGGCAGAGCAGAGTGGGAGGGAGAACCTCTCTCAATCTACTGACCACACTCCTTCTAATACAACCCAGGATACCACTGGCCTTCCTGGCCACAAGAGCATGTTGCTGGCTCATGGTCAACCTTCCATCCACTAAGGCCCCCAGGTCCTTTTCCCTTCACTGCTCCCAAGCAGCTCAGTCCCCAGCCTACACTGGTACATGGGGTTGTTCTTTCCCAGGTGCAAGCCCTTGTTGAGCTTCATAAAATTTCTCCCTGCCCAGCTCTCCAGCCTGTTCAAGTCCTGCTGAACGGCAGCACAACCCTCTGCTGCATCAGCCACTCTACCCAGTTTTGTGTCATCATCAAATCTGCTGACAGTGCACTCGGTGCCCTCATCCAGATCCTTGATGAATGTATCTAACAGCATTGGTCTCAGTACTGACCCCTGAAGAACTCCACTAGATACAGGCCTCCAACTGGACTCTGTCCCATTGACCACAACTTTCTGACTTCTTCCCTGCAACCAGTTAATACAATTTATATTATAAGGCTAATTGGGACCATAGTTAGAGAAACAGATTTTCCCAATGAGATGCATGCAGGGACAAAGACACGGACAGTGCAGTGCCAGGGATACAGGAAAGGGCAGAGAGGCAGGAGCAGGGCCAGGGTCCGGACCACGACCAGGGGTAGAGCTACAAGCAAGCGCTCGACTCTCTGAGGCGCCTGGCCCGGTGCCCCCGCCCGGAGCATGGCGGGAGCTGCAGCGCGAACCTCCCGCAGATGGCGGCGGGCGCTCCCAGGGGGCGACGCGGCGGGGCGGTACGGGGGGCAGGGCCAGAGGCGGGGCCTCGCGCCAGGGGAGGAGGGGCGTGGGATCCGCGCGCTGGCCATGCCGCGCTCCCGCCGAGCCGCGCGCCGTGAGTGGGGTCCCGGGTGCGGTGCAGGGCGGGAAGGCGGCGGAACGGGATGGGGGGGCGGCGGCGGGGTCGTGTGAGCCGTCGAGTTGGGTCGAGCCGCCTTGGCCTGATCTGGCCTGGCCTGGTCTGCCATGCCGTGTATTGGCCTGGCCTGCCCTCCCGTCCCGGCAGCGGAACGCGGGGGGCCACAGAAGCCCCGTGAGCCGCACAGGTCCCACGAGCCGCACATGTCTCAGGCCTCTACCTCTGCGGCGTCCGCGGTGCGGTCAGGCCCTGGTGACAGGGGCCTGTGTCCAATTCCCCCTGCAGGTGGCCCTGGCAGCGCCCGAGCTCGCTCTCCCGCCAGCGAGGAGGAGGCTGGCAGCGAGGTGCTGAGCCACTGCAGCAGCGCCAGTGAGGGGACCAGCCCCGCCGATGAGGGCGCAGGTGAGCCCCGGGGCAGCCGCCTTTGTGCCCCCCCGTGAATGGCAATGCTGCTGCCGTGACCCCACTCGTGGGCCTCCTGCCTTTGCACCCAAGCACTGCCCTGACATGGGTGCCGCCTCGGCAGGGAGTGAGGCGGCGAGTGAGCAAGGCCAGGAGGAGGAGGCAGAGGACAGGCTGAAGGAGCACATGGACAACCTCCTGGACAAGAGGTGTGGAGCAGCTGACATCCTCTGTGGGCATGTCTTGTATGCTGCCCATCCCTGCTAGCATGGCCAGCAAGGGGCAGGGACATGCCCAGTCCCGGGCCAGTGCACCCCATAATCTCCCGCGGTCTCCCATAGCACCAAGATGCGGCAGGCGGCACTGCAGAGCCTGCGCCTGGCCTTCTCCTCCAGAATCCTCTCTGAGTTCCTGCTGGAGCGTCGCATCATGCTCACTGACTCCCTCGAGAAGTGTCTCAAGAAAGGTCTGGGTGAAGGCAGGCACCGGGGCTGGGGGTGCTGGGGCTGGTAATCAGTGTCTGAGTGGGGTGTCTTGTGCTGCTCACAGGTAAAGGGGAGGAACAGGCACTGGCAAGCACCGTCCTCACCCTCCTCTGCCTCCAGATGGGTTCTGGCCCAGAGGGGGAAGAGTTGTTTCACAGCCTGAAGCCTGTACTCATCAGTGTCCTGACAGACAGCACAGCCAGCCCGGGTGCCCGGCAGAGTGTAAGGCCTGGCCTGTTTTCTCCTGCACAGGGGTACCTTGGCAGTGGGGAGAGCCCAGACAGTGCCTTTTGGGACTCCTGCAGTCATGGCAGGGCAACAGAATTGGGTGCCATGGGGAGCAGTGGGGTAAAGCAGGGATTTGCCAGACCTGCTTCCACTAAGTTGGACACTAGATCTGGCCCATCACTGCCTTCTGACTGCCTTTTCCCTACATCTCTCACCAGTGTGCCATGGCTCTGGGCATGTGTTGCTACATTGCTGCTGCTGACCTCGAGGTAACTGCCTGGATGTTGTCCATACCCTTGCTGAAGGTCACCCAGGGGGCTGCTACACCACCTGCCCTCAGCCCTTGGTGCCAAGACACAAGTGACAGCTCAGACCCCTTCTCTGGGCAGCGTGGGGCCGAACTGGGAGGGAAGTCCACCTTGCAGAGCTGGAATGTCCTGGATGAAGGAGGCTCTTCTGCCCCAAGGAGCTCCTGGTGCCCCTGGGCAGAATGGGTCCCCTTCACTTCCAGTGTGTGGCTTCATTGTGATGTCTTCCTAGCAGCTGTTGTCTGACAGGTGGGTTTTCCTCTCTAGGACCTGATCTTATGCCTGTCCTGCTTGGAGGGCATCTTCAGCCCCCCCAGCATGGGCGAAGGGACCTCAGCAACCACCCAGCATGGCCCTCTGCACTGCAGTGCACTCCAGTCATGGTCCCTGCTCCTCACCATTTGCCCCCCCTCCCACATCAAGAGTATTTTGGACAAGTGAGTGCGGTGTTGTGGGGTGCGGGGTCTGGTGTGAAGCTGATGGCTGTGGAGGAGGGAGCCACTCTGGTGATGCCCAGACCCTCCGACTGCTCTCCTGTTTTCCTGTCCCAGTCGCTGGCTGAAGCTGTCCCCGCTGCTGTCCAGCAGCAGTGTCACGCTGCGCATCCTGGCTGGGGAAACCATCGCGCTGATCTTTGAGCTGGCCCAAGACTTGGAGGTATGTTGGGGTGCTGTAGTGGCAGGAGGCAGCAGGAGGGCAGGCAGCAGAGACCTACTGGCACCAGCATCCTGCCTGTGCCCCAGCTGAGTTGGCACTGACAGCATTGGGATGCTCCAGGCAGGCATTACCAGCAGGTGCCCAGGCAGAGAAGCTGGCCCAAATGATCTTCCAGCCCTGTCCTGGTGATGGTGGTGGTGGGCAGTGCTGTGTCCCCTCCAAATCCCCCTGGTTATTTGTCAGGAAGACTTGTACTACCAAGATACAGAGTTCCTGTGTGCCCAGCTCAAGATCCTGGCTACTGAGAGCAACAAGTACCGAGCCAAGACAGACCGACGGAAGCAGCATTCCATCTTCCGGGACATCCTGCGCTTCATTGAGGTACTGGAGCCTGGCAGTGCCCTACCCAGCTGAGCCCCTGGCTGTGTGACTGCTGCTCAGCGATTCTCATGTGCTGCATGCTGGGAGATGCACAGGGTGGGTGCTCAGGTTGTTGCTGATGCCCCTCTCCCCACTCAGAACGGGGAGTACCAGGAGGAGACTGTCCGATTTGGCCTGGAGTGCATGTACCTGGACAGCTGGGCACGCCAGCGGACTTACCAGGCCTTCAAAGAGGTGCTGGGCTCAGGCATCTGCCACCACCTCCAGGTAGGGGCCAGGCAGCTGTGCTGGGAGGCACTGGGTTGGTGCTGGCAGGTGCTAACATGCCCCTGCTTCCCCAGAACAATGACCTGCTACGGGAGATCTTTGGCCTTGGACCCCCCTTGGTGCTGGATGCGGCTGCTGTGAAAACCAGCAAGGTCTCCCGCTTCGAGAAGGTGGGTGTCCCCCCCCACCCCCAGTTCGTGCCTGCAGACCCTTCCCATGCTGGTGTGGGCTACAGCCAAGCACCTGAGTGTTGGGGAGGTGAGAAGATGGGATCTGCTAACCCATCTGTTCTTCTCTCCCAGCACCTCTACAACTCAGCTGCCTTCAAAGCCCGCACGAAAGCCCGGAGCCGGGTGCGGGACAAGCGGGCAGACGTGCTATGATGGGCGGAGTGGGACAGAGCCTCCAGCCCACCTGGACTGCAGACCCAGCACTGTGAGGGGCAGGTGCCCCCAGCCCTTGGGCTTTTATTCATGTACAGCAGAGTATTTAATGCCTGGAGCTGCCCCACCAGGGGCTGCCCCCTCTTTTATTTTTTTAACCAAAAAAAGAAGGATAAAAGAAGAGCAGGGGAGCAGGTGGTGGCATGCTGCTATGTGCCTGCTCTGCAGCTGGGTGGTGCGGAGGGAGGGGGTCTCACAGGGCTCTTTCAACCCCTTCAAAGGCAGGGCTTGTGTACCCCCTTCCCAGCCCTGCAGGGACACCAGAGTGGGCTGGCACATCCTGAAGGGCTCGGAGGGAAGGCAGAGCCATACAGGGCTGTGGGGCATCTGGCCCTGGTGTGTGTGCCTGTGGCAGGAACGCTCCTCCAGCTCTCCACCCTGCTACGCTGTGCACAACCCCTGCCTCTGCAGCTAGCCTGGCACTCAGGTAGTGGCAGAGTGGTGTGGGGTGGCAGGTGCTGCCTGCCTTGCCAGCTGCCTGCTCTGAGCCCTTTTTCAGCCAAATGCTTTATATGAAATAGTTACCTTGTGGGAAATTAATTAATGGGAGGGTGGCACAGCAGGTGAGTCCCAATGCTGCCTGTGCAGCCTCAGGGACTGCTGCCCAGGTGGGCATGGGGCCATGCCAGCTGGGAGTGCCTGCCACCCTGGGAATGTATCTGTGGTGGTGATTTTCTAAGACTTTGATTACAGGAGGTAATTAAAAGGCTAATTGGAGGGTGCGTTCTGCCTTGTGGCAGAGTTGTCACTGAGGTGGGTGCCCATCCTTGCAGCCCTGTCCCTTTCTCTTGTATCCTGGGGTGGGTGCCAGGATTGCCACCACCTGCACCCTGTGGGGCGATGCTGCCAGGTCTGAGTGGATGAGGGGGTGGTAGGACTGACTGCTCCCCCACTCCTGCCCTTCAGTGTCCCTTCCCATGGTGGCCCTGTGGCAGGGCTGGGAACAGCTCAGCGGTGCCCACCGGGCTCAGCACTGGCATTGATGCGAGCCCAGAGCTGCCTGCTGGCTGCCCGCAGCTGGTGCACAGCTTCTTCCTGGCTCTCCAGCCACTGGGCCAGCGCCCTCACTGACTGGCTCTGTAGGACTGCAAGAACAGGACAGAGATATGCTGGGGGTGGGCAGCCTGGTCCTCCCCCAGACCCCAGCCCTGCCTCCTCTGCCCAGTGCCACATACCACTCAGGTAGACAGCCAGTGTGGCCAGGACCAGGCTTGTCAGGGCCAGGAGCCCCAGCAGGGCCAGGAGCAGGGGGTGGTTGGGGCCCAGGCAGGGGCAGGGGCTGGCAGCAGGCACAGGACGCAGGGTGGGCAGGAGCACTGTGGGGCTGGGGGGCATGGGGTGAGACGGAGGCTGATGCAGGCTGCTGGAGGGAGCTGGGCCATTGCCTGTGGGCAGTGAAGAGAAGAGGTCAGAGCCTGGCCCATGGCATGTCCAGGGCTAGCATGGGCCCTTCACACCCTGTTCTCACCTTCTGCACCCTTGTGCCCAGCCAAAGCCCAGTGCAGGTCGCTGATGGACTCCACCGGACGCAGGCTAATGGCTCCAGGGTCGCTGCCGTCAGGGTCCCCAGGCTCTGCTGGCATGGTGCCCTCAGCCCTTCCCATGCTGTCTGCCAAGAGTGGAGGCAGAGGGTGAGCATGGACCCTGTCCCGGGCACCCCTGTGGGTACTAGAGCCCCTCCCAGAGGTGACCCCAACTTGGACACAAGCCTGGTGCTATGTTTGGGCAGGCAGCCAGTGCCAGTGTTCCTTTGGCACAGGGCTGCAGTTGCAGGTGAATAAATGCTAGCTGTCCCCTCCCCAGTGCTGTCATCAGGGCAGTTAGCGGGCATCTGGTGGCCACAATCCCAGAGCCTTGTTAGTGGGGCTGGAATCTGGTCCAAGCTGGAGACAGGAATGTGCCTCACATCCCCCCAGCCCAGCAGCCCGGGCATTGCAAGACTGGCTGGTGCTCCTCTGGGCCAGCTGGGAGCCAGCAGGCAGCAGCAGGGCAATGCCAGCTCCTAGCCCACAGCACAGCTTGGCTTACCCCCATGGGCATTGTGCCCATGTGCTGCTTAGGGGTGTATGGACAGAAATGTAAGGTGTGTGCTGTGTCCACTGCCCGGGTGGACACATTCCCCATGGGAGAGGGCTGCTTTTTGGAGGCAGGCATGGCTCCAGCAGCAACTTGGGCAGTGACCATGCCTGTGCTGGGGTAGAGGGAAAGCATTTTTTTCTGGCTGTTTGTGCATTTTTCAGCAGCAGGCATGGCCCAGGGGCTGTGACCATGGCAGAACTGGGCAGAGTGGCACTGTGCATTCTCCCCTTTCCTCCCAGGGTCAGTGGTGTGTTGCGGGGTAGCATGGCACCACTCTGCTGGTATCAGGGCATTGTGTGTCTCTGGTGGGGTTGGCAGGTGCAAAGGCTGGGGTACCTCAGCTGGTGCCCGGGGTACCCCTGGGCTGTCCCTACAGCCCTGTCTTTGGCTGGGGGCTGGTCTGGATGTATCTCCATCACCCCTGCATCCGCAGCCCCTGCTGCTGGAGGGCACAGCAGGTCATGCAGGTTTGTTGCAGGGGGTTGTGCCAGCCAACTGCCCAAAACCTGCTGCCCTGTGCCTGCAGCCCTCCAGGAACCCCTTCTTCCCCAGGCGGGCATCTGTGCCTACAGTCCCTGTGGAGGAGGGCAACGTTTGGCTGCTGCTCCTATCCCAATGTCATAGCCCCATGCCACCCACTCCCCACTGGGGTGCCAGGGTCCCTGCCAGCCCCCAGCCCGCTCCCTAGCCTACCTTCTCCAGCCTCTCTGGGCATGGCTCCCTGTGCCGGGGCAGCGTGAGTGGGCAGTGAGGCAGTGTGGGGCCCCTGGGAGCTGGGCACTGGGTTCCTGATGCACCAACTGCACTGCTTAAAATAGGACAGTGAGAAATACAGTTTGGGGAGGATAAAAATAGCTGTGGACAGCGGGGGGGCTGTTTGCATGGTCAGGCCTGCTAGCAGCATGGTGCCAGCACAGCAAAGGGAGAGCAGCCTGTGATGATTCCCTGTGCCCACTTCCCAGGGTAAAGGGGCTGCTAGCATACCAGGAGATTGCAGCAGAGCCAAACTGGGGGCTCTGCTGCCTCTTGGCAGCAATGGTAATTGTGCTGACTGGGGGCACCATGGAACCCCCTCCTCGGCTTTGCTCACATAGACCCTGCCAGCTGTGGAAGGAGGCTTTATTTTAATGAGACGATAGAAAGCACTGGGAAGTAGCACTGCCAGGGTAAGGGACCATGGTAGTCCCCAGCCCTGGTCACCAGCTCCACGTGCCCTGTGGCAGACAAGTGTCAGAGGGTGGGAGATCATTATGCCCACAGAGGCCATGACTGTGGGTGGGCACCAGGCAAGAGGTAGCAGGGCCAAGCTGGACTTGCTGGGTACAGCCCTCACCAGTCCAGCCACGGAAGCAGTGGCAGCGGAAAGAGGTGAGTAGACTGGCACCAGAGCCAAGGTGCAAGAGGCTGCCCAGGTCTTGGGGCTGCGGGCGCACACAGCGTCCATGCCCATGGCACCGTCTGTAGCTGCACTCCTGGGCTGCTGCTGTCACATTGGCCACATAGGGACCCAGGGTGGACATAAGGTAGTGGCGCAGGCTGGCACAGCTCTCCTGGAGAGGGAAGCACCAGTTAGAACCCTCCCCAGCACTGCGGTCCCCTCAGCCACCCCTCCCCAGTGGGCACAGGGGATGTGCCTGTCCCATACACCTCATGTCCACACCACCAGGGGCCATACCGCTGAGCGGGAGTAGGACATGTCTCCCCAGAGCACAAGTCCAGCTGCACCCAGCGCGGCGCTCTCCCCAATGGTGTGCACCAGGTCAGCCTGCCAGGGAGAACAAGATGTGACCAGGCTGGGGGACAGGGGCTGCATGCTGGTGTGAAGCAGGACCCCTGACATATCTGCTGCCAGCCCCAGCCCCATGGTTCTTACCAGCTCCAGGAACCTGGGTGAGCGGCGGAAGGAGAGGCGTGAGTAGGCGACCACGGGCAGCGGGCCACCAGCTCCGAAGGCAGCCACACGCAGGGCCTCGCGCAGCCGGTGGTGCACGTAGCGGCGGCGCAGGGCAGGTGGCAGCAGCGGTGGCAGGTAGATGCTGGGGTAAAGGGCAGCTGAGGCAGCCCAGAGCCAGCCCAGTTGGTTGTTACGCTGCACTTCTGCTGGCTGGCACTGCCCAGTGTAGTTGGCGTCTTTGGCCCAGTTGCCATTGAGGCAGTCAGGGAAGCGGTAGAACCCCCAGAGCCCGCCTGGCCGCAGGGTCCGTCCCAGCAGAAGCGTCTCCTCCATCAGAACCTGTGCCGCCTGCTCAAACTGCCACCTGGCCAGACGGAGCCGCTGCTGTGCTGGCAGCAGGCCATGCCAGTCCTGCACCTGCTGCTCTGAGGCTGCCCGATAGATCCGCTTGGCCCCCCAGTTTTGGGCCCAGAGTGGCCTCCACTCTTCCCAGTCCACCACGGCCAGGCCATGGAAAGCAGGGTGCAGGAGGCGGTGGATGTCCCCAGCTGCCCTGGTGAGGTGAGCACCCAGGTGGACCCGCTGCGGGATGCCCCCGTGGTGGGGGACACCCTGCTGTGACAGGTAGGGGTAGAGCCCAAACTTGTTCTTGTAGAAGATGGTGATGTTCTGGCCGGTAAAGTGGCCATCCTGGTTTTCCATGATGCCATAGTCACCAAGGGGCAGCCTCACACCAAAGCGGCGCTGGCAGCGGCCAGTGGGGATGTTCCATACCACAGCAAATGGCTGGTGACCCATCAGAGGCTCTGGTGCTGGGCTCTCCACTCTGGCCATGTCCAGCACCAGGCAGGCCCACAGCACCAGCACCAGCACCATCCTGTGTCACTGGCTGCCTACGTGGCCAGCACCCTGCAGGGAAAGGAGAGTGGTGGGGATAAGGCAGCAGAGTGTGGCAGGCACTCCAGCAGTGCTGGCACTGTCACCCTGGCATGTGGTGGGCCAGGTTGCCCATACACACTTTCTGCTCACCCCAAAACCCATGGGACTCAGCAAACTTGGAGATTTCAGACACCTCTTGCCTCAGTGCCACCAGTGGACACTTCTGCTATTGGTGCCCAAAGCCCCTGCCTGTACCACCATAGCCATGGCATGGCCCTGGTTTGTCACTACAAGCCACCAACCTGTTTCTCTGCTGGGTCCTAGCCCTGCTTGTAGCAGGGGCACCATGACTCCCTCTTCCCCATTTTGTATCAAGACCTAGCCTGGCTGTGTGCCCTGCTGAGGGACTGAGCCCCCCAAAAGGTGTGGAGCAAAGGGGCAGCTCTGTCTCTGCGAGCCCAGGCAGGGCTGGAGTGGGCTGGGTGACCCTGTCCAGTGCTGGTCAGCTGCCCAGGGTAAGGGGATTAGGTAGAGGACAGGCCTGGGGGAAGGGTGACGCAGCAAGGACAGTGCTAATCCCCTGGTGCGTGCTTAACGCTCTCCCTGACCTTCCTATAGCTCCAGCCCTCGCTGCTGGCTACCCCTGTGGCAGTGCAGTCGCAGGCAGCCTACACTGGCACAGGTCTATGCCCCCAGTGCCACCCAGCCATCGTGTGTCTGAGTTTCTTCAGGCTGCTCAGTGGACAGTGGTAGTCAGGCTGGTGGACACAGCACGCCATCAGCCCCAGATGCCCCACAGTGAGACCCATGGGTGGAGAAGATACTGGTGGGACTGGGCAGTGCTCCTGGGACCAGTCCTAACCCTAGAGCCTGGAGTTGGCACAGCTCCCTGCTATAGCAGCTGGTGATCTTAAGGACCTGTCTGGGCAAGCAGGGGGCTGGGCAGGGCAGGGACCACCTATCCTGGCAATGGGGCCAGGGCAAACCATGGAGGCTGGGAGAGCTGGTGCCAGCCCCTAAGAATGCCAGGCAGTCAGGCAGCACTGGGGCAGGCAGCCCCTGCGCGCACTGCTTTTAATCACTGCTTGTGGCCCCAGCCCCTCAAATGTTCTTCTTCATCCAGAAGATGGGCAGCCCTTTGGCATCACGGTGGGGGGTCTCCAGGAGGCTCGGTCTGCTGCTCTCAGCCAGAACTCCCCTTGCCCAGACCACAGTCGGTGGGGGTGGGGGTGGGGGGGCAGCAGGGGGTAGGAGGGCAGGCGGCGGGGCAGTGGGCACCCTTTGCCTGGTGATGGTGGTAGTGCTGGGAGGGGTGGAGAAGAGCCGCAGCACCTCAGTGGATATGGCAGGGCTCAGGAAGGCCACACTCTGCACTGGCTCACCCAGGGAAAAACCCAGGTGGGCATAGAAGTGCTGCTTGTCGTGGGTGGTGAGGTGCAGGCAGCCAAAGCCTCGAGCCCGAGCCCACCGCTCAGTGGCCTCCATCAGCTGCCGCCCATAGCCCTGGCCCCGCAGCGCCCGGGGAACCACAACACTCTCCAAGAAGAGGTCACGGGGCCGGCCAGCCACACGGGAGAGCCGGACATGGCCCACAAGCTGGTGGGGACCCTCCCAGGCAGTGGGGGCCACAGAAGGGCCCTGGCTCCGCAGCAGCAGCAGGCAGGCAGGGAAGGTGTCTGAGGAGCGCTGGAGCGTGTGTATCCGCGACGCTCGGCTTTTTCCCCACTCCTCGCCCAGCAGCTCGGCGCAGGCCTCCAGCAGCTCTGGCCTCTGGTGCAGGGGGACCAGGCTGAGCTCCTCCGACACAGAGCCCATTCTTCTCACTGACAGGAGACCAAGCAGGCCACAGCTTAGAGGCAGAAGAGAACGGACCTTATGTATCCCCTCCTAGTCTGGTACCAGCCCCAATGCAGGTGCAGCTCCCCAGCAAAACAGACAGATGGGTTTGCACAGGTTAGTGGCAGGTCCAAGGCCAAATGACAGCATCACAGAGGGGAAGCAGCGCATGGTCCTGGCTCCAGGCACCCATGCTGTAAGACCTGTGGGCAGGTCTGGCACCACTGAGCCAGCAGAGGGGCAAGAGGCATAGGGTTGGCCTTGCCCTCTCCCCAGCCCTGCCACCAGCTTCTGCCACTTGGGCATCCACCTGAGACCATCCCTGGCCTGTAAGAGAGGGATGCAGCACCATGGACCTGAGCAGACCCCAGCCATACCACCCCCATGCAGGGGTCAGGGGTCCCCACTCACAATCTGAGCAAGCAGGGACCCCTCTCCTGGCCTAGCAGCCTTCCCTTTTGCAAAGGAGAAGCCATAGGCACAGGACAGGAGGAACTGCTGTGCTGGCTGACAGACTGGGGTTGAGCAAACCGCCATGCTTCCTGCTCTGGAAGGTGTAGGGCCTGGTCCTGCCCCCTGTCCCTTCAGAATGCCCCCCAAAACTGCAACCTTTCTCCCACTGCCCATCTCCACGACTCTCAACTCCCAGCCCAGCCCATGCTCCCCACTTTGGAGACCACAAGGCCCCACTGGCACCCCTAGGTGTGTGACACTTTTTCTTTTCTTCCCAGCAAGCCCACACCAAGACCCTGCTATCCCTCTCCTGCACTCAAAAGGGCCCTGAGGCTAAGCAGCCCCAGCACCTGTCCTCCTGCCTGCTTCTGCCTGCAGTGCGCTGCCAAACTTTGCCCACCCTGGTGCCCAGGTTCCCCCCACAAGCCTGCCACTCTCCAGCCCCTGCCCAGGAGGACAGACCTGCTCACCCTGCTCACGATCACCCTGCCTGCGACCCACTCTGCTCGCACTCATCCTGCCCGCAATCACCCTGCTCACACTCACCCTGCCTGCTGCGCCTGGCTCCCGCGGCCTCAGTGCCTGCGCAACAGCGCAGCAGCGCAGCAGGAAGCAGCCCAGGCTCACGGCCAACCGCAGCGCCTGCTTCTGCTTCCCCATCGGGAATGACATGTCTGGCCAGGCCCTCCCACAGCCCCCACCCCAAGTCAGGCTGCACCCTCACACAGGACATACACCGCGCCTGCACCCGACAAGCACTTCAAACCACAGCGCACCCACACGTGGCATACAAAGACGAACGGCACCACCCAACTGATCGCTGCCCCACTCCACGGCTGCACCTTCCAAACACCACTGACTCATGACCGACCCATCACTGACCCCACCACTGACGTCATCACTAACCCAGAACTTACCGTTCATTGACCCGTCACTGACCTACCACCGAGCCCGTAGATGATGCCATCCTTTATCCATCACTAGCGCATCGCTGATCCCATCATCACTGACCCTTTAATTGACCCATCATTGATCCATCTTCCCTTCCCTTTTTCCCCTTCCTTTTCCCCGCGCTCCCGTGCCTCGTCCCGCCCGTACCGAGCTGCCGTCCTCACCGCCTCCACCACTTCCGCCCTCGATCGCTCACTTCTGCTCCTCCACATCTCTGGGTCCGAACCGCGCCCCCTCGCGACCGGAGGCTTTCTGCCTTTTCCCCCGCCGGTTGAGCGCATGAGCGGCGTCGGGGTTGCACACACACCCGCTGCCACGTCCCGACCTGCTGCCTGCCGCTGCTTCTGTCCCCACACACTGACACCTCTGTGCCCACACCGCCTCCTTCCTGGGCCGGGCCCCGGCGCCCCCTCGCACGGCCATGGGGCTCTGCGAACCAGGCAGTGTGGGTTCGAGTCCCCGGCAGGGAACGGGTGGTCTCTGACAGGGGGAGGGTCAGCAGGACTCCCCTGCTCTTTACAGGTCCCCAGAGGGCCCCATCCCCGGCACCCTCGGAACACTCGGGGCGCGGGCAGACGCCCTGTAGAGAACCCCCCGAAAGCGACAGGGCACAGTGCGGAGGGCGGGGAGAGAGCGATGCCAGCGCGTACGAGGCAGTGCGGCGTGAGCGGCGTCCCCGCCCCAGTGACAGCGCAGGATGCCGCTAGGGGCCGGGGCCGGGGCCGGGGCAGGAAGGCGGGGCCGGGGTCTCAGAGGCGGGGCCTGCTCGCTCGCTGCCTGCGGAGCCGCACGGGGCGGGCACCACGTGCGGTGGCAGCATGGCGGCGGCGGGCGGCAGGAGGGGCAAGGCCCCGCGCGGAGCGGCACGGCGGCGCCCGCGAGCGGCGGTGAGGCCCGCGCTGCAGGGAGGGGCTGCCCCGGCAACCCGACCCGTCCGGCTGATCGTCCCGGTTCATCCTGCAGGTCCCGGGCACCGAGGGAAGGCCGCATGCGGCTGCCGGCCGACCCATCGATGAGGAGGTGTCCAGCGACTCAGAGCCGGAGAGGTAAGGATTGTGCCCGGGAGGAATGTCGGTGCCGGTGAGGGTGCCGGTGCTCATGTGTGTCCCCGCAGTCCGTCGTTGGGGCGGCGGCGACGGCGGGAGGCAGCGGAGGAGGAGGTGGAGGAAACGCCGCAGGAAAAGAAGCTGCGTCTGGCCAAGCTGTACCTGGAGGAGCTCCGCCAGCACGGTGAGTCCTGTCTGGCCCCAGTGCCGGTGCCCCGGCAGGGCTCCCCCGCGCGCTGAGCCAAGCTTTCATGCACTGTGTCCGCCGCAGAAGAGGAGCGGGCAGCGGAGGAGGAGGAGGAAGAGGCTCTGCCGACGGATCTCATCGGTGACCGGCTAAAGGAGGACGTGGTAAACAGTGGGGCAGGCGCGACCCTCGGTCCCGTTGACAGCATTGGGCTGTTTCCACCCCGTGGGGCCGAGGCCGCCTCCGCTCAGTCTCCCATTTCTCCCGCAGCTCGAGCAGAAGGGGCGGCTGCAGCGCCTGGTCGCTAAAGATGTAAGTGCCCGGTGCTGGGGGATGACAGACCGTAAGCGGTGGCTCTAGGGGACGCTCGGGCACAGCCACGGACGGTACCCCACGTTGCCATGCCGGTTACCGGTTACAGGTCCACGACCCTTCTCCTGCCCAGGGCAGCAGTGGCTGGTGCTCTGGAGAAGGGAGGGGCCCATGCTCCTCGGACATTGCCATGCCTGGGGAAGGGGCCAGGGCAGCCCAGCTCACGTTTCACTCTCCCTGCAGGTGCAGACTCCAGATCCGGCTAGCATCCGTGTGCTGCGGGGGCACCAGCTGCCTGTCACCTGCCTGGTCATCTCTCCCGATGATAGGTTCATCTTTTCCGCTTCCAAGGATGGCTCCCTGATCAAATGCAAGTGTTCCCTTGGGCCTATGCCTCACTATTCCCCCACCCTGAACCCTGTGGGGACCCTGCAGCAGCAGGACCATGGGCTGCCCACAGAGGTGGCTTGGTTGCCGGTATTGTTTCAGTCTCTGTTGGAGGCTCATTGATATTTTCTGGAGTGGTGATAGGTTCCCAGGGGGTGACAATGGTACCTTTTCCACAGGGGAGGTGGAAAGTGGGAAGAGGCTGTGTGTGGTCCCTGGAGCAAAGAAGGGCACTGAGGAGCGGCACATGGGGCATGCATCCCACGTCCTCTGCATGGCTATCTCATCAGATGGCAAGTACCTGGTATGGGGAGAGGGGCCTGGCAGAGAGGGGTGGGGTAGAGAGGTGGTCATGGGGAGCGCATCTCTTCCTAGAGGAGCAATGTCTAATGCCCAGATGTATCGTACTGAGTTAAAGCAGCCCCTGCCCCTACTGGAGGGAACAGTGGGGTTCCTGGGACTCCCAAAGAACATGGGGCAGGAGTGGATGCTGAGGCAGGCTGTGGGTTCCCAAGTGGCAGGCCTTCGGCATCTTTTGCTGTCTTCTAGGCCACAGGAGACAGGAACAAGCTGATCATGATCTGGGATGCAGCCACCTGCAAGCGCCTGCACATCTTCACTGGACACCGTGATGCCGTTTCGGTGAGTCAGAGCAGACGGCAGTGATGCCAGTGGGGCTGGGCAGCTGTATCCTTCCCAGCATCTCTCACTGCTGGGCTGGGTCCATTTGTCCACAGGGTCTGTCCTTCCGGAAGGGCACACACCAGCTGTATAGTGCTTCCCATGACCGCTCCGTTAAGGTCTGGAATGTGGCAGAGAACGCATATGTGGAGACCCTGTAAGACCTAGGGTGGGGGGACGCCCCCCAGACCCTGCTGCTGCCATGGCATGCACCAGTGGCCCTGCTGGAGGCGAGGTGGCAGAGGGGGTGTTGTACTTGCCACAGCTGTTTGCTGTTTTCTCCTCCAGGTTTGGGCACCAGGATGTCATTACGGGGCTAGATAGCCTGAGCCGGGAGTGCTGCGTGACATCAGGGGGAAGGGATGGCTCTGTGCGGCTCTGGAAGATCCCTGAGGAGTCACAGCTCGTGTTTTCTGGGCACCAGTAGGTCTGGGGTTGGGAGAGAGGGCTGCAGGAAGGCAAGTTCAACTGCGGCAGTGGTATGTGGGTACTAAGCATCACTGAAAGTCTGCCTGCACCCAGGAGATGCTGATGGTTCAGAGAGCCCTCGTCTCCTAAATAAGATCACAAAGCTTGCTCATGGCTGATGGTAGTTGCCCCTTCTCATCACAGGGGTTCCATTGACTGTATCCAGCTCATCAACGAGGAGCACATGGTGTCAGGTGCCGATGATGGGTAAGCACAGGGCCAGGACTGTGCTCATAGTGGGCAGATGGCATCCCTCTCAGTCCTCTCACCCCTCCTCTCCCTGGCAGGTCTATAGCTTTGTGGGGGCTGACAAAGAAGAAGCCACTGGCTTTAGTCCGGCAAGCACACGGCATGCAGGGCAACCAGGACCTTCAGCAGCCATACTGGATCTCAGCAGTGGCTGCCCTGCGCAGCAGTGACCTCCTGGCTACAGGTGTGTACTAGCCACTTTGGAGCAGGGGGTTGGAGGTGCAGGGGGGTGCCATCCTGCTCCCTTCCTCAGGTCAGGGTGCATGGCAGTTTCTTCTCTGCCCCAGGCTCCCACAGTGCCAGCGTGAAACTCTGGAAGTGCAGTGAGGGATTTCGGAAGCTGGAGCCACTATGGGACATCCCCTTGGTATGGATGCGGAAGGTTGGGGTTGCTGGACCTGGGCTGAAGGGCTGTCTTAGTGTGGCCTCCTTTCCCTGGGCAACAGGAGCATGCTTTGGAAGCTCCTCACCCCTGTCCTGTCTTCTCCAGGTGGGTTTTGTCAACAGCCTCAAGTTCTCATCAGCAGGTGACTTCCTAGTGGCTGGCCTCGGGCAGGAACACCGGTACCCTCCCCCTTCCCCAGCTGCCTGGGGATGCAGTCCCCACCCCACTCCTCCATAGCTCAGTAGAGGATGACCTCCCCTTCTCTCTCATCTATAGGCTTGGCCGGTGGTGGAGAATCAAAGAAGCCAAAAACAGCATCTGCATCATCCCCCTGAAGCGGAGAGCAGCACCCCCTAGCCCCAAACCCCCTGATAGCTTCCAGTGCCCTACCTCTGGAGCTGCTGGAGCCAGTCACTAAACCACTGTCTCTTGAGCTGCTCCCCCTGTCTTTCATGCACCTGCTCTCCTGGGGCGAGCAGGATGTGAGCAGAGGGTATTGTGTGACCCCCAGACCCTGCTGGTTCCCATGTCATGATGTAGCTCTGCCCTCTGCGAGGGTCTGCTCCTTTCCCTGAGGTTTGGCCAGGCCTGAGCTCTGGACAACCGTTTTCTTAAAAAACAAAGCAAAACAAAAACAAACCACTTTATTTACATAAATTACAAAAGGAAAAAAAAATCACACTCTTGTTCACAGAAATGAATCTATTCTTAAAAACTTGGTTGGGCTCAAATACCTGCCCTCAGCCCCACCTGGGCTGTGCAGAAGCCAGGGCACAGGGGGCTTTGGTGTCTGCCCTTGCCCCCTCTCCTCCAAAGGGGTGAGAAGCACTATGCACAGCGAGGGGGAAGGAAGGGGACATGGGGCCAGCCCAGCAGCACTTGACAGCTTTCCTGGGGCCAAAAATAAGGAGGGGAAGAAGTGGAACTCTGCAAAGCACAGGAAGAAAGGTGAGGCTGGGCACGGCTTGGCACAAAGGGGTGACTGGAAAGGCCCCGCACCAGGGAAGGGGTGGGCAATGCAGCAGGGGTGAGGGTGACGTGCCAGCACAGGGCTTGGTGTGGAGCGGGAGTTGCACTGCAGCCGCTGCAAGCAAAGCACGAGCTGCAACATGGCTTGGTGAGAGGGGGGCCAAGTCATGCACCACAGCTCTGTGCGAGGGCCATGAAGATGTGCACCACAGCTCAGTGCAGAGGACGAGGGACCAGGACCTGTACCAGGGCTTAGTGCAAGAGACAAGGTGGAGGGGCTTGCACCACAGAGTAGTGCAGGGAATGGGGACACGCACTACAGCTCAGTGCTGGGAATGTGCAAAGTACACCACAGCTCAGTGCAAGGGACATACACCGTGGCTCAGTGCAGGTAAGAGGAGGGGGATGTATATCACAGCTCAGTTCAACAGATTGGGGGTGTTCACCACGGTTCAGTGCAGGGGACAGGGAACATGTAACATGACTCAGTGCAAGGGATGGGTGGCACATGCTGTGACCCAAGACATGAGATACGGAGATGTGCTGGGGCAGGGGCTGAACCTCCTGGCCACCTCCAGCACCTGAGCAGGCTGTGCTGCAGGCGCTGCTCTCCTTGGGGAGGGGGCCGGGGTGCAGTACAGCTGCCGGCAGGAGCAGCAGCACCACAGCCTGGCCACCCTGTCCTTCACAAGGATGACGTTGTGGAGTCCACCACTTCGCGGCCATTGCACACCGTGGGCACGAACTGCGAGGCTGAGCCTGGCCAGGAAGGCAGCAGTCAGGACCAGGCTGGAGTCTGGCAGGAGCACCCCTCCCAGGGTATCCCACTGCCACAGGTGATGGGTGGCCAGGGGGGCTGCATTCCCCAGGGCCAGAGTGGAGGGTGCAAGGGGCACCTATGTGCCCCTAAGATGGTGATAGGCACCTGGGGCAGCTGAATCCCCCCAAGGTTTGTGTGGAGAGTGCTTGGGGCAGCTATGTGCCCTCAGGGCAACAAGAGGAAGCAGTACCCACCTGGGCAGGCTCTGCTGCATCCTTGAGGTTTGCAGCCACGGGAGATGAGGAACAGGAATGTCCTCACTGCAGCATCTTCTATCCCCCTTGTGTCCTACTCTGCACCCCACGTTCCTTCAGATGCCCATGCTAGAGTGTTCCTGCCTCCCTGCTAGAAATGGGTTGCTGCCCCCCAGCCCTTCCCCAGCTCTACCGTACTCACCGTGGGATTGGCTGGAGCTGGCAGCTGCTACACTGAACCGAGCGGTGCCCACACGGTGGCTGGCCACGTTCTTCTGTGGCTGGAAAAGTATGATGTGGAGCTTGGGGGTGAAGAGACAGCCGAGGACCACAGTGCCGCTGAGGCTCACTGAGATGCACATGGTGGTTGTCTGGACCTGAAGACAGGAGTGGGTGTCATGTGTCCCTCTGCCCCAAGGGCAGGATGACACCCTTACTGCAGCACCAGCCAGCCCCACCAGACAGAGTGCTGCCTGCACCCTATAGGGATATTTCACCCCACACCATGTCCCTCTGCCAGGGTGGACCTCCTGGAGATCCACGGGCAGAGGATGGTTACTGCCTGCATAAGGACATGCTGCCCCTGAAAAGCAGGTACACTGTAAGCTCTAAGTAACAGCCTCAGCCTAGCCAACATGCTGCTTTGGGGTGCCTGGGGCCAGTACCCCCCACCTCAATGTCCACTCCCATCAGGGGATGCAAGTCCTCTCTGAAAGCTCTTGAGAGCAGCCACCCCCACCGGGTCCTTTAGGCCCAGGAAGAACCTATCTGGGCACCTTTGTGAGAGGAGCTGAGTGCTGTTGGGTGCACCCCATGCTCCCCAGTCCCTGGCACTGCTGGGCTTCCCAGGGACCATGCTGGCTCTGGGGTTGGCATCATGCCCTCAGGGGGGATTGTCTGGATCGGCCAGGGGCTGTCTCATGCCTTTGCATTGCAAGGTTGAAGGATGGCAATCAGTCCTATGTGGTCAGGTCAGGGAGTCTTTGGAGGTCTCAGGGCTGTTTCCCATCCTCACCCTAGCAAATAATTGGTCTGTCAAAGGAGGGAATCTTCTTCCTGGGATTCAATAGCCACAGCCTTTCAGTCATCCTTCACCCAGTCCTGAATGCCCCAGTGCAGAGCTGACCATCACCAGGGCCGTGGCCAAAGACCCTTCCACAGGCTCACACATCTCCTAGCCACAGTTCCCCTGAGGGACAAATCACCAGGACTAATCAAGTTCTCCAAGTTATATTAGACCCCCATCCCCACCCCAGAACTCAGGCTCTTACTCGGTAGTCACTGGAGGTCACATAGAAGATGGGCAAGAAGGCCAGCCAAATGATACAGGTCGTGTACATGGTAAAACCGATGAACTTGGCCTCATTGAAATTTTCAGGGCATTTTCGTGTCTTGAAGGCATAGACCGTGCAGAGGACAATCAAGAGGACATTGTATGTGAGCGAAATGAGCATGTTGGAGTCACGATTGTTGCACTTGAGAGTGACAATGTACCTCTTGTCAGGCTCGGTCTCCTTGCCTGTGCCAGGGGTCTCCACTAGCAGCCAGATGATGACGATGATCAGCTGGCAAGAGATGAGGGCCATGCAGATGACCACCTGCGATGTGGGGCTTATGAACCGGGGGCGCTGCACCCCTTCCTTCACCCCGCTGAAGATCCTGGCGATGCGATTCGTCTTGGTCAAGAGGGCTGAATAGCAGACAGCGAAGGACGTGCCCAGCCCCAGGCGCCGAAGTGTGCACACCCCGGTGGAGGGCTTGGCAATGAAGATGAAGGTCATGCTGTAGCACATGAGGACTCCAGTCAGGAGAATGTAGCAGAGCTCCCGGCCAGAGGCTTTCACGATGGGGGTGTCATTGTTCTTCACGAAGACTCCGAAAACAAAAAGGGTGGAGATAAAACCCAGGCAAGAGATAGTGACAGGACCGATGGCCCAGATGTCTTTCCAGCGGATGTACTCTTGGGGCAACTCATAGCAGCCATTCAGGGTCTCGTTGGGCCAGTAACCGAGACCACAGTCCATGCAGGTGAACTCATCCAGCAAGTACTCGTAGGGCTGGCAGGGGATACAGATCCAGCAACATATGTCTCCAGGCTGCATGCTCTTTATCTCATTCTTCTTGCAGGGGTCGCTGCACTGGGACACGGGGATGGAGGACTCAGCCCATGGGATGAGGCTGGTGTTGAGGGTGAGCCCCTCAGCCCAGTAGCCCACCTTCTGATACCGATACCGCCCATCCACGTGGTGATAGTTGAAGATGTTGTAACGCCCAATGCCATCACCATATGGGTCAAACCGGACGACACTCTTGGTGTCTGCTGGCCTGAATGGAGCTGGATGGAGGAGAAGAGAAGGCTGTCACTGCCATAGAGCATGAGAGTGCTTGCTCCTGGAGTGGAGGCAGGGCTCCTTCAAAGGGTCACATTCCACTGCAGTCACAGACAAATATCCAGCCTGGTCCCTGCCTTCTCTCTCTGTATTGGGTTTGGCTGAGATGGAGTTAGCTCTCCTCACAGCATCTTTCACAGTGCTGTGTTTGGTAGTGGTAGCTACAAAAGTGTTTTGATAACACACTGCTGTTATCTACAGCTACTGCTGAACAGTGCTCACACAGCACCAAGGCTGTGCTTTTCCAACATCTCTCCCCACAGCAGCAGGCTGAGGGTGGACAAGATCTTGGGAGGGGACAGCGCTGGGTCATCTGACCCAAACTGGCCACAGGGGTATTCCATACCATATGGTGTCAGCTCAGATATAAAAGCTCAGGGAAAGAAGGAAGTGTGGGGGCATTCATTGATGGCATCTGTCCTCCTGAGTAACCGTTACGTATATTGGAGTTTTGCTTCCCAGGAAGCGGACGGACAATGTCTGCTAGTGGGAAGCAGAGGATATTTTTGTTTTCTCTTGCTTCCACACACAGCCTTTGCTTTTGCTCCGTTAAACTGCCTTTATCTTGACCCATGGGTCTCTTGTTATATTTTTCCTCTCCCCCATCCATCTAAGAAGGGGAATGGTAGAACAGCTTTGGTGGCCGGGGGCCACAGTCTCATACCATCTATGTACATGTCAGGAGCAAGAAAGCAAAACTGGAGAACTATTTCCCTAAGTGTCTAAGAGCTCGGCAGCCCCAGCCAGCTCTGCAGGGGCAAAGACAAGGATTTTGTAGCCTTCATGGCTCTCAGTGACACCTGGGTAGCTGAGCTCAGCCCAAATCACAGGTGACATGCTTCTAATTCACCTCAAACTATGTGGGTCCCTGATCAAGGGTATCCCACCAATTTAATCCCTGAAATGTGAATAAAACAATGCTTGCAGGTGAAGTCTTCAAGGACTCATGTTCTCAGAGAGGCCCTTGTGGGGCTGGCCCCACACAGCTGCAGCAGGATGAAGCTGGTCACCAGCTCCACACAGGCAGCCTGTATTGCCTCCAAAGGGTGATGGTTTGCTGTTGGCATTCTGGGATAGTCACAGCCCGCAGCTAAGGGGCTCTTGGGTATAAGCAGGCTGGAGAAATCAGAGGGTATTGGGTCAAATTTGTGTCTCCTTCCTCTTCGCTGCCCCTCTACCCATCCCTTTCCAGTTGGGCAGCCAAGCCCCGTTTGGACTTACCATCAAAATTAACATTGAGTATAAAGTCCTTGTATAACCTCTTGCCATTGACAGGCTTCATGGCATCGCAGAGCTTGGTGGCATTGGGGCACAGCACCTGGTGCATGTTGTGGAGGGAGTGAGCCATGGCATAGACTGCATTGACCACAAACGTTATCTTGGACTCTGGCTCAAACTTGCCTGTCTTGAGGGAGTACCAGCTACAGTCCTGCGTGTGGAAGCTGCACTTGAACTTCTGCTCCCAAAACTCCCGAAACCAGGGATTTCGGCTGTTATTGTAGGGGTGGAGGTTAAGGAAGTGGGCAATAAACTCCTTGATGGGGTAGGCTGCTAGCTCAATGGTGATGGCTCCCTCTGCCACTGCTTCGCTCCCAGCCACCACGCTTTGAAGGGCTCCCCATCCGTCACTGGCCACCCACATGAAGGACACATTTGCTCTCTGCGCAGCTGTCAGCAGCTCCCGGGCATCTTCGCTTCGGGTGAATAGCACAACCACTCTGGCATTGGGCTTCTGCAGCAGAGCCCGGACCACTCCGTCGTAGGTCTTCTTGTTCATGGAGCGCCCGACCTTCTCTGAAGTGGCGATGCAGATGTTGCGCATGCGGGCTTCTTGCTCAAAGGCTTCGATCCCTGTCTCCCCATAGTCACCCTCCGAGGCCACAGTGGAGACATAGGTCCAGTTGAAAAAACGGAGGATCTCTGCCATGGCTTTGGCTTGGTAGAAGTCTGGTGGGACAGTGCGGGCAAAGTAGTCGTAGCGGGACTTGTCACTGAGCTTGGCACTGGTGGAGGCATAGCTGATCTGGGGAATCTGGAAGAGCCGGAGCAAGTTGGCCACCTGCGTGGAGGAGAAGTGAGTTGCCTGAAGAGAAATTCCCACCAGAGAACCCCTGCCCAACACCAAGTGTGGCACGGCGCTCCCAAGCATGACCATGGGGCTGATGAGCAAGGTCCCATCCACCTGGAGGGTCCTGGTTAGTGCACAGATGGACAAATGGCACAATCCCAGGGTTGCCTGAGCCCACAAATGTGTTCATTTCTTTATGTTAATATTCCATGTGCTCCCCTATGACATTCAGGGCTAGGGAGGGTTTAAATGGATTCGTGGCAAAAGTGGAAGTGGCCTGTGGGAGATGCTCTAGGGTAAGGAGAAAGCCGGGGTGCCTGGCAACCCCATGGCATAGGGGAAAAGGACTCTGGGAGCTGGGGCAGAGCCCCCCACCCAGATGTGGGGTTATGCAGAGCTGGACCTGGGGATCAGCACCTGAGCATCCTACAGCAGCAGCTCAGCAGGACCAGCAACTTCCACTGCTTGGCAGAAGCCCTTGTTATCTTCAAAGGGGAAAAAAAAAAACCACTAATGAGGCTGCTAAGCCCAGGCCTTGGGGCAGCCAGGCAGGGGCTCAGCCTTGCCAGCAGGGGCTCAGCCTTGCCAGCAGGGCTGGAAAGCATGCCCGCGTCTCGCTGTGCCCCAGGCGAGAGCTGCAGCTTCAATAGCGTGGGCAAATGTTCCTGATAATGAGGTCCCCTAATGGCAAGCTGCCCTAGAGCAGCAATGCCATGGCCAGGCCTTGCCACACAGAAGGAGTTGCCAGCCCACTATGCCACCCCAGCACTACTCACAGTCCCTGGCTGGCACACAGGCTGCCTGTATCACCACCTGCCGGGCTGTGGTCAGGAGAGTGCCCCCAGCCATGGTAACACATCAGGTCCTTCAGCAAGGGGAGGGACAAGAACCCATGTGGGCTGGACTGGGCTGCTGTCTCATCACCCAGCCCTCCACGAGCCAGCCCTGGCTCCCTCCACGCCACAGCCGGGAGGATGCTGGGACACCGGGGACCTGCAGACAGGGTTTGACTCGTTAAATCTTAGTGAGGTTGTGGTCCCTTGGCAGCCCCTGAGACTTAGCTGGCCCAGGTGGCTTCTGCACCCTCAGGAGATGCTTTTCTGCTGAAGCCAGCCCCTGGCTGTTTGAAGGACTGAGCTGCAGCCCAGCCAGAGTGATTGCTGGGTCCAAGGCTCTGACTGGGTACCTCTACCTGCCAGGAGCAGTGTCTATACATTGCCACTACAGAATGCCTGGCATGATTCTGACATCAGGAGTGTCACTGTCGTGCTGGGATGTGACCCTGAGCCCCACTGCCTTTCTGGCCCATGGGGGACAGGACCCATGAATCTGGAGGTGAGCCAACCCCTTCTCTCACACTGTGGCAGCTCCTGGGGACATCCACCCACTGGGAGCCAGGGCACCACAGCAGCCACCCCTATGCTGGCCCGTGGAGAACTGGGACAGTCATGGCACGACTGTGGCCATCCAGGCAGCTGCTGGCATCTCGTTGTCACCCATTGTCCAGAAGAGCAGCGCCTGGAGGCATTGGCAGCATATGTCAGGCAGGAGAGAGCCAGAATCCTTCTGCAGACCCATGCCAGGAGATGGCATGCCAAGGACCAGTACCATGGCTGCTGGAAGGCAGCTTGCACCATTCAGACCATCTAGCAGTGGCAAGGGATTCAGTAGCATGGCGGCACCAAGGACAGCATGGACCTGAGCACTGAGAATGTCTTGGGCTGAGGAGCTGCACTGGCTGCCAAGATTCTGGGAGGGGAATAAACCCCCACCCCCATGTGGGATCAACCCACTGGCTTGTGGAGGATCCCAAACAGCATCAGGGCTGCAGTCCCCTGCCACAGCAGAGGAGGGATGACTATCTCAGGTGCCAGGCTGGAATGCCATCCCCATTGCAGAAAGGGGCAAAGGATCACCATGAGGGACATGAGAGCATCCCTGTGCTGTACAGGCAGTGCATCACACTACTACTTGGGTTCTATCATGCTGTGTCATTTCTGCCAACCCCCCAAGTCCCATCTGAGCCCCTGGGGGTACCTGGATGGAAACGTCGCTGTAGGAGCCCCCAATGACACCAGTGATGGCCGTGGGCACATCGTCGTGGACAGCGTAGGAGCCGTCGGGGCAGATGTGCTCGGAGCCGTCCACCTTGGTGAGGGAGGCACGGACAAAGTCGAGGGACTGCTCGAGAGCATAGGTGTCCTTGGAGCAGGTGTCGAGGATGTGGGCGCCCAGCTTCACCCCTGGCAGGATGCTCCTGTCCTTGTTGATCTCATCCAGGGCAAAGAGCATGGCTTCCAGGCGTTGGATGCCTCGGTGCTCATTGATCTTGCCACAGTCTTCGCTCCCCACTCCTTTCTCATGGACTGGGAAGAGGCCCCCAATCACCAGGTCCCCATCCATGCTGATCTCCTTTTTGCCAGCCATGCCATGCCCAGCAGCCAGGCAGGTGGCCAGGTGCATCAGCCACAGCCAAGCAGCCAAGGGCACCGCCATGGGATGTGGTGACACTGGCCGGGGAACCCACACCACCCTGTGTCACCTGCTGCCACCTGTCAAGATGAGGGCAGGCAGTCCCCAGGCATTGGGTGGCAGGGGATGGCACAGTGTGATGGCAGGAGGAGGGGCGTTGTGTTTCCCTGGCAGAGGGGAGGCCACAGCACCTGGAAAAGCAAAGAGTAAAGCTGCTGTCCCCAGGGGCTGTCCCCAGGGGCGGTGTCAGTGCTGCATGTGCAAGCAAGGACATGAGCTTGCCTATGCCCCCTGTCCCAGTGCCCCTCCGCCTGGGCTGCCCTTGTCAAGAAGCCAGGATGTGACAGCTCCCACAGTGACCTGGCATCCCAGGACACATCCGCAAATGACACAGACCCCAGGGGACATGCAGTGGCACAGGGATTGGTCACCACACAGCACTCCCCAGTATGAACTGGCACAGGCAGGAAGGACACAGAGATGGCTCCCATGGCAGCATTGGGCAGACCAACCTGGGAGGAGGGGGAGAGGGAGGGCAGTTTACCAGCCCCTAAAACATTGAGCTGGGGAGGAAAGGAGCTAGGGATGTCACCTGGGCAGGGATGTCACCTAAGCCCCTTACCCACGTAGCAGTATCACAGGTGCCAACAGCTCCCAACCTCCAGCCAAGAGTTCTGCCAAAAGCAGACAGTTATGAGCCCACGATGCCCACAAGCACCCAGCACCCAGCCACCACTGTATTTTAATCCCCATCCTGTACCCCCAGAGCTCACCTGCCCTCTGAAGCTGTCCCCAGCACTGCCCGTGACACCGGGACTGGAGCAGGGACATGCCACTGACTTCATTCTCCCACAGCGCCTTGCTTTAGAGTCTGTTCTCTCACCACCGCCCCTTCCTTCCCCATATACTAAATTCAGAGATTTCAGTAAAAGTAAGAGCCAGTTTTGCTGACTCCCTCTGCAGAAAGCACGGAGGCGCGGAGGAATCAAAGGCTTTTGCAGCAGGCAGGCCTTTTTTTGGCAGGAGATGCAGTCCCCTCGGAGATCAGTTGTCTTTTCCTGCACCACGGGAGAGATGTGTTTCCCATTTGAAGCCGACTACTGAAACTCCACAGGGCCGGCATTTTGGGGGCCATGGCAGAAGGAGACCCCCTGGGAGCCCAGAAACCTCAGGCTGCTCCAGCACAGGAAGCTGCTGGTGCTGTGGTGGGTCCCAGAGCTCACCTGCAGCCTGACAAAGCAGGAGCACATGAAGCAGGAGGGTGATGAGGAGCATGCTGGACCCCCTACAGCCCCTGCAGCTGGCACTGGGGCCACTCTCCTCGAGCAAGAGCAGGGCACCCCATGGTGTTCCAGGACAGGCAATTCCCATGGCTGGGGAATGCAGGCAGCAGTGTAGCACAGGGTGGAGTGGGGTGGGATAGTGAGACCTCTTCCTTCTTCATGCCCTAAAGTGCCTGTCCACAGCTGCTGTTTGCCTGAGACCAGCCCCCAGCTGCCTCAGGGCATCTCCTACCTGACTACCCAATTTGAAGAATTTTGGGGAAGAGGCCAAGAAAGGGTCCCTGTCATATTTCAGGCACTGAATGCTTTTGAGTGACCCAGGGCTTCCTCAAGAGTCCATGGGTGCATGGATTGTTAAGAGAGCCCATTGGTGGTAGGCTGAGCCTGGCACAGGCATCTCAGCAGCACCCAGAGACCAAATCTCTGTAATCTGGATATTCTGGGGCAGCAGGCAGGACCTGCCAAATAAAATGTATCTTCAGGTAAAGCTTTCTGGAAAAGGCAAACCATTACCCACCCTACAGTGAGCTCTGAGAGACACCATGAGCAGGGCTATGGCCATCCCAACAGCTGCTCAGCTGTGTGGGCAGGTGTTGGGGGAAGGACAAAAACATCTGGAGAACATCAGGGAAGGTGGAGCACCTGGCAGGGCAGAACCAAGTCCACCTTGATGACCATGGTGTGGTGGGAAGGCTCCTGCCAGCTGTCGGCTGCTGGCAGCCTCCTCTCCTGAAAGCATCTGTGAGTAGGATGAGTGAGAAGCTGCCATTGCTCCTACGTGCCCCAAGTGCCTCCCACCCACCCCACCCCCTCCAAGGTGACCTGGCCCTCCTCAACACCAGCACCTGTAGGGGTGGCATGGGGTGTGTGAGAGCATTAGTGCTGGGAGGGTGCAAGGGTGAGCCAGGCTTGCCACAAGCTGCCATTGTTACCTCCCCAGGGGGGCCATGGGTCATCCTGACATTGGTCTCTGCCAGGACCCCCACACTTATATTCTGCTCCATGGCCTGTGAGCTCCAATACCTTGCGGGGCCAAAGCACCTCCCCTGGCTGCACACCCCATGGCCTCCTACCACCATGGTCATTTGGATGCTCTTGCCCAGCCTGGCAGGGGCACAGAGTATTGGGCAAGCAATGGTGAGAGGAAGTGGCACAAGCCTGGCCCACGCACCCCAGCTGTGAGACAAGACGGGAGAGGAGGAGGCTGCCTGCCCCACTGCACCCCGCGAGGGGCTGGGGGCGCATACTGGGCCGGTTCACCCCAAAGCCCATCCCAAACCCACCCTGGCATCCCCAGGACACCCTGCCCCGGCAGCACTCCCCCAAAGCCACGTCTCTGCCGGGTTGGAGACGGCCGAAGGGAGGGCAGCAGCAGGCACATGGAGGGGCTGTCCCCAGCGTGCCGGGCGGTCATCCCTGAGGTCTTGTCCCGCAGACGGCGGGCAATTCCTGCCTGGGGCCGGGGCTGCAGTGGTGGGGTCCTACTCCGTGCCCGCTGCGGTGGTCGGCGCTGGCGGGGCACCGGGAGAACGGTGACCCCCAGAGCCTTCTTCTGGCTCCACATGCTCGGTATCTTGTCCGAGTGCCCCTCTGCCTTGCTCGCACCCGGCGGCCAGCCAGTGTCGGTGCCAGTGCCAGTGCCCGAGCTCGACTTCCTTCCCGCAGCCCCGGGAACCCCGGCACCGGCCGCCGAGCCCCGGCGTGCCGCAGCCCCGACGGCTGCAGGGTACCGCCGGTCGCCGTTCCTCTCTGCCGCGGGCACCGAGGCTGTGGGGACGCCGGGGCGCTGCCGAGGCACGGCGCGACCCGAGGCCACGGGAACGGGCGCGGCCGGGAGCGCCGGTGTGGAACCGCAGCCCTTACCTGGGTCCGGCGGGCTGTGCCTGGAGCCGGTGTCGGTGTAGCTGCTGCCTCGGAGCTGCGGCTGCTGCTGCCGCCGCTGCCTCCCGCCGCCGCCTCTGACACTCCGCCAGCCCCAGGCAAGAGGAGCCGCTCCGCCCCCTGCCCGCCCCGGCCCGGCCCGGCCCGGCGGGCAGGGGCACCCCCGGGGCCGCCCCGCCTGCTGTTCTCCGCCCGCTCCCGGCACTGCCGAGCTGGACACAGCATCGGCAGGGCCAGCGGCTGGCAGGGCTTGGGCAAAGCCGGGGAGGACGCGGCAGGATCCAGGAAGGACACGGCCAAGGAAAGCAGGACATGACCAGGCAAGGCAGGACACAGGTGGGACATGGCCAGAGAAGCCAGGGTACAGACACGACACAGCCAGAAGACAGACGAATGCAGGCAAGGGATGGCCAGATCCTGGCTTGGCAGAGGCAGGACACAGGAAGAGCAGGCAGGACCAGCTCAGTACCTTGGCAAACCGGGCAGGGCACAGCTCAGTGCCGACTTCCCTGGCCCGAGTCCCCAGCTGAGTGCCAGTCGCGTGAGAGAGGGCCCAGCCCCAGCTCCAGCTCGAGTTGCAACCTGGTGCCCCCAGCTGGCACAGCCCCTCCAGCCAACCTGCCCTTGCTCCTCAAGCTCTTAGAGGCACTCAGTGGCCCAGCATCACCCTAGTGATGCTGAAGTGCAGTACTCCTGCACTTCACACAGCCTTGACACTCACCACCAGCCCAGTCACCAAGGTTGGGTAAAGGCTTCAGATGATGCTTCTTGAGCTGCCTCCTCTGAAGGCAGAGGCAGTGGCTGGATTTCACGTTCCAGGTCTCCACTGATGACCCAAACCCTGTCTGGAGCCATCAGGCCTATCAGGATCCTGACATTCTGTGTCCCCATCCATCCCATGCTGGCAGTCTGTCTGTCCTGGAGAGTTCCATGAATAGGACAGAGAATGGGCCCAGGAATCACAGGGATTGGCAGGGACCAGAGATGCCTCTGGGGCACCACCTTAAGTAACCACCTCACTGCCCTGTGCCTCAGTTTCTCCAGTGCCAGATGCTGTGCTTGCAGGCTGCAGGTCAGGGCACTGCAGCAAGTCAGACCCTTTCTGTCAGCAGTCCTGAGGGATAACCCAGGATTTCCATGGCAAGGTCTCCCCTGGGGTCTCACAGCACCAGAACTGGCCCATCTCCTTTCAGGACTGTTAGCACAGACAGAGCAGGGCTCCAGGGAGAAGAGTGGACCTGGGCTGGGGCACTTTGCCACGGGGAGCTTGTGGGGGATAGAAATTTAGGGAGGGCTGGAAATGTGCTGTGCCAAAGGATGCTGGCGCTACCAAGGTTCTTCCACTTTCCTGTTGGCAAACAGGACCTGGCACAGGCCTTGCATGTGCACTGGCACCGTCTGGATCCTCCTGGATGCTGCTTCAGTGCAGTTGACAGCAGAAGGCTGATGGCAAAGACTCCCTGACTCTCTTCTTCTTTGGTGGGGTTAAGGGGCAAGTGGTGTTAGGATCTGCTGCCTGGTTCCAACCCCATCAGAGCCTCAGCCAGACATAAATATTTCAGGGGGTTTGGCAGTTTTGTAATAACCAGCAACAAAGATAAACACTGGGAAGAGCAATATTTTTCCATGTGGGCTGGAGGAGTTTAATATTTTATCACTCAGAGCACAAAATATTTATGAACAATCTCATGTCAATCACTGAGGACTAACGACCTTTCCAATCCAGGAAGGACGTGTCCCCACCATGGAGTGACAGCCAGACCTTCCCTGCCCCTTGCACCCCTTCTCCATGCCATATGACCGCTGGGAAACAAGCCCTGGGCTGTCAGAGGCATTGGGGGCACTGGGGCAGGGCAGAGGCTGAACTCTGCCAGGCAAAGTGCTCCAGCACCTAGCATTGCCCTGGATCACCATGATGGTGATGTCCAGGCTGCTTCTTCATCTCCAAGCTGGGAGACAGGGAACTGGGACCCACATGGGCAATCTTCCCTGTCTGCACCCCGAGGCTGCAGGACCCAGCAGATGGGATGTCAGGGAGCCACTGCACAGGCAGGCTGATCCCCCCTGCCACAGGAGGTGCACAGTGGTGCCAGGCCCACCAGCAGTTCGTGGACTGGTTTTACTGGTTCTATTTTCAGCAGATTCCCAAAAGGAGCAGGGATGCTGCCTCCCACCAGCCCAGCCCAGCCCAGCCCAGCCCAGCCCAGCTCGGCAAAGTGGCTGAGACCCTTCTCTGCTCCTCCTGCAGCTTGAAGTCAGGGATGTCCCTGTGGCCCCACTAGGTTGCCCAAGCAGGCAGCAAGCATGAGCAGCAGGGACATAGAGCCCTCAGGCAGCTCCCCATCTTGGTTGGGGGGCAATCCACCAGCCTCCACCTGCAGCCCACTCCCCACCACAGAGCAGGACGGCGCAATCAGCCAAGAGGCCGTCAGCAATGCCACCAGCCACCAGTGAGGAAAAAGCATCCACTTTATTACAGACCCCAAAAGCGCCCCTGGCAGTGCCAGGAGGACCGGGTTTACACAGGCTGTCTCCATTTTTCAGCAAAGGGAAGAGAAGAGGGGAACAAACCCAAGTGACCCTACTCATGGCTCTTTGGTGCTAGAAAACACGTGGTGGTGCAGCAGAGAAGCTGTGAGTGATGGGGGCACCAGCAGAGATGCAGAGATGAAGTGGAACACCTCTGCGATCCGCCACCACCCTTCTGAGACACCTGCGAGGAATTTGCGATGCATCTAAAGACACACAAATGGCAAATGCATTTTGTTTCCCCCCCAGCCTACACCCACCCTGCACCACTGAGCGCTGCAGGACACCCCCCACCTCCTGGGGCCCTTGAAATGGTCAAACACCCTTTCTGCAGAGGGGGAGAGTGGGTGCCATGGGGAATCAGCAACCGAAATCTCTTGGCTGGAGAGTAAGGAGGTGGGAGAACAGATTGGCTCCCAACAACTCAGAGCCTGCCAGAGGTGAGGCAGCCAGGTCTCCACTTCACTCTTCTCCTCTCTCAGCAGCGATGGGCTCCTTGGTCCACTTGTCTGTGACATCCTGGTTGCCCACATAGCCCACGCTGGGCAGTAGGGATGAGGCTCCCTCCACATCCCCAGTGACCTCCAGGTCCAGCTCCTCAAAGGAGGAGCCACTGGCTCCTGACTCGCTGTAGCTGTGCTCACTGCGGTTGTCCACCTCCTCCCGGCCACGGCTGGCTGGGAAGGGCAGCAGGACAGAGGTGGCCACCGAGGTGTCTCTGCTGTCAGTTGTGGCCTCTATGCTGATGGAGCTCGTCTCACTCATGGTGTCGGCCCCTGGGGTGGAGAGAGAAGAGGAGGGAGTGAATGCTACAGGAAGGAGGGGATGGGGGGTGGGGTGCCACAGCCTTCAAAGCCACCAGAAACCTCAGAGATGTCACTGTGAGAGGTCACTGTGGAGTCTATCTCCCACCTCTCGTCACCTCCTGTGTCTTTGAGAAATGACTAGGCCAAGACAAGCACAAGCTGGATGCAGGCAGTAACCTGAAATCAGGGGATGCAGGCAGTAACCTGAAATCAGGGCATCCTGAAGCTTCCCAGGGCAACCCCCAGCTTCCTAGCCATGCCAACATCCTGGATGTGCCCTGCCTCCATTGCTGCTCTCCATGCACACACCAATGTCCTAGCAAGCCCTTTCTTAGAAAAAATGCCCAGCCTGGGAGCTGGGGGACAAGCCCCCAGCACACCTCCACAAACGAGGGAAGGGGCAAGACATTGTGCTGCAAGGGTGCTGGGAGGCTACAGCACTGCTTGAGCACCCAAGGGGAAGGCGGCACACAGGCAGGTCCTTGGTTGTGCCACTGTTAGAGGTGGGTATACGTCCAGCCTTGTGCCAGGACATCCTAACTCTGCCTTCAGCACTCACACAACCTGCTCCCACTCCCTGCATGATTCCCATGCTGCCATCAGTTCCAGCAGAAGTGCAAGGGCAGGCAGGGCAGCAGCAAATGGGATCTGGGGTGCCAGAGGATAGGGAGAGCCATTTCCAAGCTTGCTCGGCCCTTCTCCATGCCACCCAGCTGCCAGCCCACACCCCTCTCATGGCTGAGCCCCCACCCAGGGCTGACCCTGCCTGCCCAGGCAGACCCCTTGGCCCACCACCCCCGCTTCCTGGATCCCTGCCTCAGTAGCTCGGGTGAGAACACAATTAAGGAGCCAACGAGACGAATGTGTCAGATTGAGACCAGCAGCTTAGTGCTGTTGCCGGGGCAACCAGCCAGGAGACAAAACTCTCCTGTAAAACATTAATCATTGTTAATTATGACACCACAGATCCATGTGGTTAATTATGACATCACAGATCCATGCTGATTATGACAGCAGCAGCCAGTACTAGGTAGGCTCCCCCATCACAGCCCTCCATGCTCCCTTCTCTTCCTGCTTGCCTTGTATTGGTGGGAAACGTGTGCTGGGCTCAGCCTCTTCCCAAAACCTTCAGCTCCATCCATACTGGGCTGGACACTCCTGCTGAGGATGCTGCTTTCATCAGGAGGGAAACCAGAGCAGCCCTGCTGGACAGTGGCACTGATGGAGGGATGCAGCTGGCCACCAGGGGGGCAGGAAAGTAGCAAAGAGGACAGTGATACCATGGAGGGACTTCCAGCCAAGAGAGGAGAGCTTGCTCCTCCAGGCTGGCTCCTGCCAGTACAGCTCCTTCCCCAGCCACCAGCACTGGATTGCCCCAGGCTTGCACCCTGGGCACCTCCAGCCTCCCCAGCTGCCTGCAGCTGCTGTGCCCAGGGCTGAGCTGCTTGCCCTCCTCCGGCTGCATAGCAGCCACTGATCTCCACCAGAAGGGAACTTTTCTTCCAAAGATCCTTCCATTCCTTTTTTTTTGCTGTTTTTCTTCCTGGCTTGGACAGTTGCCAGCATAACTGCTTGTAAATGGCAATTCTCTGCCTTCTGAGACACATCATCCTACAGTCCTGCCGTCTTAAGTGAGGGCTTTTTGGAGAGGACTGAGCAGTGAGAGCAGGACAAGGAGCAGCCAGGAAAGACCCACAGAGATGGTGTACCCGCTGCTTCGTCTCCCCTGGATGGCATATTGGCTTCATTCTGCTCAGTGGGCACCCAGAGAGGAGCCTGAGCCTCCAATCCCTTGCCTTGGCCATGACATGCAGCCCCTTCGGCAGCTGGCACAAGCCAGGCCCTGGGCTGCCTACCCAAGCAATGTCTGGTGACTCCCCCCTGAAAAGGAGCAAAGAACCATTGCCCACTGACATGTGCTGCCTTTGCTGCAGCACCAGCGAGCACCTCGACATGGAAACTACATTTGCTCTAAGTTAAAAAGGATGTCAGGCACTCTGCCGGCGAGGCACTCGCCAAAGGGGATGGCGGCCACTGAGTGGGCAGCAGAAAGGCAGGAGCTGCTGTCCCACCTGCAGGACCTTGGCACGGCCAGAAGGGAGGCTCTGGGAAGATGGAGAGCTGTGGGGGGACAGAGGGGAGGTGCATGGCTCCCAAGCCTTGAAGACAACTATGGGTTTGCAAGGTCTCTAGCAGAGATGTCTCAAAAAAACCCCAAGAATCAAATTAGGCCAAATGGGTGGCCTGAGGTGACATGGACACATTCCCATCACGGCTTCGTGACAGTTCATGTCATTCATGGTCATCTTGCATTCCTCTGAGACCCGGGACAAGAGTGACCCTGACCCCCAAGCCAGGATCTGCCTGTGCAGCACCCCTCCCCTGTTACCCTGCAGGCTGCTTCAGCTGGGGAGCTGTCACATAACCCCATGCTACAAAGCCAAGGAGCTCATGAGAAGAGAAGGGAAGATGGGGATGAAGCTGACCTACATGCTGCTTCGAGCCACCAGCATGGGAAAGCACTGCTGTCCTCACCCCTGCAGCTACTTCCCTCTTCCTCGCTCCAAGGGCAACAATAAATCCAGTCCTATTTCCCTTCAGCCAGGCACTTTTTTCACCATTCTGTCACTTCTGATCATGTTTGAGCAGCCACAGCTGGAAAAAATTTGCCCCTTTCAGCAGGCTTGCTCTGCTCCATGCAGGACAAGGCTGGCTCTGGCATGGCCACCTAGCATGGCTGGGGATAGATGGCCAAGGCAGGCAAGGTGAGAGATGGAGTCCCTGCTCCTAGGGATGGTGTGGAGTCAGCTCTAGCATGGGAACATGGCAGCAACTCCCAGATGTCCCAGCACAGTGCAGAGAGGCTAGGTAGGGAGTGTGGCAAAGCTTAGAGGGAAACCAAAGCCTTGTAGGCAAGTAGTGGTTCAGATCATCTCGCAGGCATGGATGTTTCTCCGTCCTGCCCAGGGCATCTTGCTCAGTCCCACAGTGAGCCACTGCCCATCCCCTACATCCCACTTCCCAAGGCCAGTCCCTGCACTGCAGCCAGTCCAGCAACTAGATCCAGCATGGCTTTTCCTTCTGGTTGTGAGCAGCAAGGTGCTTGCCACCCTGTGGAAACCCACCTCTGCCTCTGCTACCCCAAGGATGGTGTAGCCATCCCACTGCATCTTCACTCAGCAGGAATGGGGAACCTAGTAAGTTTTACTTTGGGAAAAAGAGGCGCAGCCCTGAGTGAAGCCTCACTGGGCTGTTGAGGAGTTCCCAAAAGGTCAGGGCCACCTAAGAAGAAGGGAAGCTAAGCAGACAACATGAAGGATCATTTGGGGATGGGTGCAACAGAAACCACTCATTCAATGCTGCTGTTGGGGAGCCAGATTCCCTAAGCAGCTCAGCCCTGTGCTGCCTTGGCTACCAGCACCCCCTAATTCCCCTGGGAAGGAGGACCTGCTCATTTGCTGCTGCATTGCCCCAGCATGACACTGATGCCCAAGCATCATTCCCCTCTTGGTACACCTGGGGTGCACCTCTCTTTTCCCCCATGTGATCAAATATTCAATGCCCTTGCCACTAAATAATAGATCAGTGTGCTGTCAGGAGAGGCACAGCTCCTCTGCACTTGCCAAAGCCTGCAGGAGCAGGGCTGGGGCAGGCAGACCAGCAGGAAGGCATGGCAGGAGCTGCGCCCTGGGATCCTTCTTTGGATGTTACAGGCAGGCAGAGCAGGTAGGGCTCCTCCAAGGACAGACACAAGCAGGGATGAGGCAGAGCACATCAGGGAAGGTGCCCCCTGTGGCACTGGGGCTCAGCAGGGGATGCCATTGGTTGCACCCGGACGCTGCTGGATAGACTCAGCTCCAGGCAAATGAGCACCTGAGACTCTGGGCAGAGCCACGTGCTTGGAAACCATCTGTGTCCATGCCAGCAAGCCCGTGTCGAGAAGCTGCCTCTGCCTGCCTTCACCTCCTGTGCGCCGCAGCAGGGTTACACTGCAGAGCATGCTGCTGAGAGCCAGCCGGGAGCCAGGGCCCACTGAGCACCGTGCCAAAGCCCCAGGAAATATTTAAGTACAAAACAACTAATCATGATTGACACTGCCCCCCTGGAGACCTGTCAGCCTCAGCCACCTTCCAAAAATGCTTCCTGTCTTTCTGATGACCCTGACAATGGATGGAATTGGTGCAAAGGCAGCTACAGCCCCCGACTCTTCCTTGCGTTCCAAGTGCATTTGTCCTCAGCAGAGCTGCCAGTACCTTGCTCCATGCAGGGCAGCAGCAGAAAGCAGAGACCCTGAACCACATCATGCAGCTGCTGTGGCCACTGGCTTGCAGCCATAAGCACCCAGCATCTTGCAGGGTTAGCTCAGGAGCAAGGACAGCAAATGGCAGCCTAACTGAAGAGATGAGGAGGCTCAAGAAATCAAATCCAAGCTTTCCTTACACATCTAAATTGCTTGGTATCACTTGGCACCAGCCAAGACAGGTAAGAAGAAAGGGCAGCACCTTCCACTGGGAAGTCCTGAATTCATGGGAAGTCTAATCCTCCTGATGCTGGGGAATTCCATGAGCCAGGATCCAGCAGTGCTGCAGCCATGCAGAGCATTACTAAAGCAGATATTTGCTCTGAAATAACTTGCTCAGTGCTGTTATTTCAGCATTTTTGTGAGAGGGGCTTCATCTGCTGCCACATCAGGAGCGAGAGCCCAAGGCTGCTGTGTGTAGACCATCCTTAGCTGCTTCAGGTTGAGGAGAAGGGGCTCAGCACCTACCCACTCTACTCACTTGCCCTGTGAGGCAGCAGTGTCAGAGCCCCACATTTGGATTTGTGCAGCTCAGGCATGGATAGAGGAGGTAAGTGCCGCCAGACAGGACCACCACACTCTCTCACCCTCCCAAAGCACATCTCCCACTGCCAGTCAGGCAGGACTGGTGGGACTACTTGAAACATTGGCAGAGCTGAGGTGAATCAAGAAATAACCCAAATCCATGCAAATAGGGTTGAGGGGGGATTGCTCTAAAAAGCAGATGGGGACACGGTTGTGCTCACCCTCTAGTCAGAACACAGCAGCTTGAAGACTGTCACAGACACCTCAAGATCTGCTGGGTCATGAAGATCTTACAGCCATCACACCTGTTGCAGGGCCTGTTACTGAGCTAAACTTGCTCCCTGAGCAGCTCCCCAGGGAAGAAGGGAGTAAAAAAGATGGGACCTCCTCCCAGCTGAGAGCAGTTGTTTTGGCCTGGGGCACTGCAGCATCATGGGGAGACAGGAGATATGGGGTCCTCCAAGACGAACAATCTGAAGGCTTGCCACATCCTCAGCCCTGTCCAAAAGCTGGAGCAAGGATGTGATGCCCCACCAGACCTGGTTCTGCCACTGTGCCCAGCAGCGATGGCAATCGCAGTTCAACATCCAAGCTCAAAAACTTAGTCTCAGAAGCAAAGCCAGCCTCTCACAGCTATTATTATTTTAAGCTGGTTTTCTGCAGACTCAGCAGATGACACCACGTCACATTGCACTGACAAAACTCACCTACATGTCTGGAAGGAGAGGGATGATGGAGGAGCTGCTGCTAGGGAGCTTTGCCCACAGCCTCCCACATGAGGAAGTCCAACATCATTTGCTGTCTAAAACTGGGAAGACCTTTCCAGCCCTTCTTCCATCAGGGCAGGGGACTCTCCCACTGTGGGGGTGCTGACAGTGGTGTCCAGGGAAAGAACTGAGACAGCCAAAGCACAGGACAGTGGCTGCACTGAGCATCCCCTGGCTGAGCTTTGGGAACATGTGAGACCAAAAGAGGCACTGCAGCTGCTAAACCACCGACCTGAAGCAGCTTTTGCTCACATGAGTCCTGCCTGTCCCTCTCCAAAACCAAGGAGCAGCCATGAGAAGGCCACAGAGTGAGCGCGCTGAGGAGTGCCTTCAGCCAACCTGGGACAGTGCTCAAGCAGCTGCCCCCACACAGGGCAGAGCAGCAGACAAAGCACTAAGCAAGCGCAGCAGGAGCACAGGACCTGGAAGCTGCTGCACTTAGGCTCCACTGCAACACTAAATGGACAGAGCTCCCAGAAAGCAATTCCCAGGCTTGCTGTTATGCCACACGCCATTAAGAATTAAAGCAACCCAAACCTGAGGATGTGTTAGAACAAATGGCCAGACTCCCTGGGAGGTGAGGAGAGCTGTCAGGGTTTTTTCATGCCTGTTACACAAGTGTGGGCGAGCGACGGGGCAGGAGGAGGTGGCTGCCCTGGCGGTGCCCGGCTGGGCTGCACAGCCCAGCACCGGAACGTGCGGCTGGCTGGCTCCTGCCTCGCAGACATGTGAGCACGTGGGCAGCCACGGCAGCCAGCACGTTGGGTTACTATAGCACTGCTGTTCCGCGCCTACAGCCATTGTGGTCCCTTCCTGTATGAATACATTCAGGCTCCAACAGATCTTGTTGAGCAGATGCTATCGGGCAACTCCACCACCAGCTTCAGCAACCTGGTATTTAAGCTCATCACAATCCCAATATGTAACAGATGAAGATGAGATCAAAGAAGATGTATATGACAAGGAGAAAAACAAGCCCAGCTGCAACCAAAAGCTGTGAGATCCAGCTCTGCTCTGACAACAGTGGGCCGGCAGCTCAGTGGCAGTTTGGCCCTCACCCCGATACCACAGGGGTGGCCAAGTGCTCCCTGAGGCATAGTGTGACCCCCCAGGGATGAGATCCTATCTCAGTCCAGGATGAGGGGAAGAGGTATGCTAAAACTCAGTGGCTGGGCACCAGGTAGGTGCAGGTTGACCCGCCTCCGCTTGCTCAAGTAGCAGCACCAGGAACACCAGGACTCCCACCTTTGGAAGGACTGATGCTGATTAAAGACAGAGCTCCTGTGCAAGCCGCAGATACCTGTGATGTCTGTCTGGGCATCCTCAGCCTCAGCAGCCCTGCTCTTCCTCTCCAGTTCTTTCATTTCAGGCACGTAGAAGTCCCCTTGGCGGGCAAGGGGACACACAAAGTAGATGCGGTCCTCCTTATAGATCTCGATCCGGGGGTGGGCACAGAGCTTTCTCTCCTGAAAGACAGCAGATGACACGGGTCAGGGTTGTGCCCTCACCCCTAACCCCAGCAGCCTCCCACCACGTGGGCCCAGCAGCCTGGTGGCACTGCAGACAGACTCACATTGCTCAGAGACACAGGGGCACAGAGAGGAGCAGTGGGTCCCACCCTGAAACCGCAGTGCTATTTCCCTGCTGCAACAGCCCTCCGTGTGCCAGGGCCAGCAGGCTTAGCCCTGGGGTGAGCAGCTGGCCAGACACAAGGATGAGACATCAAACCCCAGGGAGACTTGCTTCCCCAGCTCAGCCTTGTTTGGTGTACTCATCTGGGGCTGGAGCAAGGGGTTTTGGGGAGCCTAGCAGCTGCTTTGCAAGGACCTGCCAAGTCTCCGGTTCCTCCTGGCAGCACAACCCCACAGGCAGGCGTAGCACTTCGCCACTAATTAATATAATCCAGAGCTGACAGCTCAAGCAGCTCCTTTCAGAATGGCAAGGGCAGGGGAAGTGGGAGATGAAACCCTGGCATTTCAGACAACTCCCCCTCCTCCTCTTCCTCACCCCACCTCCTCCCTGGCAGCACACCTCAAGAAGCCTCAAAACACTCAGCTTGCCAAGGATGACGATGGGGGCATGTACCCACCGTGGGCCATACCCCAGCCCATGCAGGGACTCTTGGAGGGCCAGGACGAGGAGCAGCTGGACCTCTCTTGCCACCCCCTCCTTGCCCGCCCGCCCGCCAGCTGCTCGCTGGCAGAGGGGGCGGCTGATTACAAGCCGGGTGAGAGGGAGAGTGTCTCTTCAGCAGGTTTTCTCTTTCTTTCTTTCCTCTTTTCAAATCACTGACAGCTTTTACTTAACCCTGCAACCACCCTGATTATCATCCTCCTCCTCCCTGCCCTGACTTTAGTCCTCTTTCTCATTCCTGTCTTGCTTCATAGCATCCTGCTGTTGGCTGTGGATTCTGCCTGGTGCTGGCATTTGGTTGGTAAATAAATACTTCTAAATCAACCTTACAAAAAACTGTTTGCTCATGAACCCCTTCACCCCTGGGGATGGACCAAGTTGATTTAGAAGTATTTATTTACCAACCAAATGCCAGCACCAGGCAGAATCCACAACCAATGGGAGCCAACATCACCCTTCTTCCCAGTGCTGGCAGCGAGGCCACCTGGAGAGCCACCTCCATGCTGGCAGGATGCTATGAAGCAAAACAGGGAGAAACCCCCACATGAATTGTTTTGTTTTGTTTTCCCAGGGAAAGCCTGCAGGAGCTGGCACTGCAGAGCTCCGGGTCACCCAGTGGTACCACAATGGCAGAAACATGGACCCCAGCTTTACCCATCCCATGCCAATGCCTTTGAGCCTCAACTTTGGCAGAGTCCCTCTTCCTAGCGAGGAGGAACCACATTCATAAGCCCTGTGCTGCAGGGACACAGGCAGACTTCCAAGGCACTTGGAGCCCGGAGTTCCCACTCACAGGCAGGTGAAACACTAACACACACAGCTCTAAACTGGATTAAATAAAAACAAGCTGGGCTGTTTTTAGCAGCAAGGCAGGGGCGGCTCATATCACTCCTGCTTTTTCAGCAACAACGCAGACAAGAACCCTCCTCACCACTCTGCCCCTTGCTCTACCAACCACAAGCCCATCAGCCAGTCTTCAGTTCAGTTTGTTATTTTAGGTTACTGCAACACATACCAGAGATGGGCACCTCCAAAATCTGCAGGATTTTTGGATGCATCCTGTTGTCCCCCCACCGCTTAATGCCAATACAAGGTCTCTAACCAGTCTAAAACCTCGAGGCTCCAGTTCAGCCTCCAAAAGACTCCAAGCTGACCTCCCAAAGCCCACCTTGGGATTCCTACAGCGTGTATCTGTGACATACCATCTCCCTACAATTCATCTAGGCTCCTACAACTCCCTTTCCAATGACACAGCCATAGTAGTGACTCCCCCAAGCACAAACAGCACTCCCTCCACACACACTAACTGTTGGAATCGTGGGTTTTCAAGGAATCAAAATGCACACCTGTACTAAGTGCAAGGTCCCCAGCTGGCTCTTGACCCAAATGTTGATGTTACTTCACGCAATGAGATGTGAGGATGAGATAGACGAGGACACTTCACCCTGCCAAAGCAGGAAGCAGCTTCCTCTCCCAAAACCAGAAGAACCCAGGTGCCCTGTAGCCACACTCACTAAGAACACTAGCACCTGCCTTGCTGTGGACAGCTACAAGGATGCTTAATACTTGACTTCTTCCCAATTCATCCAGGGGTTTCTCCAAAAGAAAACAGAAGGAAACTAGAGCCTGGTGGCCCTCTTTTATGCCTGTATATTTCAAGTTGTGAGCCAGACTACTGAGCTGGCCTCTGCTTCTGTACTTCTTCCCAGAGCAACCCAGCTCCTGGCAGGGCTGCTGCCAGATCAGCACTGGCAGCTGGGCTCAGGAGAGGACAACATCTCTAGGAAGGAGCAGGGAGTTGGCAGCTGGGATGCTGTTCCCTTAGGGTTACAACAAAAGAGATGAGGCTGCACAAAGACTTAAGGAAAGGGCAGAGATGATGAGGTGGGGAGCCAGGACAACAGAAATAGAAAAGAGGATCATCCGAAAAAGTGGATGAAGGGGATCATCCAAAGGGAGATCACCGTTGTGATCATCCCAAAGGAGATCAGGAGGCAAGCAGAGGCCAGGCAAGCACAGCCAGAGGTGCAGCAAAGTGGAACCAAGAAGCAGGCATCAGCAAAGGATAGAGCAGGCTTAGGATTATCCCAGTGGAGAGGAAGGCTGCAAGGCTGTTGCAAGGAAAGAAATGATCTGGAGAGACTGGAGAGCAGAGTCCAAAGGCAAAGGCATAAGGAGGGAGCAAATTAGTGAAGGCTCAACAACATGGCAGAACAACAGAGACACTCAACAGGCAGGAATCCCCTTGCTAACTGTGCAGCTCAGGCAACAGACGGAGCAGCACAGTGGATGTGGAGTTTGCAAGGCAGAGCCCTCCAGACAAATCAAATGCAGTCTCACACGGGTGGAGGAGCTCAGCAAGAGGTGAACAGTGGGATGCTCGCAGTGTCAAGGCCAGGCTTCTGGCTAGGACAGCAGGACCCTGTAAGTAGGGCAAGGAAGGGGACTTATCCCTTAGCAAGGTTGTGCTGTGCCTTCTCAGCCTCCACCAGGAGCGCATCCTTCCAACAGCCAGAAAAGATGGAGATGGCAGTGCAGTGCACAAGGCTTATTTCTATGCAGGACCCTTCAATGGGCACCTAAGTGTGGGATTTATTGCACACAGTCTATACAGTCTAACTATACATATACAGCAAAGGCCAATACCTCCAGAGCCCACCAGCTCAGTCCTGACTAGCACAGCAGCTCTGGCATACTCCTGCTGTATCAGCCCCACTGCTTCTGCTGAAGCCAACCCCTTCTTGGCCCCTTGGAGGTCTGTGGCGGGGTGCTGCTCACCATCCTCTTGAGAACAAGAGTTTATGTAGGGGAAGAAACTTGCACTCCTCTTTCCCAGGTGAAATAATACCCCACACAATCTGTACACCTGGGTTTCCAAACCACCCATCACCTCTAACTCCCCTTAGGACTTTCTCCAGGATAGCCTCATCCTTCTAGGAATGGAGGACCCCTGGCCTTACGTGTCAGAAAGGATGACAAGGATTATGCATTGAACCAGATTTCAAGAGACTTTCTTCAACAGTGGGAGGTGGCACCTCCCTAGCAGCACACCTTTTCCTCTCTTCACTCATCAGTTAAGAAACAGACTCCATCATCTGCCCATGGAATGGCTTGGGCACAGTCTGGCCAAAAGATGCATCTGCTTCCCTGGGCAGGCAGGAGAACAGCCCCAAGGCTACAGGGCATACGATCAGGTGGCTCGGACATGACCTGCAGTCATTAAAATCCCATCAGAATCCTGCCAAAATGGAAGGAAGTGGCAGGGTGCTCACACTGCACCATGCCCCTCAGCACGTGCCAGGAAGCAGAAGGCAAGGTGGGACACTGTAGGGACCAGCTTTGTCACTCTATCAGGCTTGTCTGATCAGGAATTCAAAGGCCACCAACTGGATCTGTTTCATGTCCCACTGCTGTAAGCATTCAGTTTGTTAGGAGATCAGCAAAGGAGCCTTGCAGATGCTCTCAGGATCCTGGCCATACCTGTATATGCTGGTGCTTAGGCTCCACCTGAACCCACTGTCTGCCTCAAAACACTTCTAGGGCCTCTGAGAAGGTGGTGGGGAGGCAGATGATGTCCTTGTCCTGCTTCTGGCTATAAACCCTCTGGTTCCACAACCCCTTTGACTTGTCCCTGAGACTTCCTGGCATGGCTCATGAGGTGATGGTTAAGCCACCTCAGCCTGCTGAGTTGCTGTTTCAGGGCCAATGGCAGTAGGGGAGAAGCTTCCTGCTGGAGTAGGGCCAGTGGCTGAGCTCTCCATGCTGCCCAGAAGCTCCTGGCTCCACTACAGAGAAGTCTGCCTTGTGCCCCAGCTGCCAGTGTGCCATATGTACACAGTCATTGGCTGAGCCTGTCACCTAACCTTGCCAGAGGTTGCCTGCAATGTGTTAAAAACTGCTCATAAAAGCCAGTCAGGATTGGAAAAGCCATGGGGAGCAAGTGACTGGTCAGATACTGCCCTCTTTTACCTTAGGGGTACCAGGCAACCCCTTAGCTGCCTGCCCTGCCACCAGCCAGGGATGCATCCTGCAGGGACCTGCCACAGGGCACCGCTGAAGAGCTGGAGTTTGCCAGCCCCCAGGAAAGGGATGGTGCAGGATCCAGCCTAAGCATCAACTTCTCTCCACACAGTCCCAATCCACAGAATAATTTCCCAGAGGGGCTGATGAGGACATGGCCTGAGCCTGCAGCAGGAGGGGACCCAAACTCAAGAAGGAGCTGTGTGCTGTTTACCAGAGGCTGTCTGAGCATCAGTCTGGCACAATGTGCTGGGTGCCACTGCTTGCTCCTATGGCAATGGGATGTGCCAGCTCCATCTGCATCCTGCTGTGGCCCTGGAGTGACACCAGCCTCTCAAGGGGCTTCTCCATGGGAGCTGGAGAGAAGGGTCAGCCTGCTGCTGGGTTACAGCCATGTGCACCCTGCTACTGAATGGGATCAACAGCCTCAAGTATGACTTGCCAAACACCAGTGATGCAGGGTGGGTGCCTGCCTCCTGCCCTGGGTGGGGTGTGGGGAGGATGCTAAGGGACACCCCTTCAGCTCCCATCCTGCACCAGGACTCCCCTCCCTGCATTTATTGCACCAATGCACCTGGAGGAGGAAGAGATGGGTGCAAACACATGGGGGTACTTGTGGCCATCGCCTGGGGTTGCTGCTTACAGGGGAGCTCACCAGCTCAGCAGAATTCCCTCAGCCAGCCCACACATCATCATGCTCATTACCACAAGCCTTCCTCACCCATGCCACCAGTATTTGAGCCACTCAGGCAAGTCAGCTGGCACCCAGCAGAGTGCAAGGGGATCCCAGGGGACTCACCAGCCTCATCCCCGCATACCAGCACCTCTTGCCTGCTCAGGCAACAAGACTCCTGCATGTCTTGCTTCCATTCGAAGGCATCCATCCTCTCCTGCTCCCAGGGAAGGGGTTGGATGCTTCAGTCCCAGGGATTTTAAACAGAAACAACAAAAGAAACAACAAAACCGCGTGGAGCTGAAGTGCCCTAAAATCAGAATATGCTAAAATGAGAGCTGAAACTGAGCCACCAGCTAGGACCAGAGGGAGTGTGCTGTGTGCCACATCCTCCTCGCTTCCTCACACGGCTCCACGCTCGGTGTGTCATCCCCACTTATCTTAGACCACGGGTGCTAGGTAGTGCAGAGAGGCTCTGCAAGTCACTGCACAGCACCCAGCGTCCTTCTGTGCTCTCCCAGTTCAGCCAGGGGATGGGGGGGGGCTGCTTGCTGGGCCATCCCACTGTCCCAGACTGAGGCTGGGGATGTCCCTGTTTCCCTTCCTTCTTGCCTAGACAACAGCTTGAGGTTAAACAGTTTTGGTCCCAAGTCCAAGCTAATGAAAGAGAAAAAAAAAAGGCACATCTTCCTCCCTGGGTTTCAAGCCTGGCTGCAACGATGTGCACTTGCAGCCCAGAAAGCAAAGGGTCTCTTGGCTGCACTATGAGTGAGGTGGCCAGCAGCTTGAGGGAGGGGATGCTGCTTCTCTGCTCTGCTCTAATGAGAGCCCACCTGGAGCGCTGCCTCCAGTTCTGGATTCCCCAGCACGAGTTGCAGACCTGTCAGAGCAGGTCCAGAGGAGGCTACAGAAATGGCCCAAGGACTGGAACACCTCTCAGAGAGTTGGAGTTGTTCAGCCTGGACAAGAGAAAGCTCTGGAGAAACCTTATTGTGCCCTTTCCTTATATAAACAGGGGTTATAAGAAAGACAGATTTTTAGCAGGATAGGTTTTAAACCGAAAGAGGTCAGATTTAGACTGGGCATAAGGAAGAAATGTCTTGCAATGAGGATAATGAGGCATTGAAACAGGTTGCCCAGGGAGGTTGTGGATGCCCCATCCCTGAAAGTATTCAAAGCCAGGTTGGACAGGGCTTTGATCAATCTGGTCTAGTACAAGATGTCCCTGCCCATGACAGGGGGTTTGGAAGAGAGATCTTTGAAAGTCCCTTCCAACCCAAACCCTTCTGTGATTCTGGTCTTCTGTGTCAAGTTGATGCCTGACAACAGGAGATAGGGGTGAAGCTTGGGTGTCTGCTGAGAGGCAGAAGTCAGGCAGGGGCTGAAGAGGAACCATAAACATAGTCTGGGCAGGAAGGAAGACAGTCTGCTGGAGGGAGAGGCAGGGAGACATGCTTTATTCCAGTAATACCTCAAGCATCAAGGAAACCCCAAGATCTCAGCTTGCAGCTCAAGCAGGGTGCACATGGAGCCAGCAGGCATTGAGTCCTGGCACTGCTGACACTCAGAGCCAGCTCTAGCACACAGCACAGCCATGAATACCAGGCTGTGAGAGCTGCAAAACAGCTGCCACTTCCCAGCCTGGAGAAACTGACATTTCAGAGGTGGTGAGACTGCTCCCACGCACGTGCACTTCACTTTCAAATCCTCTGGGCCATGAGGTGTTTCAGAAACAGAAGGTGATATTATTGCAATCAAGAGAAGGCCGTTCCCGACAGCCAGCAGGAAAAACTAGCAGCAGCACCAGCACAGCAGCAGCAGAAAGAAAGTCTCACCAAAGAACAGCAAATCCTCCAGGTAGCAAAATACAGCACCTGGCAATTAGCACCTCCTGGGCCCATCGGCATCCCTCCTGACTTCCTTCCCACAGCAGCCCCCATCCTGCCCACAACCAGGACACTGTCCTGACAAAGCAGCAGTACCGTGGCTTTGGGAGGGGCAGGTAAAAGCCAGCCCCTGAGATCTTCCCTGCAGTGGTGAGAGGGAGTGCATTTGGGCTGTGGGAGCTGTGAAATGCCAGGCTGGAGAGCTGGGAGAGTTTTTCATTTTCACCTTGGCAAAGGCAGCCCACCATGCAATTTACACCTTGTCTGTGCTTCCCAGGGCCCCACTGCCCAGCTGCTCCTGCCCTGGTGAGTGGCAGCTGTCAGGTGCAGCCACACTGAGAGATGAAGGACTGAGCCTGGCTGGGTTGGTGGTTATGGAAGGTCCCAGCATGAGGGCTGATGCAGGGACCAGCCACAGGTTCCCATGTCACTGCTGGAAGCTGCTGTGAGTCGTGAACAATTTTCTCCTCCTTGGGACGGAGATTCCTTCCTGTCCTCCAGTAAAAGGGACAAGCTTCTGCCTTGCTGCACATGTAGAGACACTCTGGACCTCCTCCCCTTCCAGCTGCAAAAGAAATCCTGCACCACATCCAGGAGCATCCTTAATCTTCAGAGATGAGCCAGGCATCAACTTCCAGTGAGATAAAACCTTTTACAAAGTTGCCGTGGGCAGCCAGAGTCACTGGTGCAGGGGAAGGACAAGCACTGGACAAGGCTGTCAGACTGGACACATTCAGGTCCATGTGCTTTAGGAACATATTTTACTGCCCCCAACTATAGGAACATCACCTGAAGAATAAGGAGCAGATGGTGCAAACACACAATTCATAGGGCTTGGGTCCCCCCTGGTGTCATGGTTATTGGTAGTAATTAGTCCTGGAGCAGATAGTTTCAGAAGTGAAGCAAACTGGCATAAACCCAACACTTAATTTTCCTAAAAACTCAGTGCTTTCCATGCCCCTAGGTTCTGCCTTGCTCCTGTACTCACCATGGGTAAAGTGAATCAGCTGGGGAGATGGTCTTCACCAGCTTCCTGGAGCTCCACTATACGATCACACACTCTCCCTCCTACCTGACCCCAACTGCATCCCTTCCTCTCCTTCCCCTTCCCTGTCACTGCCACACACAAGCTCACTAAAGCAGACTTTGGTTTTAACCTCAGAAAGCTCAAGCACTGGATTTTAATTACAAGACAGGAAATCTGTTTTAAATCCACACAATTTCTGCTCCTCTGAGGTAGCAGCCCTGGGTTCCTGTCCTCATCCCTAGGAACTCCATTGCTATAGGAGTGTGTGGGTCAGCAGGAGGGAGAGGAGGACCACAGCTGGAGAGGGCTGCCTCTGCTTTAGAGCTCAGGTCTCCAGGGACCCACACTCTCCTTCCAGCCCTCAGAGGATGCTTTTTCAGCATTAATCACAGAGCTGAAGAGGTTGATGCAATGATCTCTGCCATCACGGATGACTGGAGCAATGCTAAATTGCTTTGCCTGCTCTGTTACTTCAGCCAGGCTGCCAGAAGCAGCAGCTGTGGCAATTTCTCTGCCTCTGGTCAAGTTAGGGCCTTTCAGGAAAGGAATCATTACCCAAGACATTCTCCTGCTCATCCTGCTTGGCCAGGCATCCCACCACACTGCAGCTTCCCACCACATGCAAGACATCATGCAAGTCAAAAGAGACTCTTTGAAACACTGGTCTTTGTGAGGCTGCCTGCCGTGAGAGGAAGCCCTAACCTAGAGCACAAGGCTCCTCAAGACATCCAACAACAAGCTGTTTCTTGCAGTGAGCGATCTTCCATGGCTAACTCACAGCTGAAAGCCCAGAGGCCTCCTCATCCAAGTAGATATTCCCAACTCACCTTGATGGTTTTATCTCATGGGCCAACACTTGCTTGGTTATTTGCCCTTTCTCAACAGGAAGGACATCAGTGGAGGCTTGTCCTTCCCAATCTCCTCACAGGCATCCTCAGCTATAACAGGTCCCGTGATAGTGTCATGGATCCTGTTCTTAAGCTCCACAAGTCATCCTTCCAGGATCATGGGCATCTCCAGCTGCTCTTCCACAGCTTGTGAGTCACCAGGGCTAACGCAGCATGTGTCACATTAACACCCTCAGGGGGAAAACAGTGCAGTGGAATAAATACCCCCCTGCCCCGTCCCCTCCTGCCTCCTTGACCTGTCTGGATGCATTCTTGCGTGACCTGCTCTGGCATGGGGGTTGGACTCGAAGATCTCCAGAGGTCACTTCCAACCCCTAACATTCTGTGATCCTGTGAACAGCCTTGTTTTCTGCAACACCCCCAGCTTTCAGGCTTCATTTCATGATGAGCTAAGCTCAGCCTCACACTATCCCTTCACACATGAGAAAGCTGAAAAGGGAAGCTGAAGAACCTAACCTTGTTGAACCTCCATCAACAATGCCACAAGTAGCCCATAGCAAAGCTGGGATACAACTGCTTGATTCCCAGACAGTTTTTCCCTCCCCAGCAACAGCATCTTATTGCCAAGCTTATCAGCCTCTTTTAGAAGGCAAGGAAGGCCACCAGAGAGGAAGATCAAGTGGGTCTCAGCCTGGTTTGCTGAGGAGGAATGGGTAAGTTGACCACATCCATCAGCATGTCACCAGTACAGCACATCAGCAAATCTGATGGCAGAAAGCAGCTTTCCAGGACAGGAAGATCTTCTAAGCTATCAGCTAAATGCAGCCAACAGTGGAGAAATACTGTTTGACGTCCTGCTCAGGGAGGCACAGGCTTGCCTTGGGTGACAGGGGTTCCTCCTGGACTCTCTGCAGCAGTACACTTGATCACAGGCCACCGCTCACCCTCGTTTCACTGCTGCTTCTTCCCTTGCCTCAAGGACAGGCATCTCCCTGCTTTAAAAGCAAGCCAGAGCCCAGGACAAGCACCTGTCTGAATTTTTATAAACAAACAAGAGACATTTTCCCACAGGCTTCCAGGAAAGCTACCTCCAAACCACCATGCCCAAGGGCTTGCACCTGCACCCCAACAATCCAGCAGTCCCACGAGGCGCAGAGCTGGCAGCCCTGGTGAGCACCAGTGTCATGGCAACTCCCACTGGTGAGCTCAGCTAACGAAGCCCCCAGGGCCTCCAGCGACTGCACACTGCCAGCGGTAGCAGCTCGCCCGAGGAAATCCCCAGCGCCTCCCAACAGTGCTGGCGGGCAGGAAGCAAAGGTAAAATGCCAGGCAGGCTGCCTGCAAGGCAGGAGGAGGTGGAAACGCAGGAGGAGGCGAGGAGCGGGTAAGGCAGGCGAGTGAGCAGCCCTGGCTAAATTCATCAGGGACCTCAGGACAGCTCCAGATGTCCTCAAGCCACGGCATGCCATTTCAGCAGCTGCAAGTGCTGATCCACCTCTCCAGCCACCCTGCCCAGAGCAGGCGTGGGGAGGCATGGTGGGGCTGGGCACCTGCCTTTTCTCTGCAGCCCTCAACTCCTCCTTCGCCCGTCAGGGACTGAAGCACAGGTCCCAGAGGGCTCATTACTTTTGTCTGGAGCAGAGAGTTCCTCCCAATCACACTGCCATAAAACCAGGCACTGCCAAAGCCAGGCTCTAATGCTGGCAACAAAGGCAGCAGGGGAGAGGAGCAGATGCTTTCTGTGACCTTTGCAGTCTGATGACTGCTCCTCAGCCAGCCAAGGATTGTGAATTTGACTCTGCAGATCAATCAGGAGATGAAATTGAAGTGAGTTAGGTGAGAATGGAGCCCAGCCTGATTGTACCCTTCCACAGGCTTGTGGCTTTCCAGGTCCTGTATGCTCCCAGTGATGCTGCATGAGCCAGGAAAACTCCATTCTGCTCAAATTTCCTGGTCTTTTCCTGCCAGGGAGCCACCTCCTCATCTCAACTCATGCTGCACTCTCCCAGGTACCCCAAAACATGTGCAGCCCTGCATTAATATCATCAACCAACACCACAACCACCAGAACTGCCCTGGATCCTCATTAGTGCCCTTTGAGACCCAGAAAACACCCCTCCTGTTCCCAGCGTGCCCTCCTACAAACTCTGGATTACTGGATGATGGGTAGAACTTTGGGGAAGCATCTCTGCATCTCTGTCTCCATTTGCCCTTCCTCGAGCAGCTGCAACTTGTTATGGGCAGAGAGAGAATTCAGCCCTGCACCGCCGTACCCCCATCCCAGAAATGCTGCTAGGCTAGGCCAGCAAAAGAGTACAGGTTTGAAAGCTGGTTCTGCACCCCACAGCACAGCATGAAGCCAGAGCTAAGCTAAAGCAGTGGGTCCTAAAGTAGCTCCCACTGGGAGACAGAGCTTTGCAGGGGAACTGGTGGGAGATACAGGTGAGGACTTCTAAGGGAGGCAAGAACTGAGCAAGGGAAGGACAAGTGAACACAGCACCAAGAGAGAGGATGAGGATGCAAGAATGAGAGGAGCTGATGGCTGTGCTCTTCTGCTGTGAGTCCTCAGCATCAGGCAGCTCCTGCAACCATAACAGCCACTTTTGCTTTGCTTGTCTCCTGAACAAGCAAGGAGCAAGTCTCTCGGACGCTGACCTCTTGCTAAGCTTTTGCCAACTCACGGTCTGGTTACTGTACTGCTGAGCGGACGCTACCCGAAGCTGTGAATCTGCACAGCGTGAAGAGCAGAGCAGCTGGCCACAGCAGATGATAGATATCTACCTTTCTGCATGTCAAGGAGCTGCCATCAGCTCCTGGCAGACATCGAACCCAGAGGAGCAGCTGAGAGTAACCAGCCATCCAGTGGCAGGGAGAAAATGCCAGTGTCCACAGTGGGAATGAGGCCACAGTTGCCCTGCCTCCAGCCTTCCCAGGTGCTTTACAACAGTGCATGAAGCCAGCAGGTGGCTGTGGACAGGCCTGCTCTGTAAATAGCCACAGCACACTCTCCTCATTCCCGTAGGGTCAGGACACTCCTTCAGGTTTCATCTGAAAGGCAACAGCCCCCAGAATCGCACTGGAACAGGGACTCCCAGACCGACCACACTCCCAGCTGCCTTAAAGGTCTGTCCTCGGCCTTCAAGCAGCACTTTTGCCTTAGGATTCAACTCACAGTGCTGCAAAGATAAGGGAAATGTACAGTGTAACAGCTTTAAATACACCAGGAGATCCTCAGGTTGGTGGCATGTGGAAGCAGGGGAACAGAAGAAGTTCCCAGGGGTCCTGCGATGCAAACATGTGCCCATCCAGAATTATCACTGTGATAAACAGCCAGAGTCAGGGATGCAGAGCAGATCCTAATCTCCTTTGCCTGCTGCACTCTGCTCTGTCACTCCCCTTCATCCCTGTGGGGTTGTTATAATTCCTCACATTAGCAGAAGATGAGCAGGTAAAACCATCCATCTGTGGAGCCAGAACCTGGTGCTCATTGTACAAGCTGCCAGGGGAAAAAAAAAAAACAAAACCCTACACAAAAACTATCAACCCAATTACTCCAGAGCACCAGAAACTCCCAGGCACCCTCCCGCTCTCTCAGCCCCTTTGAAACATAATGCCACACTGTTCTGTGTCATTTAATTTGGAGCTCAGCCTCAGAATGGCAGAACCTTGCTGAGCTTTAGGAGGAAAGCAGCCTTGCAAAATGTAGAAGTGCTGGGCAAACAAGAACACCTCACACCCCACCAGTTATTCCATTTTGTGATCCCAGTGTCTCTGTTTTGCCATCCCAGTGCCAGAGGAGGCTGGTTGGGAGTCCTTCCCCTGGCAGCCAGCACCCTCTGGATGATACTTTAGTGCAAGCTGGACGGGAGCTCAGGCTTTCTGCTTTCTGCAGCATTGTTCTCACAACCTGAAAGCCTCCAAAAGCTTTCTTCAGCTCCCCCTCTGCACACAGGTCAGGAGATCTGTATTTTGAAACCTTCGAAGAGCTGAGCTTTGGAGAAAGTGGACATGGAGGCCAAGGAATCTGATCCTGTCCCAATAGCTGCACCTAGGCTCTGTTCCAAGTCAGCACAGAAGCCTCTTTCTAGTTTCTCCCTGCCACCAGAAGGAAAGGTGATTCTCCATCATCATCTCTCCTCTTCAGCAGGTTTGTTCCTCTCCTTTGTGCTGGAGGCACACCCTTTTTCATGTTACAGTCTCAGCCTTGGCAGGGCAGAGGCATCCTACCCTAAGGGAGAACATATCTCTGAAAAACACAGCAGATGTGCATCTGCTCAAACTGGGCACGAGCCTCCACCTCATCATGCTCACCAGAGCATCAAGGAGCCCAAGAAAGGCAAACATCTGGTGGACTGGGGACAAAGAAACAGGATGCTGCCTTGGCACACCCAAAGGCAACACTCCATTAGGTGCTGATCCACTTTTGAGGGTAACAGGTACCGTCAAGTCTCTTACCAACACCAAACACCACAGAAAAGATCCTGAAAGAAGTCAGCTCATGGGTGACAGAGGACAAGCACTGACTCATCTCTGAGCTGTCTCCTGGGAGAAGCAGCCTCCTCTGTCCACTGTGGTCTGACAGCACAGGAACAGCCTTTTCTCACTCCTGTGCTACTGGGTGAAGAGGAGGAGTGCCAGATGACTGTCCACTTGGCCCGCTGGCCACCTAGGTGAAGAGGGTCACCACAGCTTGCTGTTTGCCTGTGATGGAGCAGCAGCAGTGTGGCAAGCCCAGGCATCCCTCTGAGGCTGCAGACCTCCATAAGCTGGGGCAGTTCTAACCTGGAGTTATTCCTGCCAATTCTGGGCATGGGTGCTGGAGTTACAAACTGCCAATGTTTCTATTAAAGGCTCCAAATTTCCCCTGGTTTGGCTGAAGCAGAGAGGCTGCAATAAGCTGCCACATGCTGGAAAAGAAATGGGACAAAAGGAGACCTGGAGCTGAGAGCTCCCAGGCACTCTCCAAAAGCCTGCAAGCCAAGAATTAAGCACAGCTTGACCTTCCTCTTTCAAGGAGCTCACAGACCAGCTGCAAGCTGCTCCAGAACCTTGCAAAGGCAAAATCAGCTGGAGAGCATGACGATGAACCAGGTCCCAGCAAATCTGGAAGAGTTCAAGAGGGCCAGGATTTGGCAGCACGATTTCCCACATCCTTTTGGGACGACGTGAGTTCAGCACCAGGTGTTTGCTCTGGAAAGCAGGAAGGGATGTGCTGGTTGTACACAGGTCTGCACTTAACTGCTCTCTGTATGTCGTAACCACGCTGCAAAGGCTGTGACTCCCTATGAGTGTGGGCAGAGCAACAGCCATAAAGAGAGAAAAAAAGCACACGCTGAGCCCATTGAAAGCGTCCCTGAGACGTGAGCAGCTCTGCAGACCACCACAGTCACAAGCACTGGCTTGCCTCCAGCTTGCTGCCTCTGCCTGGGGCCACCAGCATGTAGCAGCATCAACTCAACCAGCATCCAAAAGGCAGTAGCTGCTGCAGGTAGGCAGAGACAACAGGATTTATATATGTATGCAGCCCTGTTGAAAGAAGAGACACTGAGGGCTTTCAGCCTGACCCTCTGCTTTGGAGCAAACAGCTGGGCTCAGCTGCCTCACCAGTGTGCCAGCACCGATGCAGCCCCAAGCCAGCGCCTTGCCTAAGGCATGCAAGCTCTCGGCACAGGAAGGAGGGAGAACCAATTCTGTTCTTTCATCCCAGTGATCTGATCACTCAACCTCACCACTCATCCATCCCTATTTTGGCTCTGTGCAGAAGAGAAATGTTTTCATTCTCCTGCTCTCCCTGAAGTGGGGCCTTTCCTACTATTTTATACCTAACTAGAATCAAAAAAGTGCAAGTTAGTCATAGCACAATGGTACCTTTTCTGGAGGTAAAAATGCCACTGCTTTCAAATGTATTATCTCCCTGCTCCACAGGTTTCAAAGTGGGAGCTTCACAGCAGGGAAACTGGGCCAACAGCATTTGCTGGAAAAGAGCAGTACTTCTAAGAAGCTGTTTCACATTTGATCAGGTTCATTTTGCTGTTTCCCCAGCTTGGCACAGCTGGCAAGGTCTGGCTCAGGAGGCTACAGAGTAAAACCAGCCCAGAAAAAAAAAATCATTAGGACCCTGCTAAAATAACTGCAGAGAGGCAGATCAATCTCATCCTCAAATTAAATGACTAGCTGGGAAGGAGGAAAGACCCCAAGGTTTGGGACAGTGTCACTGCTTGAGGGAGCTGGACCTGTCTCCAACGCCTGACAAAGAAAACCATTTGAGCCAACCGCATCCTCTGGGATTCTCTCTATCTGGGGAGAGCACACATACGGATCGAACTGACAAAGAGATCTGACAGAAAAGCACTACAGTATTCTACTCTCCCTCCTCGCCCACAGCAACCTATTTCAGCTTTTTGTCTCCCTTGGACAGCCAAATGAAATACGCCTGGCTTCCTCTTGATCATTAATCCTCGCTGCAAAGGCGAGGCAGGGAGCAAATCTTTGTGTCTGAGTGGATTCATCTCGGTGACAATTTTGCAAGGCTGAATAAGTCATTATGAGGCTGCTAGCCTTGGCTTTCCAAAGCAGTGTCTGGGAGGGTGAGGCAGCTTCTCACTACTTCCTCCTGGGATGAAAATGGCCCCCAGCAGGACTACTGGTTGACAGGCAGCACCAGGCCAGGCTTTTGGCCATTGGGCTATTGGGGATGCCTGCACAGTTTGATAGGCACTTAAGTTTGCTCTCCTTCCAGCAGCTGCCTTTGGAAATGCTCCTGGAAAAGGAGCTGGGATAGTAAATGGACGAAACTGCTGGACCTCAGAGGAAAGCACCCACAGCAGCAGAGACCCAAGGGCTGAGCTGCCAGCTGGAACAACCTCCCCAAAGACACAGTAAAGTCTCCACTGCCAGAAGCTTTCAAGATGCAATCAGGTGCTCCCACTCCTATGAAAGCTTGGACTAGCCAATCCTTCCAGGTCCCTTCCAACCTAGGCCTAGAACTGAGGTCACAGTGGCAAGGAGCCTGTGTCCTACACCAGCTGCTTCCCTGGGGCCAGGACTCCTCTGCCTGCTGCTGGGGCAGATGCTTGCACAGCCTCAACATGAAACTGGGGAAAACTCAGGTGATTTCAGATACAAGACAAGCTGCAGAGGCAGTGAAGGAGCCTTTGTAAATACTGAAGCTCAAAGCTGGCCAGAAAACCTCTTCTGTGCTCAAAGCAGCGATGTCACCAGAGCTGCAGTTTTACACCTGCCCCCAGAGCTGAACAGCAGAAGCCGAAACTGAAGCTGCATGCACATGCTTGCAGGGAGAAGCACTTGCAAGCACAAGGCAGCAGAGCAGCAGGTATGGCACGGGCAGGCACTGGGCAGCCACACACATGCCAAGCAGCACATACTGGTGTGCCTGGCACAGGTCAGCCATGTTGGCTGTGTCGGGGCAGTGCCCAGCACCAAACACAGCCAGTGCTAAGTCACCGCCCACCCGCAAGGACCAGAGAAAAACTGACAGCAGATGAGTAGTGGCCTGGGGCTGCCAAATTCCTCTGGAGAAGTGGGAAAGCAGGGATGCCTGCTGTGAGTGGCAGGAGATGTGACGCAGAGCCCCGGATGCCCATATGTTCCATTAACGGCACAGGAGGAGGCATCCCCCTGCAGACACAGGTTAAACAGACCTGCTCCACCCCATGAGCTGACTCCCAGCTGGGCACAAGGGTCCTCACCCCCTTAAAGGACATGGCTCACCAAAAATCCCTTCCACCTGACTCAGCTCCCAACCTGACCTCATGGGTGTCCTGCCCTCCCCTGTGCAGTGCTGAAGGCAAGGTCACTCATGCTCACACAACTGAAACTTCTTCAGAGGGTTTTGTCACTAAGAATATTTAATAAATAAAAGCTGCTGCACACGCAGGAACTGATGCGATGTGACATGCAGCAAGGGGTTGCCATCCAGCAGCGAGTGGCAGCCTCACTGCAAACAGACCACAGGAAACCAGCTGTCAGTGCAGGTCAGTGGGAGAAGAATGTGCCCCTGGAGGCAGCAAGCCCAGGCAGAGACACCCTGGGGTCCCTCTTTGGATCCTGCAGTTGGATGTCACCTTAGAGAGAGGCCTGGGCTGGAGCATCATCCTGGTGTTCACCTCCTACCTAGCCCAAGATCCCTTGGGATCTGCTCCCTTTGGGGAGCAGAATTGCAAACACACTACACATCCCCAAGCTCAATGGGGCTCCTGAAGGAAAAGACTCAGTCTACTATATAGTGGATATGAGTGACAGGTGACAAAGACAACACCATTGACAGTTTCTTTGGTCATAGGACAAACCAAGCCAGAGCAGCACTTGAGCTGTATTTTGGTTCTAAGAGGGGAAATAAGTAGAATGGGTCTTTTGTCTACCCCTCATTTCCAAACCCTGCTGGCTATCACCAATGGGGCAAAGCCAGGAAGATGGCTTGTCATCAGCATTGTCTACTCTCAGTCAGACCATAATGCAGAGGTCAAAAACCTACAAGAGCAGGAAAGATCTGGAAAAAAAAAAAAACTTTCACCCTCCACCACGAGTCTACCTGGACTGTCCACCTCGAGCATCCACATCTCTCCCTGGGGTTTCCCTATCATGAGTTACCTCCCCACACTAACTGAGTACCACCCACTGGAGATGTTACCAGAAGGGTCTGAAGAAGAACCACTAGGGATGGTCCCAACCTGCTGCTGCTGCAGCTCCCAGGTACACAGCCGGTGGGATCTGGGTGCCAGTGATGTTCGTCTGCAGTGCACATCACTTGTGTCCAAATCTACAGCCTGATTTGGGACCCATGCAGACATGTGCAAGAGCTCCCAAAACACCCTGGAGTCTGTATCCTTATTCCAAGCCTCTGCCAGCGCAGGGCCCAGCAGCCTGTCACACTGTCAGCTCTGGTCTCATCTCTGCCATCAATACAAGTTAGATACATCAAATTCTCTATGGCTCTCAAGGGCTTTTTTTACCCCATTTTTATTTGATTTGTGAAGATTACATAACAGCAGCATCAGATAACCTCCTGTCTTTCTGGGAACTCTACAGGCCTATACTCAAGTGCACATGGGCTTTAAACTGAAGGTCATCCCACCTATCCAGACAGCTGAAACATCACGCCTTTTCCCAGCACCCCAAACCTCTCAAGGCATCCAAAAGCTGATTCTCACAGTCATCTTGGGGAATGGGAAAAGGGAAGAAGGAAGATGGAGAGCTCCATCTCCCAGAAAGCCACAGACACACAGTGCAGGGTGACCCACTGATGCAAGGAAGGAAGTCATCTGGATGAGCCCTTCCAGATCTACACAATGAGATAGAGGGCAGCAAAGGTTGGTAGCATTAGGTACTGGATAAAGGTATGCCACTCATCATCCTCTCTGGGGTGATGGATATGCAACTTTGAGTGGCCTTGGCTCAGTATGGCTCCACCTCAGACAATGGACTTCAGCCTGTGGTCCCCAGAGCTCACAGCAAACCTCAAGAGTTCATGAGATCAAGCAGAGCTATGTCTGAGGAACAGCACAGAGAGGTCTGGACATCTGTAGTACTTCCTGGGCTCCCAGAGGAAAACCTCAGGTAGGAGCTAACAGGTTGGAGCTGCAGCTGTGATTTGGTCTCATGCACACTGCACTCTGGACCACTCACACACAACAAGCTAGCATTTAGAAAGGCTTCATTCACAGAGCCCAAAAAAAGGAAATTAAACCAGCTAGGAGAAAGAATTTAAGTGTAAAAACACCCCAATAATTAAGCCTCTGCAAATGTTTTACCAGCTGCCAACCCCTGACTACCGACCCTGACATAGCCAAGCAAAATGATTGCTCCATGGTTCCACCTTTGCAACACAAACCATCAGGGATGGGAGCACAGCTCCACAGACCTTCATTTGTAACAGCTGGGAGAAAAGCAACATTGACAGACCTGAGCAAAGCCAGCAGCCATGGCAGCACTGTCAGGGGAGCAGGAGGGGCAAGATGAGGTGGGTCACACGGGGGTGCTGGGCACTGAGGTTCAGCTGCTGTAAAGGAGCACATGTAGGCTCCCAGTCCCCTACATGCTGAAAGCTGTTCACATTAAGAAGCCATCTGGGGCACTGGGTAGGGGAGGAGAGTCTGAAGGATGGCACAGATCCTGGACATGTCAGCCAAGGGAATCCTTGGTGGCACCACTGAGAAGGGAAGAGCGTTCAGAGAGTATTTCTGCACTGGATTTAGGACAAAGCCAGACAACATGGGCAGAGGATGCCCATGAAATGTTTGCTCTTCCATGGGAAGGCTCACAGGTTTGGATAATATATATTTAAAGCTGGAGTTCCAGCTGACAGTCTGTCCACATGTCAAAGGGTGACCTGTGGTCAGCTGAAGATGTTAGAAAGTCCCAGGAGATACAGCAGCCTGTACCTGCCAATATTCAAATGGGTAAATAGCACAAGGCAAAGACTGAGCCAACACAAAATAAATGGATGGCTGCAACTGGACCAGATCACCAGGAAGCAAAAGAAAGTGGCATAATGAATGTGAACCAACTCATGCTTGCAGCTGTCAGACCCTGCTGGCAATGAGGATTTCATTTTTGTGGCAATTCTGGGCTTGATTGAGAAACAAAGCAGCACTTGGATTCATTTGAACTCAGAGAGGACACAGAGGGCTTGAGACCATTTCCCACTTTTAATCAAGAAACTACAACTCCATCAAAGGACAGTGGCACATATTTGAAGTCACTGTTAGCTGACTCAGAACAGACCCATGACTGCGGGTCCACGGCAGGGCAGAAGATCTCCACCAGAGATCTGTGCACTCCAGCAGTAAGAGGATTGCTGAAATAAAGCTGTGCTACAGATAAATCAGAAAACTTCTAAGCTGAAAACAGGTCCAAAAAGAAAAGTACAAAAAAGGATGTAGGAATTAAGATAAAAAAAATATGAAATATACACCAGTGGAGGACTTTACAAGCTCTGTATCCTTAGCCTATCAAAGAGAGGTGAGAAGTGGCTGCACCCTAAACTGCCATGGCCAACACAGGGAGCAAAGCTTGCTCAAGCTAGCATCCAGAGGATTAACACATTTCCCTGGCTCTAAAGAGCAGCAAGCCATGTCTTTCTAGCACCTTATGGAGCACCCTGACCCAGCTCCCCACAGACAGGAGGTCGAGGAGCATGGCAGCCCGTGCCAGAAGCCAACCTGATAGCTCCCAAATCCTTTCTGTCATTACAGGCCCAGGCTGGTCACTGCTGCTCAAGGTGTGCACTTCAAAGCAGTGATTCACAAGCCCACAGAGGTGAGGAACATCCTAGCTCAGAGCCCATGGGATTTTGCTGAAAGTCAGAGCAGGGTACAAGGCAGCCAGTATGATGCAGGCATCACTCTCCTCTTTCATGCCTCCATTTGTACATCCTCCTTGGCTAGAGAGAGCACAAAACTGAACTAAAACCCCACAGAATGAGGCCAGGTGGAGCCTGGCCAAGGCTGCAATGGGGGAACCTGCCAGCTGTGCCTCAGATGCAACAAGCCACCCCTCCAGCTGCCAGAGGTACGCAGGGGTTGGGAGACTCAAGCCTACCTGCCTATCAGTGCCTGATAAATGCCAACACAGATACAGAGAGATACAGGCACATGGAGAGCTCATGGAGAGCTCATTACATCCAAGCCAGAATAAATAGTCCCTGCAACAGTGGAAGGTTACAGGAAAACAACCCACTCCCAGAGCTGTTAGAAATGATCCCCACCAGCAAAGACCTTTGCAGAAGCTCTCCTGTGCTTCCAGGAGTCAGGACTGCTGGGTCTGACCAACAGTTGTGGTGTGGGGCAGCAGTGTGCACCCCAAGAAAGAAGAGCATTCCTGCCTGCAGCAGGGAGAAGCATCAGCAGGGGCTCTTGGGGAGGAAAGACTTTCAAGAGCCACTACATAACCCCAGCCCATGTCCTCACTCGCATTTGGAACAATGAGCCAGCAGGCTCTCCCAGGCTTCTCCAAAGGAGATTCTAGTCAACAACTTGCTGCTGCTGCCAGCCTGCCATCCCAGGGGAAAGATGTCCTCTTACCTGCCAAGGACAGCTGCAGCCATTTCTCCAGTTCCTGAAAGCTGTGGCTGCACCCTAAGAGTTGTGGAAATGCCATCTCCTGAGGCCCAGGAGAGCGAGAGGGTGAGGAGGCAGTCTGACTGCAGTACCTCCTGCTCCATGCCAGCCTCTCTCTCTTCTGTCCCAAATCAAAGGGGACCCTGCCGTTTTGCTTATTTTTTATAAATAAATTGTTATAAATGATATTTTTAATCTTCCCTGTCCTGAAGCAGCAGCAGCAGCAGACTGGGACACACAAAGCCCAGGCTGCTAGAAGCTGGCAGCACTGCATGCACACTGTTCAGAAAACCTGAGCCACAGGCATCTGCAGTAGCTTCAGTTCAAGTCCAGAGAGAACCATACTTCCCCTCCTAGTCCATCAGCCTGCAACCTCTGGAGTCCAACATCCCCAACAGTTGACCTCAGAGGACACTGCAGGAAGGGCACTGGAGAGCTACCTGTGGTAGAGCTTCCTCCAGCTCTGCCCCAGACTTCCTCACCACTTTTCACAGTCTTGCTTCCTCAGCTGGTCCCCATATCCTCAGTTCCTTCGCCCCACATACCTCCCCAGGTCCCTTTCTCTTCCCATTCCCCTTCCAAATTTTTTAGCATCTTTAGAGCTTTCTCTACTCTCCCTCCCCATCTTCTCCTCCTCTTCCTGCCTTATCCACATCCCTCTCAATCCTCTGCTTTCCCACATCTCCTCCTTATGACCAGGGCAGCCATGCCATCCTCCTTCCACTTCAGCTAATTCCCTCTTCACAGAAGTCAGCTTTTCATCTCTGCTATTGATTCCCCTTTCATGCCTCCTGGCTTTTACCATTCACTGCCTTCCTCCCCATGAGGAGGGCACTGGGGAGACCTGCACTCAACAGGCTTGACCCCCAGCTCTCATTAACAGAGCCCTTCCAAAGCAGACACAGCATGAAATAGATAAATAAACCAAATCTCTGTCTCGCTGCTGTCTCGGGTTGCTTAAGGGAGCCAGGCTTGGGGGTGGGATGAAGGATGCTATTTGGGGAAGCTGTCTCCATGGCAACCCCCATTCCCACCACCAAGCGGGCACAGGTCACCTGTTTTCATGAAAGTTTCCTTCTCTCCCTCCTCATCCCTCCATTCTGGGAAGCTCAAAGCACAGCCCCAGAGGTGCAGACATTCCAGCCTGCAGGAGAAGCCACAGGGATACAGGAGAAACAGCAGGGATGCTCCTGGCATGGCTGCAAATGGCCTCCAAAGTCCCCCATGCCACGTCAGAGGAAGCTAGGGCACCCCCATGATGCAGCATGTGAGGACCAGTAGCACCAACTTCCCTCTGCCCCACAACAGCAAGACAACTGCACTGCCTCCCTGCCTGCATCCCCATAGTCAGTCTAACGCAGGCAGGACAGCTCCGCTCTGCTGCAGGACTTCAGGTGACCTTTAAAGGTCCCTTCCAACCCAAAACATTCTGTGAGGGACACACGTACTGTTGGGAGCGGGGCAGGGATCACAATGCGACCTCTCCCTCCGCACGTGGCCCTGGGCACTGCATTCCCATAGGATTTCAGTTATTTACTTCAATTTGGAGTCAGCCACTCCCATAGATGCTGCCAGGTGCTCCCAGAACAACCCGTGGCTCCCTTTTGAGCTCCAACAACTCCACCCCTCAGGCGACAGATGCGCTTGCAGAGACCCTTCCCCAGGCGCGGCAGCGGCAGCCCTGCGTCGCTGAGCACTCCTGCAGCCAGCCTGCTGCTCCCACCAGAGCCAGCCCCCTGCCTGTGCACCCACACAGCCGCCGCAGGGCTGGCACCAGTGCCCGATACCCCCCGCACCAGAACAGCCAGCACAGCTCCAGGAAGAGACAGAGAGAGGATGGAGTGAGAAGAGGAGAATGGGGAACTGGTTCTGCTCTCCAGCAGGGTGGGGATGCACACAGCAGCATTCTCAGCCTCTGCCATCTTTAGCACCTCTGCTGCTGGTACCAGCAGGTAGCTCCCTAGGGGCAAGGCAGGCAAGAGGGTCGACAAAGACCCCTGGCTGAAGTTCTGGTGTTAGCACCCAGGCAGCCATCCTGCAGCACAGCACAGGCTGGAGGGATTCACACGGTTCCCCCACAGGGCTGGGAGTTTTGCCAGGAAAAGCAAGTTTATAAATAGTGCATTTCAACACGAACCAAAGCAGCAGAACTCGACAGTCGGATAAGCCAGGGGCTGAGCGTCAGTCCCTCCCCAGCATCCCTCCCAACCAGAAAGGATGGTCCCTTCCCTCCATCATGCAGCTGGCCAGGCCCATTCTGGTTCTTTAGAAAGCCTAGATCTAGAGGTCTCCCTGTCAGATGTGCTGCTTGGGAACACCCTTGGTGCAGCAGTCAGACCAAGGCAGCTGAGCTGGCTTCAAAAAGACTAGAAGCAAGGGGGATGGCCACCTGCTCTGCCTGGGGACAAGGGCAAACACAGCCCATAGCAGTCAGCTGCCCAGTCAGGGCCAAAGGCCACAGATGTCAATGTATTGCTTGAAACCAAGTCTTCATAAGCCCACAGGCTAGAAAGTTTCTAACTTCTCCTACAGAAGACAGCTGCACCATGGGTGAGGCTGGCACTTGAAACAGAAGTTTTCATGGCACGATGCATTACACTGAAGGGGCAGGTACCTGCCAGCTCCCAACAACAAGCAAGGCACTCAAGGGGAAAAGCAGCTTTTTTTCTGTGCATTAAGAAGAGCAGCAACTTGTCAGATGAGAACTTGCTTCTCATCAACACAAATCAGGAGAAAAGACACCCCTGTGCCTACAGAGTGAATGGAAGGACATGCCTGCTGGGGACCTACCTGCCAGATTGCAAAAGGAGGAGCTGTTGATGGTAGGGCCCATGGGAAGACATCAAGAGATGACATGTCAGAGCCGCCCCATCAGCTGTCAGCAGAAGCAGCTTCTGACAGTCCACCAAACACAGGAGATGCTCTTCATGCCACGCTTGCTTACCTTGATGTAGGTGTCAAGGGCTGGGTGGACACGGTTGACTGCTAGATGGATGGACAGCGGCGTAGTAAACGGGAAGGTTGCCATGACCACATGGCTGGGAGCAGGGAAGGAGAAGATCTTGAAGCCATACTTCTGGAACCGTTTGATCTGCTCTTCCGATGGCTTTGCGTCTCCCTCGCTCAGGATTCGGCCTATGGCAAAGCGGCACTTCTCTGGAGACACCTGATCAAGGGGGACAGACAGATGGCATCAGAAGAAGAAAGGCTTAAGACTGGCTAGAACCTCATCCTGCTGAGCATGGAGGTACGAGTCTAGCACAAACCAGGGTAAATATAATGGCCCAGCATGACAGGGCACACCAAACCAGGTGCCCACTTCTAACCAAGGCTGATCCAGGCACACACTATCCACATTACTCCCAGCCTAAGCTCACAGCCAGTGGGGACAGTACTGCTCACCTCCTGGGAGGGCAGAGGGACTTGCAGCAGAGAACTAAACCCCACCAGGTTGCTCATCGAAGCCCACCCTGGGTGACAGCCACTGCCAGGAAGTGTCTCTCCTGAAGCCCATCAGTGATTCAACTGTTGAGGCTGGCTCACCTCTGCCCCCATCTGTGAGACATTTCTGCAACTCCAGGGGGTGCTGCTAAAAAGAGATGTGACAACAACCTACACAGCCTCCATCCCTCCCACCCCAAGGAGGTCACCCTGCAGGAATGCCTGCCCCCAACAGCTGCCTGGACATGTGACCCACGAGCATGGGCCACCAGCACTAAACTGGAGAGAAATCCAGAGCCTGCTGGATCCCTCCTAAGGAGGCACACTCAGTCCAGTGCAGGGGTGAGAAAACTGAGGCACCCAAGACTTGCATGCAGTCACCAAGCTGTTTGTAGCAACACAAAAAGAAATGCATGCGCTTCCACCCTGGACCCAAACAACATGCAAAACATAAAACATGCTCTGCTTCCAGATTTGGGGATGCCTCCCACTAAGGCGAGAGGCTCCAGGGCTCCCAGTCCAGCAAGGTCTGTCCAAGGCTCTGCTCCTGGTACAGTGAAGGCCCACAGGACTCCAGCCATTACCACACCAAAGCTGCCCCAGGCCATGGCTTTTAATGCTGTTTTTTAACAAAATTCCACCACTCGACCACCACTGACCCATGGCACTAGGCAGGAACATGGCAGGGGGCAAGGCAGCCCAGCAATTCTCCCCCAGTGCCAGCTAAAGGCACAATGAGTCTTCCTACTGCTGAGACTGGAGCCCAGCAACTGCCTTTAACTCCAGCCTTTGTCCCCAGTGGAGCTGCCATCCTTTGCCCCCCACAAAGAGACGCTTAAGAAGTAGGCAGGCAGAGACAAGGCTCCTTTGAGCACAGGTCAATGGCCTAAAAGAAAGAGCCCAGGAAGTATAGGAGGCACCAAGAGGGGGGTACCATCTGAGTGTTCATGCTTCCCTGCCATCTGCTCTCTGGATGAGGCAACGTGGCAGACAGCAATCAGGACCATCAGATGTGTGAGCCTGGCCACCTTCTGTCAACCTCTTCTGGTGAGGGCAGGGGAACCAAAGTCTTCAAACTCCTGTCACACAAGGTGGCAAAACTCACTAGGACCTGTCAGGATGCCTGACAGTGGCAGCAAGATGGAGAGACACTCTTGCAGGCACTGGCATCAGGAAGTTTTCATAGGGATGATGCAAGGCAGAGAGAGGATGCACACAAAGCCAGCGTGTTACCACTTCCCATCCTCATGTGTCCCCCAAGGGGATCACCACCCTGTGCTCCCCAACCTCATCCCTAATTTTCCCTGTGCTAAAGCTCAGCAATGTCTCCTCCTGCAGCAGAACCACCCCACACCTCACTCTTTGCCCTCCCTTTCCCTTAAATACCTTTTAATGTTGCATGGCAAGACCCTCCTGGAGGGGAAGCACAGGGAAATGTACTCTGGAAGGAAGCAACCGGGCCGTCAGGAGCAGCAGCAGCCAGGAGGCTGGGGCCTGCCGTTCCTGACAGCTCACTCTTGCCCTCCTGTGCTGCAAGAGGGAGCTGCAGACAGTCCTGCTCATCACTGCAGCTTTGGGGCTGGGAAGAAGCAGTAGATCCATTGCAAAGACAGCGAGAGGCAGCACCAAGAGGTATTCAGGGAGGAAGCTCCAGATAAAGCAGGAGATAAAGGAAATCTAGATAAAATTCCTTTCAACAGGCCACTTGAGCAAAGACAGAGCAACTGACAGAAGGACCTGAGCTGCTAGAGGGGGGAGCATCACTTGGGCCAGGGGTGTTTGCTTCCTTCCTTCTCCTTTTAACTTTCTTTTTCACAGTGTGCAGCCCTGCAGGTGCTTTCTCAAGGGCAGCAGCAAAGCAGATTTGCCTCCTCCTCTGCCTGGCAAAGCCTATCTCTCAGGGGAGGGAAGGAAATACTCTGATTAAAACCAGCCTTTCCTTAACAAATTCATCCTTTCAGGGTGGCCAGGTGCTGATCAAAGCCTCTGCTCCCTCAGGCTCCCAACAGAGACGTTTTAGAAATGATTAGTTAACCAGTTTGTCTACAGCTTCTCCTGTGGGAGCAAGGCCCATTGCTGCATTCAGAGTGTTTTGGCCTCATCCATCCAATGCTTGGGCACCAGCTGGCTCCTGAGCACCCAGATATGTGTCTACAGCTCAGTGTGAGCAGAAGCACTTGGCTGGAGCTGAGTACAAATTCACCCGCCACATCCCGTCCTTGCTGAGGAGTTATTTTTATTCCTGCCAGAGGTGGGAGAAGGAGGGTGGAGGCCTCTGGGCTGCTAAATATTAAATAAATAGGATTTTTTTTTTTTAAGTGCAAATTAATATTAATCTTGTCCATTAAAACACATAAAACATTCTGGCAGGGGTTCAGCAGCTCTTGAGGAGCATCCTTGTGTGAATGCCAGAGAGTAAGGAGCCTGTTGGAAGCCCTGGAGATGTTGGTGACAGCAGCTGCCTCGAGGCCTGGCGTGACCCCAAGGCTGCCCATACACCCTGGCACAGGCTCACCCCAGCTCCACTCCATCTGACAGCCAGCACACAGACACTGTTCTCCAGCTCTGGCACCCCCATCCATCTCCTTGCAAGAGCCTCTGTTGGTCATGAGTCTACCATCACAGCAAATGCTACACTGGCACCTGCTGGTCACCAGCACCTTGCTGCCACAGTGCCAGGGGCAGCAAACCCGCTAGAAGCCAGCAGCCATAGCCAGGCTCAAGGGGTCTTGTCTGGCCAGAGCCTACTGGCACTCATCCAGGGACACCATCAGACACAGCAGGTAGCAAGCATGTTCTGCTGCTTGGTGACAAAAGGTCTATTCTTGGTGACAAGTCCACAGCCATGGGGGTGACCAGCTCAGGGTGGACCAGCCTCTGCCAGAGGGTGCCTCACTGAAGTCAGGAGAGCACTGAGAATGAGGAGGAAGAGGAGGTGGTCCTCCCTTCCTCCCAGGGGAAAGGCAGCCCGGGAGATAAATCCCACCGTGCTGGCCCTCCAGGAAGAAGCAGCCAGCAGTGCACACCATCTCCCATGTCATCACAGCTACAGTGCTACAAGCACACAGAGGCACCACACCACACAGGACCTCGAGGTGCTCAGCACCGGAGCCAGCACACAGGCACAAGCACTGCAGCCTGGCCAAGTGATCCACCTAAAACTCGTCCCTTCTTCACCTGCCTGGAGGCAAGCTGGCCCTCTGCCCATCCTGCCAAGGACATCCTCACTCCCAGCACCTTCTGTCTGGCCTGGCCTGCCCTGCCCAGGGGCGAGACAGATCTCCACAGGAACCCTGGCTGCTCTGGCAGATGCAGGTCTGACAGCATGCACAGGGGTATCAGGTAAGAAGAGGCTCCTGCTGCTGTGCAGAGCCCTAGGCACCACAGCTACGTCCAGCACAGCCCCACTCTGCCCCAGAACAGCACCTATGGACAAAGGAGACTCAGGCCAAATGTCACCTGCCAACGTCATGAGCAAAGGCAGCCCTTCCAGAGAAGAGCAAGGTCTATGGGGCTGCCTGCCAAGTTTTGAGGGTAGATTAGGCTCCTGTCTCAAGAACCAACCACACAGCCTCCACAAACATGCAGTGCCCAGAGCCTTCACTGCACCCATCCTGAGCACCACCTCTATAGCAGACTCCAAGAGGGAGGCAATTCCCTTCCCAGCATCACCACTAGGATCTCATAGCCTGGCCCACAGACTTGGGGCCATGCATCCTCCAAAATATCTGAAGATCCATACAAACTCACTATCAACCTTTGTGGGGGCCCCACCATGGACTGTAGCTCCCCACCATATCCTACCCTATATAAGGACCTCTCCTCAGCTCACACACCAGCTGAAGGCACTTGCAACCTATGCTGGATCAATGGCCAGTCTGTGGGCAAGCATGCACAGAACCCTCAGCATCATGGGAAAGACCTCCAGATTCAGTAGCATGCTCCAATCCACACTAGGTACCAACCAGGCCAACGGGCAGAGGTCCCAGTGTACCTTGACCACAGCAAACCAAGACCTGCCTCCACCAGCTAAGCCTTTAACCCAGAGAAACCTCCCCCAGTCATTGACATCAAGACAAGCCTTGGTGCCCACCAGATGTCATTCAGCCATGCTGGCAGAGAAGGTCTTCCTCTCCTGAGAGACCTGGCTGAGAAAGGAAACGCAGCTGGTTTCCAAGACCCTGGATGACCACAGACAAGTTCTGCTGCCCCACTACCTGCCCCAGCCACAGGGTGAGGGCAGAGGTGTGACAGATCCAAGAAGAGGATTAAAGACAGGACCAGAAAGAGGAGGCAGTTTTATCCTACAGATAGTCCAACTTTCAAGAGTCATGTAGGAGCCATTTCTTCCCAACCTCGCCTGGTGCTGCCAGGGAAAACACTCCTTATGTCAGCCATGGCAGGAGTCACCACAAATATCCTCATCACTGTCTGTGGGCCTCAGCAGTACAGGCATTCACTAGCCCACGCCTTGATCAACAGAGAGGCAAGGGACAGCACCCAGGTGAAGGTTTGCAGGGCAACAACAGGCATGTCCACATCATGCCCCCAGAGAACGCTGAGCCCTTCCAACACCATCAACTGCCATACTCCAACCCCACAGGCACCGGGGAAGAAGCAGCAGCACAAGGGTTCTCAACTTCAGACAAGGACACAGATTAGTGGTGAGGGAACTGGCCACTTTTACAATGTGGGGTTTAGCATACCAGGGCTCACCTGCTCCAAATATGACAATTCCTGGGGACAAAAGTGCACCCAAACACATCTAGTCAGGCCCTGCCTCTGCCTGGCCCATCTTGGAAGGAGAGGTCCTCTTCTCCATCCTCCTTCCCAGGCCAGGAAGAGGCATGGCAGTGTCTCCTCTCTGCTGCCCATGATCCAGAAGCAAAAAATACAGGATAAACACAAGGATTCAAAGTGGCTGAGCACACCAGGCTCCACTGAGCACAGTTGCTTCCAACACATTCCAGTCACAGTCCATTCAGCACTATGTCTTCAAGGACAAGGTCCCTTTAAGCAGGTCCAACCCTTGGGACCATCATCCTGCTAACAAGAGGGTTCCCAACACAGGGCCAGTCACCCCCAGAACAGAAGCCCTGGGCAAGACTGTCAGCCCAAGCACTGTGCCCCACACCAGCCCCTAGCACACATGCCCAAGCACACACAGAGCTGCTGGCCACTCTGCTGTCCCTCCCCTCCACAGCATTCCTCTACAGTCACACTAGCTACCATAGAATTACTGGGGAGCCAGGCTGTCTGCAACAGACAAATGCCAACATGCCATTATCCTGAGACCCCAGTGCCACCAAGCATCAACAACCAGGCTTCTTGCCCCCCAGCAAGCTCTGATGCACTTCTGTTTCTTCCTTGTCCTAGGCTGTTCCCATCAAAGTATTTAGCTCTCACTGGCAGCCATCAGGCAGTGCACTTTCTGCTCACCTCTCAGCCTGAAGAGCATCATGGAGTAACTGTTTCATCAGACAGGAGCCCTCAGCACGCATCACCTGAGTAAGAACTCTCAGGAGACAAAAGGACTACAGGGAAGCTCAGAAACACATGAAAGCACTAGAAACAAGAGAAGGAATATGGATGAGGACAGAGCAAGCTGAAGAGCCCATCTGCTTTCAACCACAGAGCTGCAAGTCCAGGAGTCTTGGCTGCACTTCCTGCAGCCGGGGAATCTGCCAAGGAATGCCTCACCTTGGGATCACGAAGCATGCTCCATGTCCATGCTCCATGGCCTCTGCTCCATAACTAGATCCATTATCCTGCTGGTACTCGCTCACAGAAGCTATCAGAAGATAGCAAGCATTACTCACTCAAAGCCTTCCAGTTAGGGTCATCTGCTTTCAGGTGTCTTTCCCCACAGAGCACCCTCTGCAGATGTGGAGAGACCTTGTGAACCCCAGTGCTCATCTACAGAGGATGAGCTGCAAATGCCTGAAATACGGTCAGGGAGCATCCTGAGCTGGGAACCCAGGTGCTGACCACAAGAGCCCAGGCCCACCTTACCGTGTGAGGGTTGTCATAGTAGACGCCAATGGAACAGAGCTTTGACGAGATGCTGCAGCCATCCGTGAAGAGCTGCCCCGATTCACCATATGGGCCTACCCTGAACTTGTAGGCCAGTGTGATGCTGCCGACAGGTGGGGAGCCAGCACTCACAACCACCTCTGTGAAGAGCCCCGAGTAGACAACGAAACCAAAGATGGTCAGCAGCAGCAGCATGACCAGTGCCACAATCAGCCCCAGGAGCACCCAGTCGGACATGATGGACACGTGGTGCTCCATGCTTCCTGATGCACTAGCGATAAGAGAAGAAAAAAGGAGAGTTAAGCTAGTGCTCAGGCACACAATTGCCCTCTACAGCCGTTTATTTGCAGCAAAAAAGCACCCTCCTCCTATTCCCTCTTATGTGTGAAGCTTAAAAACAGTGGAACAACCCCCCCCTCCCTGACGAAACCTCCTGTATATTAGTCTTGCATTGCATCAGCCTGCTCCAATTGGCCACCAGGTACAAATTATACTGCTTCAGCATCCCTTGGGAATGAGGTGATTACAGAGGGGAGTTGGAGAGGCACTGTCATCTCCCCAGAACCAGCCACACTGCCTGTGTCCAGCCTTCCATCCAGGAGAGATCAAAAATCATCCTGGGAGCCTGCATCACCCAACATGCAGCACTGGGCTAAGGATCAAGGGACCATAATCAAATAATTTGTCGTCTAGATACCAAAGCCAATGCTGTGACAAAAGTGGCCAAACACATCTAGTCAGGCCCTGCCTCTGCCTGGCCCCTTTGCCAAAAGACTAGAAGCTCAGGCCTTTAACAACCTAAATGACGACCACCAGAGTTGAGCATCCAGATCCAAGCACTCAGCCTTCGGGGAAGCTTAAGGTCCTGGTAGAAAAAGCATCCCTGACACACTGAAGAGCAATGAATTACTGATATTCCTTTCAGAGAGCTTTTTTTAACCGAGAAGAGTTTTATAACCCCAGCTAAGTCTTTCTGTTTTGTTTGGCATCTTTTTGTCTCTCACACTGACTGCAGAACCCAGCAGATTGGCGAATGTCTCCTGTTCATTTTCACCCACCAAGTGCAACCCCTCTGGGGAGCTGCCACCCAAACCATTGCAGGAGAATTGTTTGTGTTTCATTCTCCCTTGAAACACAGCTCTGGTCACAAGGACCTATTGTGATGCTCCCCTGGGAGCTCCACAGGAGCTAGGTTTGAAAACAAAGGTTGAAGTAAACATTTCACCTTCACCTCTGTGATATAAACACATTTTGTCTAAAAAAAGTCATTCACAGCAGCTGTTGCTTGCTCAGCTTTATACCAAGAGAAAAGCCACATCCTGGTAGGAACTGCGGGTGGCTCTGCTCAACCCTGGCGAGCAGCAGTACAACAATACCAAGTCCTGCAGAGCAAGCACCATCATTTGGGTGCCATGGCAGCCTCAGGCTGGGCACTATTGCATGCCAGGACCCTACTCACCTGAAAAACCAGCTAAGGCCAGAAACAGTTCACGACATCTGATCCACAGGGTGGGGGATCCGCAGCGCTGCAGCAGGAAAAAACAAATGTCATTGCTTCCTTCAAACTCACCAGGCCAAAAGCAAAACAGGCGTGCCAGAGCGTCCCAAAGGCGCCTGGTCACCTCGGACCTGCCCCCAGAGGAGGGCTGTCCTGAGCACCACCTTCTCCTGCAGGACCCCACAGACCGAGATTTCTTTCCAAATCTCTGCGGCAGAACCGAGAAGCACAGAAATTGGAAAGGAACAGGAAGAGGACAATGTCTTGCAGCTGCGTCCCACTCCGGGCTGTCCCCCGGGACACCTGAGCCACACCCGGTGCTGCTCCCAGGTGACCTCGTTGTGCAGCGCTCCTGTACCTATTGGCCTGGCCGGAGCTGTATGTCCGTCCATCACCTCCCCCCTGCGACCAGCACACATTTATTACTTGCAATCACGCTTTGGTGACTCTCCATGAGCTGCCAGCCCAACACCCAGCCCCGAGGCCCTGCAGACAACCGGCCCCAGAGCAAACCAGGGTATTTCTGGCGATTCTTCCCGGTTCCCACAGCTGATTCCCCGCCCGTGTCAGGCGTGGGTGGTTTCCCCTCTGCCCTCCTTATGGGCAGCAAGAGTAGTGCTCACAGGGCTCCTGCCCGGCCCAGCGACCGTGTCCCCGCCCGGGGCGGAGAGGGATTTGACCCGAGAGGCCCTGACAAGTGCCCGCGCCGGGCGACACCCGCTTGGCCTGCCAGGAGCCACAGCTCCCGGCCCTGCCTGGCGACGGAGAGGCGGCGGGCAGCAACTCAGCACCAGCACAGGCTGCAATCTCCACCGCCGCCCCGGCCGCCGAAGCAGTGAGGGATTTGCCGAGCTGCCGCCAGGCCCGGCCGGCGACCCCCGGCTGCAGGCAGGCCGCGGCCTGAGGGTACCAGACCGGAGCGTCACTGGCCTGCCCGGCCCCGCTGCACCCCCGCAGAGACACCCTCCGCCCCAGTAACGGCCGGTAAGACCCGAGCCCCCCTGCTCTGCTCCGCTCTCCTCACCCGGGGCTCGCCGGTGACGGCCGGCCCGGAGCGATCCCGGAGCTTCGCTCGCCCCGCCCCGTGCCGCCTTGCCCCGCCCCGGCTCCCGCAGGCGGTGGGTGCGCGCGGCGGGAAGCACGGGGCGCGCGCGCGGGGCAGACGGAGGGGCGGGGAGAGGGGCGGGGCTGCCGGCAAGGGGCGGAGCCGCCCCAGCCGTTTGCTCTCCCCTATGCGGGCAGTGGAAGCCGGAGCACCCTGTCGAGAGTGCCCCCTGGCGGACGGATGGGAACAGGACGCACCCCTACTCGCGGGGTTCGGCCGGGCCTGACACTAACTGCCTCCCAGCACTCCCCGGCGCCTTCCTCCTGGCAGCAGCCCGAGAGGCTCTTGCTGTGCTGCTCAGGAGGACCATGAGTGCAGTGCCATTGGGTCTGGTGACCAGCTCACCCCGAGGCCCCATGGTAAGGACGGCACTGCCCTTACAGCTAGTTCTTGAACGTTGCTGGGTGTGACTGATGAATGACAACGCTGCGTCCTCCAGGTTCCCCAGTGCTAGGGCTGCAGAGCTCACCACATGTCCTGGCTGAATGACCCGAGCTTCAGGCTCCGTAACAGCTGGAGTCTCAAGTTAACAGGCTTCACCCCTCTGGCGCTGGACAAGCTGGTGCCACGACACCAGAGGATGCACCAGCTGTGTGTCACAGCCATGACCACAAAGCCTGGCTGGTTGGGGCACTGGACAGAGCTGCTCTGCAGTGCCAGGGCCCTCTGCACCAAATCCAGAGCGGTTTTGAGCAGCTGCTCATGGGTTCCTACAGGCCCACCACTGTGTCTGTTGCCACCTGGCAGTAACTGCTTAGCTTCTGCCAGCACTCAAGCTTTCCTACTGCCCAGCTGGAAGGAAAACCAGCAGGTATGGACAGTGCTAGCCAACAACAGGGAACACCAGGAGAGTTCAGTTAGACATTGTTTCATTCAAGAGTTTGCAGACTTTGGCCTGATGTTCTCTGCTCACTTGTATTCCTGCAGGCCTGTGCAGGCCTCAGGCATTCCCTACCAGTGGGCAGGAGGCTTGCTTTTCCATCAGCTGGGCTTTATCATCCCAAGAGGAACCACATTAACTATTTGCTAAAGACTCACAAAGCTTCAGCCAGCACAGGAGCTTTTCAGGAGCACCATTGTCTTGCATTCCTCCCCGCACCCCAAGCTCTGATATCCTAGGACAATTTCTGTAAGAAGGCAGCTCATGCCACCTTTGGGAGCAGGCCCAATCCTGTGTCTTCCCCCCCCAGAAGCATGGAATGCCATCGCTCAGCCTGCAGACTTTACTGCTTCTCAGACAACTCCTCAGATGTCCATTTCTTTTCAAGGAACGGGACCAAGCACAGTACCTGAGAGGAGCAACAAGTCCTCCCCGCCTCCTGCTTCTCCTTGAAGAGAAACAAGCAAGAAGGGCCCAGACTTAATTGCTGTCTTTTCTCTCCCTGTATAAAAGCAACCTTCACATTTCTCTCTTTACAGCACACATTCTCCAGCCTCTTCAACTCTTTTAGCAAGGAAAGTTTGTTCTATGCTGTTCTATACCGAACAACCTGCCCACCTCAGCCACCTACAGAAGCAGCAGAGCTCCTGCTCTGGTTTCACATCCATTTCCCATCCAACCCAATTCCCTTTGTTTGGGCCATTTGCAGAGGCAGTCCCAGGCATTGCCTTTCACTGATGTGAAGCCAAACAGCACATTTATGAATCGTAGTTTGAAATACTGTAATACTTGCCTTTGTCCAACAGCTTCCCAGTGAAGATCTCAAGGCTTTCTGTAAAGTGGAATTAGCTAAACCTCAGAGGTCTTCCTTGTATTTGGCATTACAGCTCTTTTGCAGCTGGAAGAAAATATTTCAGCTTGGCTACATCTCTTGCCTGTAGCCATGCAGTGAATCACTGTCAGGAAGAGGACAGAACTCAAAGGCCATTTAACTGCCAGCTCTGGCCATTTCTCTTTCCTCCAGCCCTGGAATTATTTAACTCAGCAAATGTTAATACCTCACACATACGTTCCCTCATTACAAACCCTGTAACATGGGTCTCATTTAACAGTTTCATGCCTTCACTCTGGAGCAGCACATCAAGAAGAGCTGAAGCAGAAGGATGTGACACATGCCATCTGGCAGGCTCCCCCATTGTCCTCACCTGCTCAGCACAGCTCGGTTATGTTGCACACCCACCACAGGTGTCTGATGGTGTCAGCCAGCTGGGCCAGCTCTCCACTGGGAGTCCTGAGTGCCTGGTTATGGCAGACTGATTTCAGCAGACTTGTTTGGGCCAAGCAGAGCCTCTCTGAAGGGGTACACAGGTCAGCCCACTCTCATTTAAATTCTCTCCTAGCAGTTGACAAGAAACAGAAGTGGGTTTTGAGCAAGAGAAGATGTGGGCAAGCTGGCCTTTTACAGTCCACTCACTAAACCAAAACCCAAGGCACCAAATGGAACGGAAGATACAGCAGCAATGGACAGAGCACTCAGTGTCTTGAGACTTACAGTGGCAGGACAAGGAAGAATCTCCAGTTTGGACACCAGTCCTTTCCAGTGGCATCCCACGATTTCTCAATAAATTTACCATGTGCCATCTTTAAGATACCCAGGCTCCTTGCTCCAATAAATAGCTTTTCCAAACACTTCCTTTGGAGAGACAGGGGGCAGTAGAAGGTTCTCAATCTGCTTTTTGTGGTTTTTTTAGAACTAGTGTCTACTTGTCTTCAGTGTATATTGACTTCAGTCTCTGGTCAGTTTTACTACTTCAGGGGGAACATCTTATTCTTTGATTTTGCTGGGATAAATAAATTAACCAACTCTCCTGTGTTCTCAACAATCATTCTCCATTTCACTTTTCTACATCTATGCCATTTTGAATTAATATTTTAGGAGTGCACAGAAATAGACAGATTAGGTATTTTGCCAGGCCTTTGTCTTAATCCTGACTTCTGTCACAAGATATTGCCATGGATACTATGAGCAAACTTTCATAAAGTTACACAAGAAAAACTTTTGTAGGTTGTAGCCTATGAAACTCCTCCTTTTGTTATCAAAGCACTTAACAGCACATTAGAATTCTGCACCTCTGATTATCAACTATTTAGTGAGATACTAAGGTGTTTTTTTATTTAACAGATTGTGGCGGAGCTTTCAGCTTTTCCTTTTAGATGTCACATCACCTCTGGTAGCTAAAATGAGTGATAAGCAGCCGCTCAGACTTCCCTCCTCATGCCAGCTATCTCATTGGCACATCACTTTGATTTCCTGTGAATAAAAGATGACTTATGGGTCTGGAGGGATGCATTATTCATCTCTGAATTCCCCTGAAGATCATTTTAAACCACTTAGAGCACCAGTTGTTTAGAACTAGAGTGCACAACTTTGACTCATGACCAAACAGGTCTGGTTGAATTCCTCCAGTGATGACAGCAGGGGCCAGTGCTCAGAAAGGCTCACTTTCCTGCAGTCATGTTCAGTACTCAGGATGGCAGTGATGCTTCTCATAGACATTTGTGTTCAATCCAGAGGGAAATATCTCCCTTTACCTGTGAGTACTTGTACCTCCTACTGCAGTGTACCACACACACATGAAGAACAGGGCTATACACATCTTTTCCTGGTGAAAAACATATTTTATAAGGACATTTGTATGGAAATAGGTATTAATTTCTCCTCCTATGACATGCCTTCAACTTGCATTGTCTTAGTGGTGATTGTGCAGGTCCTTCTTCATCCTGAGGATGATTGCACATTGTTTTTGAGCTACAGAAGAATATACACCTACAAACCAGGCTTTTCTGTCTTGTTTAAACTCCTCCCTTGTACATAAATTCTAGATTAAGTTTAGCTTTTTTTTCTTGCTGAAGACATGAGATACTCTACCCAGAGACGTGTTCCATTTTTCCATTCAGACAAAAATAAGAAGACAAGCACAAACACGCTGTACTGTGTCTCTCTGGGTTTGCAAACTGTGCTTGCAAAAGAGCTGGGTTTAATGTGGTCTTGTCAATAAGCTCATTCTCTACAGCGAGTGACATCCAGAATTTTTAATGCGGGATCCCCTAACAGGCTTCAGGGATTTCCACAGGATTTTAAGAGCCTTGCACAACTGCGCCCTAACCAGAGCAGAGCTGGCATTCCACAAAGCAAAGCAGCCCAGTGGTAAGGACATCAGCAGAGCTTTCATGCCAGTGGTTCTCCTTTAGTTTTACAAGTGTGACTGCAGAAGGACCAACAAATGTGAACATTTGTCCCAAACTTACTTGCGAGTTTCAAGACCAGAAAATCAATTTCTCATGGGCATGTTGTGCTCCTGGTTTCAATGCAGACATGTAAACAATACTTTTAAAAAACTCTCTGGCCACTGGGTAAATAACTGCATTACAATGACAACTCCAAATTGAAAGCTGAAAGAAATTTTTGGTGTAAGATTTTCATCCCCTTCCTGGCAAAAAAAAAAAAAAGACTTAAAAAAATACTTCAAAAGCCTCTTCCATCTGCAGGGACCTGTAGCAAATCTGAGAAAGGGGAGCTCTTCCAAAAGAGCTGAAAAGAAGCCCTGATTATTTTGAATCTCGTATCTCCTTTACTTTTCTTACTATCTCATGTTGGAGTGGTCACAGCATTCATAAGAAAGGTTATTAAACACAGGTGATTTCTGACATTATTCCATCTCAAAAAGACCCACCCCTGCTTCCCTGCTACTGGTCTAAGCCCACCAGTGCAGCTCTGCTAGAGAAGCAAGTTTACAAGTGCCCCACAGAAAAGATTCTCTCAGCTAACTAGATTCCTTCAGGAGGCCTGAACTGGCTCCTGTGGCTAACTCTTTCTTCTTATCTTGACTAGACAGGGTGAACTACTCACACTGACATAGGCTGAACTTTGCAGCAAAGGAGCACAGAAGGGCAAATCCCACCCCCAGCGACACCAAGTCTGCCGTAGCAAGAAGGGAAACCATTTAAAGGGAGATCCAATAGTATTTTTAACTGCACAGTTTATTTGGCTGTTGTATCAAACATGATCCACAGCTGAATTTGGAGCGCAGTTCCTTACCACCCACATGGGGGAGCAACAAGACAGTGTCACAAGGCATTGCAGTGTTCTTGCCTTTTTGTTGCACATGGGGGATAACATGGGGGAAACCCTTACACTGAACCAGACCTGCAGTGCCCACTAGGAATTGCACTGCCCTCCTCTACACAATACAACTTCACCCTCCTTCTCTTTTTGGCTTGGTCAGGCTCAATCTCAGTGCCTTCAGTTCCAGGGGGTAAAAGTGCACACACAATTTCTCTGGCTCACCCTTACATGACATCTGTTTGATAAGGATCCTGAGCCCCTCCAGATGCAGCTGATGTTGGTCCCAACTCTTCTAGGCAATGCATTGCCTGTGGGTCAAGGTAGGTGATCCCTAACCCTTGACTCAGCACTGACAAGGCCACACCTGGAACACTGGATCTAATTCTGTGTTCCCCAGTACAAGAGACACAGACATACTGGAGGGAGTCCAGTGAAAAGCCAGGAAGGTCACCAAGGGACTGGAGCATATCCCGTATGAAGAGATACTGACAGAGCTAGGACTGTTCAAACTGGAGATCTTACTAATGCATGACATAGCAAATGCATGAAGGAGGGTGCAAAGTAGATGGAGTCAGGCTCTTTTCAGTGGTACCCAGTGACAGGAGAAGGAGCAATGCACACAAAAGACAGGATGCTTCCTCTGAACACCAAGAAACACTTTTTTTTTTTTTTTTACTATGAGTGTAACCAAGTGCTGACATATGCTTCCCAGGGAGGTTGTGGAATCTTTATTCTTGGTGATACTCAAAAGTCATCTGGACGTGGTCTTAGGAAATCAGCTCTGGGTGACCCTGCTGGAGCAGAAGGGTTGCACAAGCAAACCTCCAGAGCTCCGTTCCCATCTGCATACAAGATAGCTGCACTCTTCCAGGGCAAGACCAGTAACAGAGCAGCAAGACACAAAAAAGCTACTTCCCAAAGCTAGCTGGATGAGCTGGGACAAGCAACAACTCAGCAGGTTTTAGGTAGACTGTGGATGTAGGTTATGGTTCAGTCACAAAGGCCCTTCCAGGCCAAAATTCTCTGTAGGTACCTATTCCTACTTCAGGCTAAGGTAAACCATGTCTGTTTCATTTCTGCCTTTCTATACTAGGAATCTAAACAACCAACTCAGGCACAGATACCTAAGGAAAATGAACTAGAACTGCTGTGGGGGAAAAAAAAAATTCTATCTGGGGTACATGTCACAGCTCAGAACTGCTGTCTTAGTAGACAAAGCCAGAAAAGAGTAAAGACTGAGATGCAGCCCAGAGGAAAGAGAGGAGCAATGCCATGCAAATGCATCATGGGTTTTCACAAATATTTTGTGGCACTTCAGTGCACAAAAACCTGAGCAATTGAGCAGAAAGCTTGAGAACCACTAATACACATCTTCTGTGGAAATTTGGCAACTTTTCTGACCAGGCTCTTTTCAGAAACTGCTGCTGTCATCTGTGAAGTCAGAAAATGAGCTGAGGTGAATCTCCAAATAACAAAATGGTGTTCTGACTCTGCATATTTTCCCTTGGCTTTCACAAGTAAACCAGTTTCCCAAAATTTAAGGGGTTTATGAGGTGACTCTGAGATTTACCTGGTTCCTTGCTTCCATTCCAGGGTCAACCTAATCACATCTGAGCTAGGCCTACAGTCTCTCTGTAGTTTTGAAAGAGCAGGAGAGTCTGCAGCCCTGGCCTTGCAAAACATATTGAAGTGACAGAGGTACACAGTGGTATCAGCTAACTCAGGCATTCACCACACATGGCAGCCAGTCTGCTGTGTGCCCTCAGCACACCCCCTACATTTTCCTGTGTACTCCAGTACCAGCAAAGATCCTATTCTTATGAACACAACACTGTGCAGTGGCTGGGGAGGGCCAGTGACATGTCCCACAGGGACTTGTGGCAAAACTCAGAAGCCCAAAAGCAAGTGTTTTTCCCCATGTAACCACAAAACCTTTCCTCCTCCCATATAACAGGGGAGGTCTTATTACTTGCCAATATTTCCTCCTGCACCTTTTGCCTCTTGTCCAAAAAAAAAAAAAAAAAAAAAAAAAAAAAAAAAAAAAAAACACCACCAAAAAAAGAGGAAAAGATAAAAGGATTGTATTAAAGCCATCACTGGGAAAAGACATCCTTTCTAACTAGATACAGGCCTTTCCTGAGTTACCAAAGCTAAAATATTCTTTAAAAAACTCAGTGTGAAATGGAAAAATTAACTCCCAAGTTTATGCCTTGATTTTTATTTTTTTATTTTTTTAGAGAGGTTTTTGTACAACTCTGCATTAGCCTGGAATGCTAATCTGGTGCCTGGACCAAAGGCTCCTGTTGGTCAGTGTTAAACCCTTCTCAAATGAAGAGTCTAGCAAGGCTCTGTACAACTCTCACATTTCAGTATGAACAATTTTAGAGGAAAACTTCCAGAAATCATCTTTGTAAGTTTGAAAAGCTTTGAATTCACTAATGTTTCACCATGTCAAGGACAGTTCTCTGGCAAATTTGAGTGACATTTTCCTGGAATAAGTGACCAAGTGAGCTGATGCAAGTCAGTCACTGTTGTACCAGACACACAAGGTTTACCATTAGTCCAGACCAGCTCAGAACCATTAGCACTAAGGTGATGCTGGTGCATTGACTGAGGTGGAAGAAAAGCTGCTGCTTTCTAGCACCAGTACCCTGGGGAAAGATGAAGAGGATTTGGAGGACTGGCTGGGGCTTAAAGGGAATCCATTTAGCCATATAGCACAATATAGCATTTGCTGTTATCTCCTCATTTAGCCTTAGCCAAGTGCCACCTTTCTTGGGGACAAAGCAACACAACAAAATCAGAACCATGGCAGTACACACCCCTAAATCATCTGTTCAGGGTCTCACTACGGTTGCCTGACACTGAAATTATCTCAATGGCTGGAGAAATAAAGCATGATCTCCTGGGTAGGAAGGCAGGCTGTCTTGACTAACTGCTGTCAGAAGACAAGCATGGTAGAAACCAGTCCACAAACATGTAACAACGTCACCACTTTTTCCTACTTGCCTTTTTCCAACAGCTAACAGACGAACGCATGAATGGCAAGCACTGGGTCTGAGCCACACTCTGAAGGCAGAAAGACTGCACACAGACAGCTCCAGCATGAAGTAGAAAAAGAGCTTTGTGGCGAATTGAATTTAGCAGCGTCACCAGGAGCTTCTGACTCAGAGCCCCATTCTGCCCAGCTGCACACTCAAACCACCACCACCCCAGGTACCTGCCAAACCAGCACAACTCAGCCCACTGGGAGCTCTGCCATGAGCAGCTGGACAGATGACTGATACAGCCATAAAGCAACATCTAAGGAGGAAATTATTTTTATTCCTAGTTTGCAATTAAGCCACTCTTTGTCACACTGCTACTACCTGAAGCAGTAAGGCTGCTGACAAATGGTACCAGGAGAAATGGCAGATGAGATCAGGTTGTTATTTCAATGCAGACCAGTCCATATTGGCTTGAGTCAACCTTAGACCAGTTTAACTTAGCTTTTTCCTTGCCTGTTTCTGCTGCCTGGCAGGTATCCCAGATAAAAAGGCTGTTTGCATCCTGAGGGCACAGAGGGCGCTCTGACTCATCTTTAGCAGGAAGGTGTTGCATAGGCCGCAGTTTTCCAAGGGCTCTAGGTGCAACAGAGGGAGTCATTGCTACAGCATCAGAGTGCACAACCCCATCACAAAATGCTCCACTTCCAGACAGCTCCTCACACCTGCTGCTCTCACTGTCCCTGCAGACTAGTTATTGTGATTTTCCTTGTGGAGAGACACAAAACACCCTGCAGAGACACTTAAAAAAAAAAAAAAAAAAAAAGATTTAAGCACTTTCAGGTTAGCATCCAGCTCCTGCAAGTTAAGCTTCACATCACTGGTGGGCCACCCAGATAGCTAAACCAGGTGGGCTGTACAGGTCAATGCTGAGCTAATAGCTCCCTCCGCTGTCAGAAAGCACTAAAAGCAGCCAAAAAATCTCAACACCACTTGGCACAGGGAACTTGAATCAACAGAGGGTATTATGCATTTTTTTCTCACTGTTTGCATGTAGGTAAGGGAGTCTCCAGGACAGTTTTCCTGCTGCTACAGGAATCCTCATCCAAATACACTGAGTGCTACTAAAGCTTCAGTTCCCATCTTGTCCTGCTGCAGCTGATTTAGGTAAGCCATACAGCCTTCCTTACCCTTACAGCTGTACAAGCACATGCCAGGTGTCCTGCTCTGGTTCTTCTGAGTTGGCTTCTCTGGAGCACAGCAGCAGAGGGCAGGAACTGAGCAATCTGACTCCTGCTTCAGGCAAGACTGGAGGTTCTTGCAGGGCACTGGTAGGTCTGTCCTTGCTGCTCAATGACAGCACATTTCATACTGAGGGGGTATGTGTTAGTCTTTCCCTTCTGCACATAAGAAAAATAGTAGATTTAGCAAGCATTTAATGGCAGGCTGAAACCACACATGAAAACTTAGCCCCAGTAAGACGTGTTTAGTTCCTGATGTGCTCCCTCTGCTGACAAGCCAGCCTAGGATATAAGCAAAGTGTTACATGTGCTGTACATTTGAGTCTCAAGGCTCTTTTGCTGGTTCTTGAAATAAAACCAGACCTGGGTGGGGGAAAGACACAGGGGCTGAGAAGGAAAACTGTTTTTATTTTACTTTCTCACAGTTTCATTCACTAGAGTTCTTCCAAATATTTCTCAATTCAGAAGACAGGAAGAAAACAAATCAGAACAAAAAGAATTAATACTGAATGCCTTGCTGTACAACTGAAATCTTCTATGCCCTTTCCATTCTAGTGTTTTACAAAGCATTACAGTTTCTGTAGAGTTATTGCTGGATCCTACTAAACATCTCTGAATTTTGTCTATTCTGCTCCATTTAAAACCCCCAACTTCTGGATGAATCTGGTCTTTGAACATAGACTGAACTTCACTGGTCTTGCCTGCTGCCTGCTAGTCAAACTGTAGATTTTTCTGATAGGGTTTTTAATTCAATTAAGTCTCTCCACATACCACAAGGTAACCTTACTTGCTTTAGTTGCATTTTCTTGCCATAGCAACAACACAGGAAAACACCATGTTTGAGGTGGTTTGACCTGCAATTTTCACCTTTCATGAATCTGAGCAGCCTGGGTTCAGATGAAAGTTCTTGACTTTAAAAGGAGCTGGATATCTAAATGAGTTTGGAAAGTTGTTCAGGATTTTTGTTTGCCTTTGTGTTTGCATTTTGTCCTTCAAAACAACACACACATTCCACCACCATACAAATACATTTCTGCTGAGGTAGACAGATGCTTCATGCTGCTCAGCTTACAGTTCCAAAGCAAAAACATACCATTCTATTATGTTGGTAAGCATGTCTGGAAACTGGGAATGGTATCTAAGAAAAAAACCTGATAAAAGCAAATTATAATACAATTAACTAACAGAAAACACTTGAGCTGGGTAAGTTACAGAAAGATTTGCTAAGTAATGTCAAGCTGCGGTGTCAGAAGCTCTCAGTTTCCTGACACAGAAACTACATTTACTCTTCCACCATGTGTATAGCTTGACTAAAAGTATAACCCATGTTATATTCCCTAAGAAAAAAAAGTAATTAATTTTTTTTTTAAAAACCAACAAAACAACCTTATCAGCTACTGCTTCCTGTTGTTTCCTCTCAATTTTTCTGATAGCTGTAAACACAGCCTGTCTGACTTCAGTGGAATTGACTGCAAAAGGTCTCTCTGCAATAAAAATATTGGCAAAAGGCATTCTGGCAGGTTTGAGCTATTCCTGGACCCCCTTTTCCCCTGTATGAACTCTTGGCAAAAAAAAAAAAAAAATTGAGGGAAAAAACCCAGACTTACTTTTATGACCAAACTATTTTTTTCAGAGTATGCTGCTTTAACTCATAAATGAAGTCTCTGCATCACATGAGAAGAGCTGCACTCCTCTATTGCTATTCTCACCCTTGAAGCTGACACCTAGTGGGGTCCTGACCGTAACACAATAGTCAAGATGAAGACTGTTTTCAACCTTGACAGATGTGAAAACAGAGATGAGAGAATATGGCAAGTTAGCACCACAGACACTTTCAAAAGGTGGGGTTTATAGAGTGTTAAGACTGAGGGTCCTCACAGTCACTAGTAGAGCTTGTTTGCTACTATCTTCATTACAATCAAAGTCCTCGATTCATTAAGAGCCATCTATTTACCAAAGTGGAAAAAAAAGGCACTCTTGTAGCACTTTGATTAACATGACACCCACTTGAACAGTGCTCACCAGAGGGAATAGGGCCTAGGACCACAGACTCATCCAAATCAAATGACCTCCATGCCTTGGGCATGGAGAAACTGCTCTAAGAAAAGGTGCACATACTGCGGTCAAAACAAAGGTGTTTTGCAAAGGCCAAACTTCCCAAAGTACCATGAAAAAAGTAGTAGGCCACAAGGACCTCTATCAGTAAGAATTAAAAGATTACAGAAAGAACCTATGACCTAAGAATAATTGATTTGTGGTTGAAGCCACACCAACCTGGTGTCCAAACCATGCAAGCAATTTGACTACTGACTTCAGACAAAGGAACTTGTGTCTCAAGGTTCCTAAAATGTTGGAGGTGAGAATGCACCCATCATCCCACAAGATGATGGGCCTCACAACTATGCCATGCTGCTGACAATCCATCAAAAATGAGTACACAGCTGTATGAAATAAAACTATCACTTTGCATCAAATATTTGCTTTAAAAAACAGCCTCTTTGAATTGCTTCACAGAGAAAGCCAGTCCCAGAGCCATGCTTACTGAGAGGGGTTAAACATCTCCTTTCTCTACTGACACCAGAAAGAAGTACATAAAAGGTCAGCCTACAGTTAGCTGGCAATGTAATTGCTGCCCAAAGAGGAAACAGGAATGGGAAGAAGCACCTACTAACAGGATCACACACCAGGATTGGCATAACAATCACTTTCCTTTAGGGGAACCTGGATGAAGTCAGCTGTCACCAAATGCCTGGTAAAGGCTGCTCTGGCTGTTGCACAAGGGAACATTTAAGTACATGCAGAGGTTGACTGTCACCAACTTCCTCCCTACACACGGATTACCGTTTCAGCAAAGTGATGCCTGAATGCCCCCAAAGCTGGCTCCACCTGTTGAAACTTTTCAGGTGAGCAAGGCAGGAAACAAGACGACAGGTGAAGCAGTACCTTTCCTCCAGGACACAAAGGAGGCACTGCATCGACCACGGGGCCTCTGGAGACAGAAGTGGTGGGTAATCCTTGCCACTAGATAAACCAGATATGCTCAGATCTTGGCAGGGAGTCGTGACAGAGAGCCAGGACTATGCTGCCAGCTCCTCGGCTTCCTCCACCTCCAACAGCTCAGTTTTTGGTAACAGCAGAGCTTATCCGCTCAACTAGAAAAACCACGGAACATTCCCCTAGCCCAAACAGGCTCGTCTAAAGAGCCAACCGGCAAACGAGGTGCCCTGACAGAAAAATCGCCCCATGCTAGCTACCTTCCCCCTGGCCTAGTGAGACGCGAGTGCACTGGGGCGGTCTGGGAAAACTTCTTCAGCAGCGAGGCTTCCAACACCGCGGCTCTCCCACAGGGCAGACACCACTCAGGCCGAAGCAAGCTCCGCAGCTCGCCCAGCTCCACGCCAAGCAAGAAAAACACGCACGTCCCCTCCTCCCCCCCCAATCCTCTGTCAGAGAGGGAAGGCCTCGGAGCCTGCTACGCGACCGCGACAGACTCCACTAGGCGCCAGGACACGACTCTATCCGCACTACGCAAGCGCAACAACACATCCCGCGCGGCGTAAATAGCACTCGGGCTTTTATAGCGCCCCTTCCCGGCAGGCCCCGCGCTTGGCCGCGCCGATTGGCTGTAGGGCGGGCGGGGGCGCGCGCGGGTGCGCGATCAGGAGGCGGGCGGGGCCGGTCCGGGCGGGGCCGGGCTGAGGGAGCGCAGCGCCGCGTCGCGCCGGGCCGGTGAGCGCGCACGCCCCCGCCCCGCCCGTTTCCGTTCGCCGCTGCTCGAGCTTGGGCCTGTGGAGCAGGAAGCGGCGGGAGCGAGACCCCAGCGCAGGCCGCAGGTACCTGGAGGGGGCTCTCCGCCACTCGGGGAGCGGGAAGGGGCGGCTCTCTGGCTTTCTCCTGCCTTCGCGGCGCTGCGGTCGCCGCCGGGTGGGGCCCGCCTGCCCCCGCTGGGAGCCCGCGCCGCGGCCTGCGGGCGGGGGCGGGCGGGCCCGGTTGAGCCTTTCACCGACGCGACCGGGCGTCATCGTGCGCACAAAAGAGAACGGCGTGTACAGCAGCCCGGTCTTCACCCCGCTAAGAGAGACCCCAAGTTTCCGGGGCCGGTAACGGGGCCTTTTCCGGGCGACGGGCGGGCTGGGGCGCGGCCCCGGGGACTACCCTACTGAAGCTGCCCACGCCTCGCCCGGTCCTCGGCGCCTGGGCCGCCGCGGGGACTTTACTCCCGCCAGCCTAGCCGGAGGTGGCGTATCCCCCCTTCCCCGCCGCTTTCATCCTCCGTGGGGTGTGACACGAGTGGGCACCCGGCGGTGGGGGGTGACCCGGCTGAGTGGCAGCTTGTTGTGGTGACGTCACCCGGGTGCGCGGGAGGCGCCGCCACGCCGGAGCGCGGGGTCGGGCCGCGGGGGTGAGCCGGGGCCGCGGGCCGGGTCTCGGGGCCCAGCCGCACCCGCACGCGTGGGCCGCCCATGAGCCCCTCGTCGGGGTGTCCCTCTGTTGCGCGGGGCTCGGCTGGGCGTTAGTGCCTGCGGAATGTCGCCCGGATTCTGTGGGGGCTCCCACTTGTAGCGACGGGAGAATCCAGCTCTCAGGGGGCAGCCGCGAACTTGTAGTGCTGTCTCTTGGCCTCAGCAAGCCGGTGTGGCCTCAGCAGGCCGCGGGCACGCGGACCCGGGAGTAGTGAAGAGCTCGGCTTTGGGTAAAACCAACTTTTAGCGCCATCGGCTTCGTGTGGCCCAGCAGCCACTGGCACTACAAATCACCTGGCTTAGAGTTAAGTGCTGCCTAAACCTTCTTGACTAGGAAACATCTTCCTTCGTGGGTGAAAAGAGCCTTGAGACTGTTCTGATTGTGTGTTTGGGGCCTAAAAAAACCCCAAAAAGTTACTGTAGAGGTTTGTAGGCTTTAAGTTAGTACAGAGGCTTAGGACAAAATATTGTCTCCAGTCAAATGATGCTTTAACTACTCTGATATCCCTTTAAGTCTGTCTCTGTGAGGTGCCTGGAGGTAGGGTTTGTTTGTTTTTAGTTGCTGCCTCATATCCAGCTTTTGTTTCTCTCCCAGTACAGTTCACCTGTTTGTGGCAGGGAACCTTTTGTGAGCAGCGGTTCCTACCCACCCTTTCTTGTATGTAAGGCAGATTGGGAGAAAACTAAATCTAAAGGCATACCCAGGGAATGTTAGGTGTGTTGGTGCTTGTCTCCCCATCCTCTGGAGCTTAGACTAGGTGACAGCTCTACTGTCTCTGTGGTTTTAAAACAGTTCACTTCTTCTAACAGCAAACTTGATAACTCTCTATTTATCTTGGGAATCTCAAAAACTGGGTTTACTTGTTCTAAATGTTTGTGACTCAAAGTGTTAGATTCTCCAATGGCCTTATTTGCAGTTTTTTTTCAGTTGGGAAGTCTAAATCTCTGCCCCTTGAAAAAGATTATTTGTGAAAATATTTATGTTGAAGGCTCTTCTAATGCATCTGTTGTGCCCTCCTCCTGCCCTGCTGTAGTTTTACCCAGATCTCCAGCCACACAGCACTGAGATTTCTTTTCAAATATGCGGGCTAATTCTGGCTTTGATTTGGACCAAGGTTGCATGTTTAAAAAAAGAAAAATTGCTATTAGCCTTATTTCACTTTAATTAGTTCACTGGAATGCTTAACAGCATATTCAGTGCAAATGCCTGACATAAATTAATTTTAATGGGTGATTTGTATCATGTAACATGAGAATATATGGGACTTTTTAAAATAACTTCTCAGGACATAAATACACCTTTGCACAAGGGGCAAAAGAAACTCAGTCACAGAGCTCAGCTGAGCAGCTCTTGTGTTATCCCTCTTAGTTCAACAAACTCACACTCTGGCTTGGTGCCATAGGAACTGAGCGCCAGAGGCGAGGCGTTCTCTGAGCCAGGAATTGACAGTAAAAACATCCTAAATGATCTTAACTGCCACCAGGATGTAAGACTAGCGATGGCTCTTCAGATAAGCAAATTCCAAATAAAAACAACTTAATAGTTTGGAGGAGCTTGGAAATACCATCATCTTTCCATGTTTTTTTTTTTTTTTATGGCAGCTCTTGGTTTTCCTACTTTTTGGCCTTCATCTTTTTCTTTCAACCTATTAACATTGCCCCAGATCCTGCTGGCTGCTCTTTACACTGTCTCTGTTGTCCACTCCACTCCAGAAATTTCTGACCTTGACTGCTATCTTCTCATTCAATCTCTTTGTTATGTTTTATTAGATTCTTTCCAAGTCTCCACTCAGACACTATTTTTTACCTTTTATACTAAACTCTTCATCAGCTTGTGTTATTCCATGTACGTTATAAACTGTCGCACGCTGCTCTGTTGTCTTCAAATGCAGTTTAACTAATGTGGAGGAAAAGTTGAATCAGTGTGTTTGAGGAAGTTGGCCCTTTGATAAAGGCTAGCCAGTGTGCCCTTTAAATTGTAAATTGATCTGAGTCTGTCCTAGTAAACAAGTAATCATACTCCACAACGCAGAAGACTGCTGTGCAAAATAAATGCACCAGATGACAGCTTACCTTCATTCACAGGGATACAGCTGTGTAAACGTATGATGGAAATCCTCTGTTCCTTGTCTGTTGGTGTGGCTGTTCTCCTGCAGCACTGGACACTGTATAAGTAGCTAGGTAGCTAAGTAGAAAGAGGAAGTTGCTTATTACTTTGGAGATCATCTCCAATCCAAGCACAAATGTCCCAAAAGACTGTCTCTAGTACACTTGTTAAGTTATCATTGCTTTAAGCCATTTTACACTGTTGTTGTGTGTCCTGGTGTCTTCTGGCCTTGATGTGATCTCTGTTTTCACCTCATTCTGAGCTGTGAATAAAAGCTACCAAAAGCATAATTGGAGTTGGTAGGGCAACTCTGACCTGTCCATACTCTATTCTGTCCTTTTCCTATCACCATGAGAGGCATTTGAAGCAGTAAAAAACCTAAGATACCCGTAACCACCTTTTAATTATTTATTATCCACTGTTGGATGCTAACAGCCGGTCCTTCCTAAGTGAATCATCTAATTAAACAAATCAGAATGAGGTTTGCTATCTTTCTCTGACCAGCCTTTGTGACCAGGGTCCCTAGTAAAAGGAACAGATGGAGAGCCACTAATATACCAAATAAAATTGGGCACTACACCCACAAGGAATTTGAGGTCTTTCTTTTCTCAAGCTCTGACATTTGTGGGGGTTTTGTTAGCTTTTCTTTTATTGTTGATTTAATCAGAAACAGGGCTGAGTTCAATCACTGCACAGTTAATCAGCTGAGCTTTGCGACAGTGAGTAGTTCTGTCTCACCTGACTGTGTACTGCCATTGAACTGTCACATTCTGAGGTGACTGCTAGTGTGAATGTGTACAAAGTGATTCCTCATCATCTTCACAGTTTTAAGGAAGGTTTTCTATGTGTGTGTCGGTGTTTTGGATGAACTAGCAGCTCCCCAAGTACCACTTATCTTTGTTTGCATTCTTCAGTAACATTTCATTTTTCTTCTATTTTACACCTGGAAGCTCTTTGTTCTTCACCATCTATCTGCCATGTTGAAGTTGTGTTTGATGAGAAGGTCATCTTACAGGAGGATCTTGATTCAGTATTAACAAAGTGAATTGGTTCCTTTTTTTGAACCACAGTCCAAAAGCTGTTTGAAAAGGCTGGGTTCCATGCAAACCACAGCAGAACGAGGCTTCTGCTTTAGAAATTGAAAATATTGTTGGGAAGATTTTAAATTATACTGTGGAATGTTGACAGATGAGAATGAGTGTGCAGTCTGGGATAAAGAAAGTATTAGAAATAAAAATACAGCCTTCAGAAAGTTCAAGTCATGATGTCAACCAGAAACGTAAATACAAAAGAGAACTCTGGAAAGTCAAATGAAAAGTTTTAGGTTCCACCAGAAAGTCTGTAAGCAACATCATGCTAATAGCAAAAAAAAAAAAAAAAAATTCCGAGTACATCGGAAGCAAGAAAGGTACTGAAGATCCAACAGATGATGATGAAGTGAAAGAAATATTTGATGATGAAGCTGTGAGTAGAAAGTTAGATGACTTATGTGCATTCCTGTTTACTGTGGAGGAGTCCAAAGAGGTTCCTGTGCCAGAGATTCTCTTTATGGGGAACAGGGCTCATTGGAAGATCTGTCTCTACTTGAAGTGTCAGCAAATAAGTTTTTAGAGAAAAGTGATAAATATAGTTACAGAATGCCAGGACCAGATGGTGCTTGCCCAAGGGTTCCAAAGGAAACTCAGGCCTGAAATGACTGAATTATTAATTATGCTATGTAACTTCTCAATACCTTGAAGCCAGAGAAACAGAAGATGGCTTACATGGTAGCAGTTCTTAAAGACAGTTCAGCAGGGTATCACAGAGTTCAATGCTTTTGAAAAAAAAATATTAACAATAAGTAGATGGACTAATAACTAACATTGGGGAGAAAGTCAGTGTAGCTTTTTAAGTGTCTCGACAAGCATAGAGAAGGGAAGTTTGGGACAAGAGAAGAATAAAGATCTGTGTTACACCTGTATTCTTCAGCATATCCATGAATGATCTAGAGATAAAGGTGGTGAGTAGTAAGACAAGACAAGAGCTGACCATGAAGAATTGCAGCTTATCCTGACACTGCATTGCAGGCATTAAAATGTCGGATGAAATTTGTTCCAGATAAATATAGAGTTGGGGGAAAACTGACTTTGTTGCTGCAGTGATGGTGTGAAAGTTCATTATTGCCACTTAGGAGGAAGATCTTGTTGTAATGATGTGAAAATGTGAGTTTAATATTCAGCAATGATTATATGAGAATGTGTGAGGGTCTTTGGAGAGAGGAATGAAGAAAACAGGGTTGCATCATCGATTTTAGTTACTAGCACACCGATTACTGTGGGTTTGTGCAAAGGAAGATGGCAGTTCAACTAGACAATCAAAGAGGCTGGAAAGAATGATCAGGGATAAGGAATGAATTCCATGCAAGGGGTGCTTAAAAAGATTTGAACCCTTCAGCCTGGCAAAGACATGACTGAGCACAATCTGGCCTAGACCAGAACCGATGGTGCTACTTCTGCAGTCTGCACAGAGTCTGCAGAATGCAGCACCACAGAGTGCTTTGAGTGACAGGGATTTTCAGGGCTTCAGAATCAAACATTGACATTGCAGAGGGAAATGCTATTGAATGAGCTGTTGAGCACAAAGATTTAGGGGAAAAAAAAAAAGAATACTCCCAAGCTGGAAACTGAGAAAATATACTTGCAGAGGTATCAAGGTGTTTGCTCCCCCTTTTACTGAGTCATCTGAGATACCTGCATGTGTCAGGCAGGGTGTTGGACTTGGGTAGGTGTTTGATATGAAACAGGGCAGTCTTGTGGTGTTGGGAGGAACACAGGTGAGAGTATCAACTCTGGGTACAGGAAGATGGTTGCGTGGAGGAGTTAGTGTTTGTTTCTCTTGTCTATATGTGCTTCTGTTGCCAGCTGTGGGGCAATAGTGGGTGCCCCAGGACAGAGCCATCTCACCCAAGCAGCACATGTCTTCCTCAGCATGTGGGTACCCCACATCCCGTTTGCCATTCTGGAGCTGTCTAGGAAGAGAGGACACCCTGAACATAACTGGCACAAATGGAAGGCATTTTGCAGCTTGCACACGAGTGGAAATCCACAGATCTACTATAATTAGCTCAATATTAAGCCTTAATCTCATTTTGTGCGAAGTAATCTTGGGACTTGGTATTGCATAAGAGAAGTGCTCTTGTAAGTCATCGTTCTTAAAGATAACAAAGATCTAGTCAGTAGGGGCAAAGTAGCAAGAATGTTAAGTGAGGGTGGAAGGACAGCAATGTCAGCCACAGATTCTGAGGACAAAAACGCTGCTTTTCTGCCTGCATAGTCCCAGCTTTGCCTTCAGCCTTGGAGAGACACTTGTCATGCTAAAGTAACGCAGGAGAGAAATGCTGGAATTCATATTCTTCCCTGGGTTCTGAAATGGTGTTAATTTACTAATTATGTGAAAATATGGAGGTGAACAGCATAGGGATGAGTTTTGCAGATAGTTGAGTAAAAAAACCCAACCCAACTTGCAGTAGACCAGGAGGACCTTGCTAAGGTTGTTTGCAAAACAGGATGCCTGGTGACAATGTTAAGACAGGGTTTTGCTTGCATATATTGCTGGCTCAGTTTCTAGCAATTTTGGCTTAAACAAACTTAAAATAGATGTTTCAGAAACCTCATTTTGTGATATTTTTCCCCAATCAAGTGTTGAAAGCAAATTAAATAACCTCACTTAGAAAGGAAATGAAGGCATCTGTTTTGTTTGCACTTAAAACAATGCAAGAAAGCCCTAGAAATGGAATAGGAGAAAAGAAGAAACTGAAAGTAGAAAATGCAACACAAATTCAGATAATGAAAAGCAACTGGAAAAAAAGGGAGCTCGAAGAGAAAAATGACTAAGAAATTATGGATCTAAAGGGTTGAACTGTGATAGCAACAGCAAAGTTTTGCCATGTGACCTGCTAGGAGGCCTGCCTGCCTTTGCTTGGAACCTGGCTCATCCTATATGCCCTTGTCCTTGTTTTAAAGTGTGAATGCTCAGACTCCAGCTTTTCCAAGCACTGCTTAGGATCTTAGCAAAGTGTCTGTAGTTGTTTTCTTCCTTGGTTACATCTCTCCCAGCCTGTCCTTTTCCCAGTTGTTCATATGGATGCTGTTCTGTAGTTTAATCACCTATGTCGTCCTGCTCTGAGTCATTTCTCATTCCTTTACAGCATTTCGACTGCAATCAAAAGTTGCAGGTGTGCTTGTGGATCAGCTTAGTGATTTCTTTGTTCAATTTTTCCCTAGGTCTTAATCATTTTTTTTTAATACTTTTTTCTTAGCTCCTCAGAATGTTGAGCTTCTATTTTAAAGGGATTAACTATATAATCCAAAAATACCTCCGTTAGTAGCAGCGATCAGGTCCCTGTCTGTCATTTCTGAAAGGATGCTAAATCTGATTTTTACCCATTTATTATTTCCCATTTATCTATTTCAAGTTGTATTGCCTAGGCAGAGAGTCTGTTAAGGTTCTGAAATCTGTAATGGTAAGACCTTGCCTTTATTACCTGAACATCATGGCATCATCAGTAAATTTTGTTGCATTGCTATTTGTCCTTGCCTTTTCAGGTCATTTAGGACTGTTGAGCTGCTTGCGTTCCACTGGTGGTCCTCTGTGACAGCTGAGCATTTGTTTTCTGTCTGGTTTTCTATCTTTCAATAGTTATTTATCCATACACAGGGAGCTCCCCTATAATCAGGTAGTTTGCTTACCTCTAAATAAATTTTTAAAAGGTCAAATGGTGTTGCATGCCTTATCAGGCCAGGCAGACACCTGTTTTGAGATTTAACTCAGCTCTGAAGATCTCTGGCCTGAGAATTTAGGAGGTTTATGTAATTTTTTTATTCCTCAGAAAGCTCTTTACATACTGCAGCAGTTGAAGGAATTTGAAAGAATGCTAATATGCAGTAATAATAAAAAGAAGCAGGACAACCTTAATGATTATAATCCCATCAGACTAAGACATCAATCCCAGGTGCAATAATGGAATAAGTAACAAAGCATTCAGGAAAGAATTAAGGCAATGTCACTCAACCTGGGCTGGGGGAAATAGAAACAATTAGTGTTAATTGTTTCAGTTTGGTTCTTAAGTACAGGTGTTCATCTTGGCCCTCGCTTAGCACTTGACAGTAATTGCACATCATTTTCAGTAAGAAGCTAAGCTAGGCCAGTACAAAATCAATACAGTTCATATTAAATTTAGTAGAAAGAGGACATCTTTAAAAGGCAGGTGGAGAGTCAAGTGAATCTGCATCTAGTGAGAACATGGAGTTAGCTCTTGGGCTGTATTTCTTATCAGTCACCTGGCAGAAACAAAATGCTAGTGTGAAGAAATTTGCAGACGCCAAATAAAGGAGGAAGTGACAAATAAAACTTCACTGATAATGCAGAAAATATAACTAAGTGCTGGAGCAAAATGCATGGTAGAGATTCTTTGCTACTGCCCATTTTTAAAGTCAAGCTATTCTGCACCTGAGTTAATGCAGAGAGTGAAAAGTGTGCTCAGCATAACCAAGCTGTAGCTTGTTTGCACTTGAAATGCAGTTCGGGGTGTGGTTCTCTGATAGGGCATGAGTGGGTATAACAGCACACCCTTATCAAAACAGGGGTGTCTCTCAGGGCTCTGGCTTCTGGGGCTTGTGTTGCAGCATCCCTAGTGCCTTGACTGAGGGACGGTTTGGGATGGGAAGGTACACGGTACTATGCTGCTGGGCTTCCAAGGCTCCTCCTGGCTGAAGGACTACACAGTGACAACTCTACCACTTAATTACTCCTTATGCTGATAGCAGCCAGCTGATAGATCATCCAATTGCTACTGTCAAGGGTGTAAAGGTATTAAAAAAAAAAATCCCCCACCAAGCCCATGCTTCAGACTGGGAGCTCTATTATGCGAGCAGCAGAAAGAGGATGAGTGAGGTAAATTGTTCACCCTCTTTCCATTTTGGAGTTCAGAGGCAGTAAAAGAAACTAATAGGGATAATTTTGAATTTGAAGGAAGTGGCTTTACACACAATATGTAATTAAGCTGTGAGAACTCCCTCCAACAGAATGTTGTGAGTTCTGGAAGTTTACATGGGTTCAAAGGGAGTCCAGACAAGCTCATGGAAGAAAAATCTGTTCGAGGTTACCAAATTCATGGGAACCACATCTGACCCAAGAAGAGACAGGAGAGCATGTCAGGGGAAGCATCTCATTCCTTTTTCCTCTTCTGTAGGAATGCAGTCTTAAGGTTATCCTGAATGGCAGGTGCTGAGTGGAGAGACCTAAGTCCAAAGCCAATTTATATATGTGTAGATTTGTAGTAACGGATGGTCTGTGCGTCTTGAGATGTAGGAAGTGTAAGTTTAGCTGCAGGGACAGTTTGGCTCCTTGGTCAGTGTCCATGCTGGAGCTGCTTGTGGGGTACAATGCTGGGTGTAGAGGGTTACACAGGTCATGGCTTAGGTGTTTTAACAAAAGGCAGTTTGTATTTTTCTGGGAATGTTTGGTTGTGCTGAGGCATTGTCCTGTAAAGCACAGGTGGGTGGGCTCTACAGGGAAGGAGACTGAAGCAAAAAGTTTTGCTCTTTCCTGTGGTGGTGAGAGAACAAGAACATATATCAGAATCCAAAGCAGTTTTCTTCTCTGATTGTTCAGATGAACTGTATGTTGTCATACAGAATTAATCCTGAAGAGGAAAGCAAGAGCAAAGGGTGTAATTTGATAGGATGAATCCAGCTTTGAGACTTCACATGATATCTTAGATTAGACATAACTGTGTCCGCATGACACGCAACACAGATCTCCTACTGGCTGCCAATTTAGGTTTCCTCAAGAACTTTGAATGTGATATCTCCTGCTTCCTTGCAGCTGCTGTAGAGGTAGTATAAACAACATGTTGTGCTTAATTGAAATGCATTGTGTGCCCATGCCCATTAAACACCAATTTTGTGCTTTTGGATAACTCTTAATGACTGTAAAAACTCATCAGTCATTAAGGGTTCGCTAGGGCTGGCACTGAACCAACGTTATTAAGACCTAATGCAGTTAAGCTGACCCTGCTCCCCGTTCTGGTGATGTGGTACAGAGAGGCTTGAGCCGGTTATTTGTGGAGTTAGCTGAGACCTGGTGAGGTTTGTTAGCTGGGATGCTAACACAGCTATCCTTCTTCCAATTTAAAGCTTGCTCTGGAAACGCACAGCTATGTTTGCAAAGCACTTTTCCCAAACTAGTAAAACTTGCCAGACTTGAGCATGGTTAACACAGCCTGAGTAAATTGCTAACAGAAAACTGAATGCTCTTCTTGCCCTGTCTGAGGACCTTTCTGAAGAAACTGTGTCCGGTATATTAATCCTGATGGATTCTATGCTGACCTTCTGGGTCAGTTTTTCAGTTGTACTTCAGTCGTATAATAGAACACTTGCATTTCTCTCTTTGGTACGTTTAATGTGCAGTGTCGGTAGCTTGCCCTATGCTTTGCCAGGCCTGAGACTCTTCTCAAATGTTAAATTTCATGTGTAACCCTCCAGAAAAACCCGAGCAGATATCTTTTTCCTTACCAACTGCTTCCACATAGTGCCATAGTTGGAAACAGGTCTGTTTTGCAGTACTGCCAAACTGCTTTATATGCTGGATGCTGTAAGGAGTATAAATACAGTTGTTTCCCAAAGGCCTTGTTAGCAGTGCTGTAAATAATGTGGCTTATCAGTTTACGAGGGCAAATGTCCACACGCAGATTTGCACAGAATTAAGTAAATTTTGTCTAGCTTTACTTTCAGTGCAGCTGTACTGATGAGTTCTGTTCTAGATGTCCACAATCAAAACATGGTCACTTGCTGCATCTTTTGGTGTATGTAGTTCTTCCAGGATTTTAAGTTGTTCTGCTTCCTGAAGCAGAAGCATGGGTTGTATCTGACTCCATTATGTGATTGAATCACCTTTTTATTTTTTTACATTTTTTCCTAACTCTACTGCAGTACAAAGGTTCTTTGCTATCCACTTTGCAACTTCTGTAACAGGGGAATTTGGGTCACAGTTTCCTTCACAGCTATTGCTGTTTAAGAGCATGGCCATCCTGTATGTGCTATGTGGGGAAAAAATAGCGTAACACACGTAGGCTTGTGTGTGCTGAAAGGAGGTGATGTAAGGTAGCATGAATATAATTTCAACAGCGGACTGCAGTGCTTCTGACATTTGTTCATGCATACATTCATTAATGAAAAATGTAGTGGATTAAAAATACAAAATGTGCAGTTGCTGACATTTTCCATTGGGACTTCAACAGTGGGGAAGGTTGAGACATTTACCTCCTGTTGGCAGTTAAACAACTGCAAAATATGGGAATCATAGATTCTGCTCCAGAGGAGGGCAGACTTCAGTGGTTACATCTTCCCGCTATCCTTTTCCTGGCCCCATTCTCTGCTTCTAGTCTTTGGACCATTTTGCCCAGCCAAATGCTCTGTGTTCCACCTTCGTTTCTTCACTGTCTGTCTACAGTTGCTCAAAAAGCATCCTACTTGCTTTTGAGCTGATCTGCTTTCTGCTCCAAGCTAGTTTGGTAGTTCTCGGTCCTGAGGCCAGACCTTCCTAAACTAGAAGAAGACCTAAGCTAGAAGAAAACCATGGGAAATGCCTGCTCATTCATGTCCTTGTCATCACTGGTGTCTTTGGGGAAAATCATTACTACTTCCACTTCAGCTTGAATAAAAGTCAGGACATTGCAAGAGTAAAATCAGGTCCTTGGGCAGAGGCAGTTCTTCCCTGTGGTAGGTAGAGGGCAGGGCTTGACTAGTCAGGGTAGGGGGATGCTTGAGTAGCATTTTATCTTCTGATGCCTTGTTCCTCCTGCTGGCCCAGGACAGAGCTGACTGAATTAAGGGGCAAATGAAGCAAGTGAGAAGAGTGCCAGGTTATAATTCACTCAATAGCAAACTGGTTTAAGTGCTGAGTATGGAGCAATGGGTGGGAAAGCAGTCTCCACAAGATTTCAAAACCTTTGCTTTCCAGCATTTTGGTTTTAAGAAATTAAGCAAGATTAGGTGGAGAGAACTTAAAGGATGTTTCCCTCTCAGCATCAGCAACAACATTAATGGTCCTGCTAAACTGCTGCTGAGTTCTCTTGCTATCATATGCAGAAATCCAGATCTTTTTTGACAAACTGCTTTATGCAGGGGATCTGCCCATATGGTGTAGCAGGCAGTATAAATTGGTGGTAGTTGATGGGGAATTGAAATTAAATCTACTCAGGATTTCTCCAGGATGAGATCCAGACCGAGACAGGCAAACTTGGTGGGTTTGTTACCAGCTTCTCCAACTTCAGAATGTCATAGCATGTCCACACTCCTCCCTCCTGCTGTGTGGCCTTGGGTTTTGCGGGAGAAGAGGCACTGAAGATGTTATTCCTTGGAAAAATAAGTAGCATGTTGAAGAGAAGAGACAAATTCCATTCCAGTAAACAATAATACATTGAAGGGGAGTACATTTAAAACGTGGGAAAAATATTTTCCCCACTTCTCATTCTTCCAGAGTATTTGCTAGATTCTCTTAATAATCAGGGCCTTATACTGCCTGAGTCTTGGAGCGTCACTGCACTTAGAAATAGCAGCCCCATGTAACAAGGATATTAGTGTGGCAACTCTCAGCAAACAGGAGCTCCTTGTGTTGTAACCTCCTGTGATGTTAGTGGGATTGAGTAAATGATGTCTAAAGCTCTTGTAATACCTGTAAAAGGCACTGGCCTAGGCTGAGGAAATGTCATAATTGAATCTCTTCAGATGAGTCACTTGAGTCATGTTGTGAGAGTTTCCACTTTGAATCTAGCAGCCTAGCTGGTTTTAAGAATCCTATAAATGCAAAGGTGGGAGGAGTGGTTCATTTAAGAGTAGGAAAAATTGCAGATCTGTCATCGTGCTGCAGAAGACAGCACAGATTCCCATAGAAGATGACTGCAGCCATTCTGCCACACTGACTGGTATAGAATATTTCTTGCTCAATGTTCCATGTGCATTGTCACTGATGCTGTTCCAGCAGCTTTCTAGATTTATTGGTCTCTCCCTGCTCAATGCATTGTGTAAAAGGATGAATGTGTAGCACTCGTGTTCAGCTGATGTGCGGTAGAAGTAGCTTCAATTTGATCTATTTGTAATACACTCTTAGGTAGTTCATATAGATTTTTCTTTTTTTTCAACCTCTAAATGTAGACACATTCACTGGCGACAGGCTGCACTGCAGCAAATACTAACTTGCATGTCAGTGATATACATCTTCTGTGAAACTTTTTAGGCTAGCAAAGTGCTTTTTGATTCTCATGTACTGCTGGTCCAAAGTTGATGTATTTCCGGGCTTCAGAATACTTGATTAAGAAAACCAGAGCATGTCAAAATGCAGCAAAAAGACCTGACTGCTGTGGTTGCTGTTGATGTCCTTGTGATGTGCATCACAAAGATGCAGCTCCATTCTAAGCAAATGATTTTTTTTTTAATTTAATGTACTGTGGAGATGTTGCTTTTCTGAGTATTTGCCAGACCTGACAATCCATTGCAGCTACTGACTGGATAGGCATGTAGTCATTTTATCTAAAATGAATTAGCTAGAAGATGCTCTGAATTAGGAAATTATTATTGTAACTATGCTAATACATGGATTATGGGATGCTGGTGCTGTTGCCAGATATCTGCTAACATTTCAAGACCAAATATGGGGGGTTGGGATACTGTGGCACCACTAGAACAATTTCCATGTGTGGAGGCCTTCAGTGATATGGACAAGATGCATCTGTCATGAGAAGAAAACTGCGTGCAGGCCCAACAGCAGTGTTTCTTCCTTAACATCCACAGGTGGAACAGAAATGAAGGGTATTGTTCTGGCAGCAAGTAAAGGTTCAGCCTCACCAGGAGAGAAGAAACTTCAAGACTATAAAGCTGTAAAGTTTGTAACCACTGATGTCAGGAAGAAACAAGCAGTTGTGATGTTTGGTGACTACCTTCCAAGGCAGATAGAGGGGTTTATCCAGAGACCTCCTGAGGCATCTATGTCTACCCAGCATTTATAATCTAAACTGTTTCTGAACATTTATTGAGGTCCATAAACAAATTAGCCTCGGCCTGTGCTGCATGCCTAGGGAGATGCTTGAGGTAAGCAAATCAGAAGGGCTTTAGAGGCAAGTGAAAGCTTCAGGCATTTATGTGGTGATCTTTGCATCCTGAAGTGAATTTTATGCAACATGTTTGTTCCAAGGACATTAGACAGAAGGAATTCTTCTATGATAATGCTCTAGAAGATGAAACTGAACTAAGAAAGATTAAAGTGTCACAGCTCACAAAGAAAAATAAGGTAGTGGAGGATTTTTGCAAGCATTCAGCAGGGGCCCCCAGAAGTTGGTGATGAGGAAATTTTAATTACATAGATATTCAGTGTGCTAAACAGAAGGGACTGTTCAGCAAGTCTGAGGTGTTTTGTTGACCATCCTGCACATGAAAGATGGTGTGCAGGGGAGAGTCTCTTGAGGTGGAACTTAAGCAGTTGGAAGGAAGTGGTTGAGCATATGCTGCTGATGAAGGGTACCTTTATTGACAGAGTGGTCTTCCATTTTGAGTACAAACAATGTCTATTGACAGAGTGGTCTTCCATTTTGAGTACAAACAATGTCAACAGATTTCAGGAAAGATTCAGGCAGGGAAAGTTTTGTGATAAGCTTTTCTCACGAAAAAAAGTAGGTAAAATAAAGCTCTTGAAATAATGTTTTCTATATAAATAATATTTTCAAGCTGTTTGTTGGTTTGTTTGGTTTTTTTTTTAAATTTTAGGGAAGGTTAATAGAAAGCACTACATAAATCACAAATTTTGTAGTGGGTGTTTTGTTATTTTTTTACAGAATTGCATGGGTTTTTTTAGACTTTAGGCATAAGTATGTAGAAAGCCAAAGCATACAATGAGATTCAGCTGGCAAGGAACATCAGAAAAAAAAATCTTGAGTGACAGAAGTATTTAGAGGAAGAGTTGATCTGATAATCCACAGAAAAAGACCATTATCCATAGGTGATGCTGAAAAGGTCACCTCCCCTAGGTGCTATTGCAGGTAACACAAGTGATCAAGGGCCAGAGCTCCTGCCACTAGAACAGGAGGGAGGACGCTGTGGAAGGACAGGTTATCCCATTTCGTCATCCACCTACTTTGTCTTCAGTGTGGTTTCATCAGTGACCTAGATAATTATCTGGGCATCATCATTAGTAAACTTGCATCTGAGAAAGACAATTAGTAAGCTGGAGAGGGAGAGAAACAGAAACTGAAGGTAGAGGAAAACATAGAGGAAAGATAAATAAAAGTATGACAATAGATTATTCAGCTGTGTGAACAGAAAGCAACTTACTAAGTAGCAGTCCTAACAAAAAAAGATCTGGGAGTTTTCCTGAATTAAAAGCTGAACGCATCAACAGTGTTGTCTTCCTGAGGGAAAAAAGAAATGACATCATACACTTCTAATATAACTGCTTAAGCAGCAGTATATGCTGGAAGATCAATACAATAATCCTGCAGCTCTCGTTAATGTTAGTAAAGCCCTAGGTGAAATAATGAATTCAGCTTTTGGAGTCCATGCCTTGATGAGTTTGTGCCAACTGGACTGTGCCCAGAAGGGAGCAACAGGAATGTCTAGGAAATATGATTTAGAGCCAAAGCTTGAATGAGCTGGAGTTGTTTTGCCTGAAGAGAAGACTAAATGAAGGCATGTATTCTCAACTGCACTAGAGAAAGGGAATCATCTGTTCTTGTATGCCCATGACAAATAGGATAAACAGTATTGGGCTTACATTACATCAAAGAAGGTTGAAGATACACATTGGGGGAAGTTTTCTCAGTAAATATTGTGGAACACAGGGGCAGGCAGCTTCAGAGGTTTTGTAGGACACAGCCTTACAGTTTTGAAGGGCAGATTAGACAAAGCTGACATTAGAACTTGGAAGTTGTTGATCTTGACTCGGTACAGGGGACAGATTTCCAGTTCTGTAAAAATCAAGTATTACTATTGCTAGAAAGTATTCAAAACCATCTAAAACCACTGAAAGCAAACCTTTTTAAAGCTTGGATCATTTTAAACCTTCCACAAATGTAAAAATAACCCCAAATCCCTAAGGTAAATAACTTGAATATGGGTACGTATATATATATTCACAAGATGAAAGAAGCTCATTTTAGATTTGGATTACTTGAGCAGCTGTGTCTGACTAAGCCATGTTCTACAGGTCCTTGAGTCCTTGCTGCTTCATGGGCTGATATAGTCTTTTCCTGTTTGTACCTGGAGCAGAAGTACAGAGTCTCTGTAATATCCACTGCTTCTTCACCAACTAATAGTACTAAAGGTTGATTTTGGATGGTTAGTTTTACCTTTATATTCATAAGGCAAGAGAAGAAATTGAAAAAAAAGCCCACATTTTTCATATGTCCTTTAATTCTCTGGTCTGCTTCTTCAAGCCCTTCTCCCCTAGCAGTCCTAGTCATCCTAGTAGAGCTTTGTACTGGGACTGTCATGGCAAATGTTAACTCATAAGGGTGCTCCCTCTGGTATTTTGGTCATGCAGTGGTAGGTATTATAGTGGCATTGCTGCTTGCTCCATTTCCAGGAAGTTTCATGAGATGACTAAGCAGCTTTCCCTGGAGTGTCTTTATGTTATGGAGAAGAAAGCAGTCATGCAGGTGTCCTCATTCCAGTTCCTTGTAGCCAGGTCACTCCCTTAAATCTCTGGCTTACTCCTTCCATGGTCACAAATGATTGCCTAGGGAAAAGACAGCAGGCACAAAAGTATTCACTCAGCCTCAGAGTACTTCTATGGTGGAGGTTTTCTAACGCTGATGTGATTTCTGCCTTCTTTAACTCACATGAGGCTTCTGCCCTGTATTTGCCTTTCAGGCTTTTATACTACCTTTTCGAAGCTCAAGTTGCCTGTAAACAAGACATGGATTTCTATGGTCCCAGGCCAAATCAATACATTGAACAGCAGTGATCCATGTAGAGCACCACAGTGGTGTCACCCTCTGTGTCCGCACTTTACTTAATGTAAGCTGATACCAGGCTATACTAACTTGGCAACAGCAATGTCCAGAGAAAGCAGATTAAGGAGTCCTTCTAAAATCCTTTGCAGTGTGGTGGTTGTAATTTGAGGAACGGGCTGGTTACTGTGAGATCCTTCTGTTGGTGCTCTGACATGGCAGCAGATGCTCCTCAATCCAGCTGACTAGCACTTCATAGTTAAAAACAGAGTGTGACAAGAAAATGTTACTGCTCTTGAACTGAAGCTACCTTGAAGATGGTGCTCTTAGTGCTGCTTGTTCACTTGCTATCTCTGGATGTTTCTGTCTCAACCTGTAGAACAGATCGAGAAACGCTAAATGCTAACCTCCTTTCTTGTGTTTTTTCACCCAGCAGTTGACGAGTGTCTTGACAAGCACTGGGGAATGTTTTTCTCAGAAGGACAGGAATTTGAATTTGTGTGATTCCAAATACCTGTCTGTATCTCTAATGGACATGTAGACCCAATTTGAAAGTTCTTATTAATTGAAAACTTAGTGGTTGTTAATTATTATCACCTCAGTTAAAAGCTGTGGCAGAAGAATTAATAAGCCATTGTTTTGTTTTTCAGCTATGGCAGCCATTCGAAAAAAGCTGGTTATAGTGGGTGATGGTGCCTGTGGGAAGACCTGTCTGCTGATTGTATTTAGCAAAGACCAGTTCCCTGAAGTGTATGTTCCCACAGTCTTTGAAAATTATGTAGCAGATATTGAAGTGGATGGAAAGCAGGTATGTGTAAGCTTCTGAAACAGCCAAAGTCAGCTTGCCTTTATTCATAGCAGCACGGAGATCTCTGCACTCTTTAGTAAGTGGTTAGTGCACATGCTTGCCGCTTATGTTGTAAATATATTTATAAATATCAAGCATGTCCCTGTGGAAAAAATGCTGGCCTTGGTAGCATGGACCTGCTCATGTCCAGTGTTTTTTTAGCAACCTATTCCCAACTTTATACTAGTTGAGATTCTAAAAAAACATATAGTTATTCCAAGTAGAATGTTGCAGTAGGTGGGAGGGGCTGGAGCACTTCAAAGATATGCCTATGTGCCAAGGACACAGGGCAATTAGCCTTTGGAAATGTGTAGTGGAGTCCCTGTTTCGATAGGGACCTGGTATTGTGATAAACAAAGACTAGTTCCTGAAGAACCTTTTCTTCGTATCCACTTCTGGCAGTATACAGGATCCTCGCCAGAAGAGATGACTAACGGGCTTCAAAAGGGGTTTGATCTTTGTAGTGTACATCAGCATCAGTCAGAGATTCCCAGCCCTTTGGAGCAAATTATTTTTGATTTTTCTGTCTTGTTTTTCTCCTGATACGTCTTACCACTGGTCATGGATATAAACCAGTGTCTTCCTTTGAGTGGTATTGACTGGAATATTTAGTCCACTTCTGAATCAAAACTTCCTTGGTGATCTGGTTAACTGCCTTATCTTTTTTCTGCAGGTGGAGTTGGCTTTGTGGGATACAGCAGGACAAGAAGACTATGATCGACTTAGACCGCTTTCTTATCCAGATACTGATGTTATACTTATGTGTTTTTCAATTGATAGTCCTGATAGTTTAGGTAAGTAGATCAGTAACTGATTCAGAACCCCTTCTCTGTGTCACTGCACTCCCCTTGGAAGTTCTGCTGTAAAATATGTTTTCATGTGCTGCAGTGATGGCAAACATTCCTCTTTTCTCAGTTCATACTGGTTTGCATGTCTAGTTTTCAGACATTAAGATCTTAAAGGAACCTGTATTCTTCAACCACACCGAGGGGCATTTTGAAAGCTACAGCAGCAGGCTGTGTTTACCCAGGATTCTGCTGCATAATTCAAGCAACACTTGGTAGGGAAGCAGCTCCCTGGCCTAGATAAGCACCCCCAGTCCAGCAACGTTGTCTGTTGGGCCAGGGCAGCATACTGTGTGCTTTTTCGTAGGGAGCTGCTGCCTTGGTGCCCCCAAGCAGGCAGGAAGGCTGTGGCTGAGATTTCATGTGTCCAGCAGCCCTGTGAGTGCATGGTGTCCAATGGGTGGCTTGGCCCAACAAAAGCTGAATTTTTTTTCTTCTTTTTCTCTTTTGAAAATGTTACGTTATGCATTCAAGACCATACTACATCCAAGAAAACAGAGAACTTCCTTCTCTGTAAATGAAAAATATATCTTTGTGGTTTTATCCCTTCTACTGCCCCCACCTCTTCCTTTTATTCAGGAGAGATCAGCTTGAAACCCTCTGAGTTATTAATCCCAAATAGCCTGAGGTTTTTTGCTGTCTGCTTGGTGGGTGAAAAACATGAGCTAGAATTATGCTTGAGGGGGGTTGTACTGAAAGGGGGAGTGGCTCTCTCACTGGTGGAAACAGTCAAAAGCTGGAGACTTGTAGTCTGCTTTCTAGTGATTGACATCTTGCTTGTGATGCAGAAAAGAGTTGCTTGATTTATCATTTCTGAGCTCCAAAAACATACATTTCAAAAATTTGTGTATTGGGCATATCTTCTGTGTGGAGTCCAAGACTGAAAACTTCTGATTGATTTATAAATCTGATGCATAGATGTTGATGTATTTGATCTTACAAAGAGATTTTTGATGAGGGTAAGGAGCAGGAGATAGGGATGCTCTTAATTCTAAGAGTCAGTGTCCCTGCAACTTTTCTTTCTGTTTCTTTAAAATTATAATGACTGCACCCAGTGTAGTCTCCTAAACAAATACATCATGGTAGCACTTTCTTAACCAAGTGAAACTCTGTAAAAGTTCCCCTCTGATCATCGTTGCTGGGATTTGTTCACTAGTGTGTGAATGCAGGTATTGTTAAGGTAGGTTTCTAGGCACATCAATTCTGAGTTGTGTGTGTGTAAGACCAGCTGTACTCTGACAAGAGCTTCTTGTACAGTGACTGACTGGTACTTGTTTATAACTGGTCAAAGTTATGTCCATGCATTGGGCAGCTCCTAGCCAGGAAATGTGAGAGGCTGCTTTGCTTTTGCTATTAATGACAGATGTCAAATTGTTTTAACTGTAAATGGGATACCAGTTCACTCTTAAATTCTTTAAACCACTGAATCCTTTGGAGTTTTCTACTGCCAGGGTGATCACAATCACTGCAAGCTCTCCTTAGGCTTTACTACTACACTTCTCATCTATCATACTGGTGAACCCTGCCTCCCAGAGTTGAACTTAGGAAGAAACAAGAGTGAGACAAAAAGAATCCAGGAAGCACAGAAATACAGTTAATAGAAGGATTACTCCTGAATGCAGGTACTACAGTGGCTGAAAAACACCATCCCTACCACAGTTCACAGAAGGTTTGAGTAAATTCCTTCAGATGTTACAGCAGCATTACAGTCTGGCTGGGATAACATTTGGTATTTGCTCAGTCTCTTCTCACCTTGCCTCTGAAGGGTAGCAGCTGTTGAATGGGCAATTGGATATGAAAGTGTCTTTTTAGAAAAATCAGTGCCATATTGAGATCAGGGAAATCCTGATCTCTTTCTTCATCCCTTCCACCTGATCCTGCATTTAGAGACATCTTTCGCAGTTCTCGTCTCTCTGCAAAATCATTTGAGGTTTAGTGGCAGCAGTGTGGTGGTCATGCCTGGTGTGGCTGTTAACAGCTATGCTGGGCTCATTCTACTGCACAGGCTACTCCCTGGGCAGCTGGAGAGCTGATTAACTGACCACACTGGAAACAAGATGGGTTACTGAGCCCTGGAGGCAGGGAGAGAGGGGTTTAGTTAAGTCAAGTCTGATCTTGGCTATTTCTTCCTTCCTGCTCACCAGTCTCAGGGCTTTTGTGTTCCTCAGAGCAGTGCAGCAAGCAGGGAATTGCCAGGCAGCTTTTCAGGTGTGCATTTTCTAGAGGCCTGCACCCCCTGAGTGCTCCAGGTGCAGCTGCAGAATTGCTGTTTTGGCTGTGGTTCAGAAACTGGTTTCAAAATACTTGTCTAAGTTGTTCTTTCAAGCAAGAAAACAATACCATAATAGTGAATGTCTGTTCAAAAACTGAATGGAATTTCATTAAGATAAAAAGGCGTTTTGTAGCCTGCAGGTACATCCAGGTGAATCTCAGATGTCTGAGAGTTTCTGAAATCAAAGCCAAGTGTTTTGGGCTGCTCCTGCTCAACACTTCTACTATATAGCATTTATCAAGGTATTACTTTTAAAAGCTTCAGTTTGCAGATCCATTTTTTTAAAAAGTCGGGAAGGGAAGTTGTGTTGGGAGAAAAAGTGTCTTGTATGAAAGTGCAAATTCATTTGCTGCAGATAGGGAGAAATGGCAAATCTGGGAGTGACTTCCACAAAGTCTTTGTTTCTGTCCCTCTAACTAGTGTATACAACATTTCTGCTTAATTTAATGGGAGAGTTGAGAGTGGTTGTTTGATGTTGCTTTTTATAAGGAAAAAATGATGTAAATACTTGCTTCAGAATTGTGCCCATCTTTAGCTTCTGGAGATAAATAAAGTGTTTCTCTTGAAAATACTCCATGACAACTCTGTTTTGGAATTCTGCATGCTGTTCTTTGGAGTACTTTATGCTAACCCTTGTCAAGTGGCTACTGAAAGATGTAGAGAAGCCAACAGTTTAGGTGCCCTTCATCCTTAAAATTCTCATAGACAGGTTTGTCTTCCTTGGTGATACCATTTTAGTACAGTCATACTTCTATTTATGTTTTCCAGAAAACATCCCAGAGAAGTGGACCCCAGAGGTGAAGCATTTCTGCCCCAACGTGCCTATCATCTTGGTAGGAAACAAGAAGGACCTGAGGAATGACGAGCACACAAGACGAGAGCTGGCCAAAATGAAGCAGGCAGGTTCTTTTTCTGGTGGTCTTATGAGAAATGAAGAAAGTCTGTAGTGATTCTACCAGAGCATTAAATGGGCATCCATGGCTTGCTGCCAGCTTCCTATGGGCTGCATAATGAGCACTTACCCTTGACAGAAAGCAGAAAGTACATATTACCTTTAATTGAATGTTTCTTGTTTCACATTTGGAGATTTCTCTGTTAGAAAAAGGCATTCTTAACAGTGAAAATGGCTGTATTGAGTTAGCAGCAATCAACTGCTCTGCCTGATGGAGACTCTGAGGTAGAAGATAGAAAGGAATTAACTAGAGAAGACACATTAAGTGCATGCTCTCTCAAGCTGTGCTTTATGTTGTGCGTTCAGGGTGTGAAACAGTTTTATTGGTCGATGGTTTGAGGTGATGAGCACAAATGCTGTAGCTCATTCCTGAGCCTATCGCTAGGTTTCATTTTCAGATTGAGTCTGAAATCCCCCCAGCTCCAGATAGTCTGCTCTGTCCTAGACTTTGTGCTTCTGTTGCATAACATTTGGGTTTATACAAAGACCAAGGGAGGGAAATAATTACTCTGGGGATTTATTCATAGACTTCTGTTACAATTGTGGCAAAAAGTCACAAAAATGTTTACTCAGAAATAAGCAATAAGCTCAAGTTTCAAAGGGTCTTACAGCCTTCAAGTTCAGAGGTGTTAGAAAACTGATTGTGTCCTCAAGCAGTGGCACAGTGTGCAAGCATACCCCTGTCTGTAATCCCAGCTGAGCTGCATGCTGCATCCTAAGAAAATAAGCAAATTTTATTTTAAATCTACGTTTTATCATTTAAAGAATCACCCTCAATGGAGCAATTAATTATTAACTAACCAATGAATTATGTGCACTTAATCCAGAAATTCCTTTGCCTTTGGGAAGCTGGGTGGGAGAGGGAAGACTGGTGTGCGCCGGTGTGGCTTTGGGTCGTTCTCACTTGTTGGCCTTTGCCATTACAGGAGCCTGTCAAACCCGAAGAAGGAAGAGATATGGCAAACCGCATTGGTGCTTTTGGGTACATGGAGTGTTCGGCAAAGACCAAAGACGGTGTGAGGGAGGTTTTTGAAATGGCCACTAGAGCTGCTTTGCAAGCCCGGCGTGGCAAGAAAAAGTCCGGGTGCCTTCTCTTATAAAATGTGGCCAGAGGAAGATGGCCAAAGCAGCACCCTGCACTTGAGTAATTTTGAAGTGCTGTTTATTAATCTTAGTGTATGATTACTGGCCTTTTTCATTATCTATAATTTACTTAAGAGATTTAAAAATCGAGTCATCTTGCTACCAGTATTTAGAAGCCAACCATGATTTTTATAACAATCTGCATCAAATTCATCTGTGCACCCAAGGTTAACCTCAACATTCCTCTAACAAACCTTTTCTGCACTCACAGGATATGCCAGGCGCTAATTGAAGACAATTCTCTATCTTCTTTCTTCTCTCTAGAAAGAGAAAAAGCTGTCAACAGAGGATTGGTCTGTAACTACTTTATAACTAACGTCCTATTCTAATTGAGTACAACAGTTACATGGCTGTATGTGGAATCGAGTGTAGCTTCAGTGCTATCACATTTAGGAAGATCTGATTTTCATGGCTCAGTGGTGTAAAACATTAGTTTGAAAATGTGATCACTCTGAAATGACCAAGTCCCATTCAGCTAAGGAAAAGTGAGGGTTCTGTGGTTTCATGTTAGTTACCTTTTAGTTACTGTGTAATTAGTGCCAGTTTAAATGTATGTTACCAAAAATAAATCTATTTACCCCAGCTTAGATGTAGTATTTTTTGTATAATTGGATTTCCTAATACTGTTACTTGTAACCTCTGCGTTAAGGTGTTCTGGGTTTTTTAAGAAACTGTATTTGAAAATAAAGTCCGATGGAAAGCAGCTGATCCTCTTCCCCTGTTCATTTGTAAGAGTCTGACCCATTTGAATGATTTGAGTGGTCTGCACACCCAGGAGGAGTTTTTTCCATGACGTGCCGTAGGGATGAGAAAAGACAGCCTGCTCACACTCAAAGCTTCTGAACTGTTCAGTTGCCTTAAGTTCATTGCTGGACCCAGTTTCAAAACTTAAAAGAAAAAAAAGAAAAAAAAAAGAAACTTTTTGTGTAAGTTTGGTTACCATGTAGTGATCAGACTCCTAACCTGTGAACTTCTTGCTGTTCTGCAGCCAACTAAACTCTTTCTGTATTTTCATTTTTCCAACAACTAATAGAATAAAGGCAGTTTTCTAAGCTCCCTGTATCCTGGTGTCTGTATTCCTCACTCTGCGTTTTGGCCCAGCATCTGACAGCCTCAATCAGAAATATTTTGATACAGCTGTGATAAGACTCACTGAGCATCTGCAAGTGCTTTAATACTTATTTTTGTTTACCAGCAAGTGGTACCCATCCACTGCTTGCAGCAATTTCCGAATGCTGCAGCAGAACAGAGGTGGAATCCTTCACCCTGCCTGGTTCCTCTGGTGAGCAGCAAGACTTCTGAGGAGCTTCTTTTGGTACTTGAACCAGATGAGAGTGTATCTGCTCAATTTGCTGGTGTTGAGCAAGGGAACAGAGGAGCAGGAGGAGGCTACATGTAGGAGGGGAGAGTAGGAAGAAGGGAGGAGAAGACAGCAGTGTTGCTGTGGAAGCATGTGATGGTACACGGCGTGCTGCTCTGCACTGTCGTGTACCCCATGTGCGGCACTAGCACGTGCGGGGCTGCGCACGGCAGCACATTCACCCTGCAACCTGCTGTTCTGAGGGCTGCCTCCAAGCACTGCAACAAGAGCTGGGCTCAAGGTATGGGCCTGTGCTGCACCCACACTGGAGAGCAGACTGTGCTTCTCCTGGTTGAGAATAGCAAACAGCAGCATGCACCCCCCCACACCTGCACTGGTATTTACAGAGGTTGTTGGAGAGCAGAGGGCTTCTGCCTGCAGGGATGGGCAGATGCTGCTGACAGTCCATGTAAGTGAACAGCCAGCTGCCTCTGAGTGATGGCCTAGGAAATGCCCATGTCACTGCTTTTTAGTTTTTTTTAAGAAGTCCCTGATTCCTTTTCCTGCAACAAGGGAGAAACAGATGTGGCTGTGGGAGTACCCTGTATCTCTGGTCCTCTGCATCCACAGGCATCCTGGAGTGAAGTGTCTGGCCAGCTGGTGGTGGCACCCACCCCACCCTTCCCTCCTTCCTCTCCTGGGTGCCTGTTCTCCACCCACACGGGGTGATGAGGTTGAACAGAGCAGGAAGTTCCCAGCTTGGGGGCTGTCCAGGAGGATGTAATTCTCTGCCCCTTGAGAAGCTTTCTCACTCCTCTGCACTTCCCTTTTTTGGAGGTTATTGTTGGGCGGTTTAGGGGGTGTTTGCTGTTGTGCAAAACTGGAGTTCTTCAGTCTTGCAGAGCCACTGGGTTGCAGTTCTCTCTTCAGCTGCTCTTTAAGGGGTTTGAGTAAGATCTGCCCGTTTCCCAGACCCAGCTCATGGGTTCTGTATCTGCTGATACACTTCTAGAAGTGATTAACTTGTTATCCCAATTTTAATCTAAACTCTTGCTAACTTACAGCACCAGCTCCCCATTTCCTCTGTTTTTGTCCACCAGTTGGTATTAGGTTTGCATCCCTGGCCCTGCCTTTCTCCAAGTTCAGATGTGTTGCTAAGTCAGTGTCTCCTGTTTATGACCAGAAGCTCCAGCTCCTCCTTGCTGTCCCTCACACCACTGCCATCACAGCAGAGCCCTGCTTAGGAGTAACATGGTTGTGAAGTTATCAGTCCTTAGCCTTCCTGCCTTTGAGAACTGACAACCTGTCTCTCTTTGGATTTCTGTCACATCTGTCACTTCTGGAAGCCTCCTTTGTTCTAGATTGAACTGGGGACACAGACAGCCAGACCAGACTTGGGAAATAAGTGTTTGGCACTTGTGGAGAATGATCCTTTCAGGCAAGGAGCCATGGAAGAGGAAGGGGAGAAGCTAAGAGCCAAGTGCTGACCCCCTGGCCAGGGGAAGGAGTTTGATACCAGGAGTGGGGAGAAGATGTGAATAGGAGGCCAGAAGGTGTGTTTTGCAACCATTGGAATTACTGCTGTTAAGCAGCAACCTTCTGACCTCCTAGGACAACTGTCACTTGTCACATGTCTCAAAAGGTGTCCTGCAAGTCCATCTTGCCCTCAGGAGTGCTGGGCACTCCATTAGATACAATTTCAGCTGGCTCCACAGAATGTGTCCAGGCACAGGGTGTAGCTCTGAGCAAACAAGGAAGTTGAACTCAGTTTCCTTAAAAGTCACTCATCAAGGAAAGGAAAGCCCTGACCTGTGCCTATCTGAAAAGGACAAGGAACCAAAAGAAACCTCCTGCTTCACATGAAATCCCCAGGTCCAGCCTGAGGGTTAAAGGTGCCAGTCTGAGCAAATATCATAAGTAGCAGCAGCAAGATGCCTCTGTGGTACTGCCCTAGAGGTGACCCCTGAAGAGAATTTCCTCTTCCACTGTGTCCAAGAGGCAGGTGAACAGTCTATGTGGACTATAACTGCCAGTTAACTCAAAAGCAAACATGGGTCACATGCCTCTGCTCATCCCATCAGCCGTTTCTCATGTGCTCTGATCTGTCTCATGACACTTGTCATGGCTCCTGGTATCTGTGCTGCAACACAGCAAAAACTGGAGGTACTCCAAGATGGAAGATAACCAGGCAAGTCCCCAAAACACATCAGACCCAAGAACTATTCTAGTTCCTAGTCACAGGGCAAGGTGCCAAAACTGGCCCAAAGTAAACCCCCCGGATCCTGCAGTCACCTGGGACCCCACAGCAGAGATGCACCCTGTCAGTGACAGCTAGTGTTTGTGGGAAGTCCCCACTGATGAGAATGAAAGAGAACAGAGAGCAGTAGAAGGGGCCTTGAACACATCCCCCACTCTCAGAGGCCCAGGCTGCCTTGGCTGGGGACCAGCACTGATAAGCAGCTGTCTGACCTTGGGGCTGTTGTGAATAGAGCTCTCTTGGCACAGACACTAGCTGGCGCCTCCGCAGGGGCTCCCAGCTTCCCTGGGGAGCCGTGCTGAAACTGAGGCCCCCTTGGTCCCCTGTCGAGCTGTGCTGCTCAGCATGCCCCGTTGGTCCTACCCACGGACATCACCTCAAGGGCTAGTCCTACCTCAGAGCATGCTCTGGAGGACAGTGATGTTACAGCACAAAGACCCGGGGGGGAGCGGCTGGACCATGCTGCCTGGAGCAGATATAGGCAGCAGTCAGCGTAGCCCAGATAGCTCTGCCCTGGGATCCATGAGGAGAAGAGCAGTTGCTAGTAAGTGATTTAAAACTCCCTAAACCAGACCAAGGCAAGGCAACAAGTGGAAAAGTCAGGGATGGAGAAAAGCAACCACTGCAGTAAAGGGAGGCTTTACCAACCTCAACAAGGTGACAAACTAAAAGTGTTTTCCAAAAGCCACTCCCGGTGGCAGTGGTGTCCCAGGAGGATGCTGCAGCCCCAGTGCTGTCTTGTGCCACCTCTGTACTCCAAGATTTCTGCTCCTGGGACCACTTAGCTGATTTTCTCCAGGAGGTGTGAGAACCGGTGACCCTTCCCCGTGTATTACCCGTGGATGCACGAACTACCCGACTCCGAGCTTTAACTACTCGGAGTCTTTTCAAGAGGACTGGGGAAAAGGCCGTGACGCCGCTGAGCATGGTCCCCGGACGGAGCCTTCGTGCCCCCAAAAGGAGGGAAAAGAGAGGCGCAGCTCGTCGATGGAGCTGGCGGGAGCACGGAGGCAAGCAGCCAGGGAGACGTGAGCGCAGCAGAGGCGGGGGGGCGGCAGGGGCGGGGCGCGGCGGCGGGGAGCAGGAGCAGCCCCGGCCCGCCCAGCAGAGTTGGCCATGGCGGCGACCGGAGCAGCGGTGCTGTGGGGTCTGACGGCACAGCGGCTGGGCGCGGCAGAGCCGCTGCAGCTGGGCTCGCTGCGGGGCAAGGTGCTGCTGGTGGTCAACGTCGCGTCGCTCTGAGGGACGACCAGGCGCGACTTCCTGCAGCTCAACGAGCTGCAGCAGCGCTACGGGCCCCGCGGCTTCCAGGTCCTCGGCTTCCCCTGCAACCAGTTCGGGCACCAGGTAGGGCGGGCGGCACGGCTGCAGGGCCCGGGGGCGCGGGAGGAGGCGCCCGTCCCGGCTCGGCGCTGACGGGCGCTGCTCGGGGCGGCGTTGTCTTTGTTTCCCTAGGAAAATGCTACGAATGAGGAGATCCTGCTGTCGCTGGAGCATGTTCGTCCTGGCAACGGATACAAGCCCAATTTCATCATGCTCGAGAAGTGCGAGGTGAACGGGAAGAATGCACACCCTCTGTTCACCTTCCTGAAAGAAGCGTTGCCCTTCCCGCACGACGACCCCTCCTCGCTGATGACCAACCCGCAGTACATCATCTGGTCCCCGGTCTGCCGCAACGACATCTCCTGGAACTTCGAGAAGTTCCTCATCGGCCCTGACGGTGTGCCCTTCAAGCGCTACAGCCGGCATTTCGAAACCATCAAGATACAGGATGATATTGAATTGCTTCTGCAGAAGGTCTCCAAGAGTGCTTCCCAATAAAGTGGGGTGCTGCAGCTCTCACTGCTGAGTGCCTTTGCTTCCTGCTCAGCTTGCTGTGCTCGGTTCTCTTGCAGGAGGCTGCTGCTCTGGTAGAAATCCCAATGTCTTGTGCAGATTTTGCTTATGATAGTGTGTCTTCCAAATTCTTGAAGCACACCTGATGTTCTCAAAAGTTGCATGTGAATGTTTGGGATACTATGCTGGGGAAGGCAGCTGTGAGGCTCAGTAGCTTTCTGTGAATCTCTGAATAAAAAAATTGTATACTTTCTTTAAGACTCTGGCTTGATAAATGGGTGAGTTGGGTGAAACATGGTGGCCATGTTACCTGTTTGTCAGCTGATGTAGGTGGTCAAGGGCCTGACTCAGACCACTCAAGCAGTGAGGCTGAAGTTTGAATGCAGACAATGGGCAAAGAGCATTTTCATGTTCTGCAAACTGTTAATCAGTGCCATGTCTCACCTGATGTGTAACGAGCTTGGCAGATATCTTGTCAGCCTCACCTTGAGGCTTGCCTGCAGAGCAAAGACATGGTGGCACATGGCCAGGGTGTGAATTTACACTGGCTGACAAGCTTCCAACTTGGTTACCAACAACAGGTTGCAGCAGGTTGATAACCATTCAGGCATGTGATTGGGTGGGTGATTCTGCAGCCTGCACTGCTGTGATCATGCTGGCAGAGGCCTTGGAGAAGAGCCAATTGGCCAAGGCCCACCTTGTTATCTGACCTCTGTCAGCAGAAGCCTGAGGGGACAGTGCAGAAGCTGCATCTGATGTCCCTCCCCTTGTCCCAGAGTTGCTGTCTCCTCACTGACTTCAATGTCTCCTGAATCTGTTCTATTTTGCATTGTTGGCAGCCTAACACATCTCCACATATTCACCCAGTCTACCTGAAGCCTGTATCACTTTTGTGCAACCCTAGTGGTTTGCCATGCAGGGAATATCATAAAGAACCAGTTCCATTGTGTTCCCAGAGCAGAAAACCAGCTTATTCAATCACTTCACCCATGGAAACTCTGCCTTGCCTCAGAATGTCTTTGCTGCCCTTTGGGCACAGGAATCACATGTGAGAAAGTGCAGGTACACCAGGGTGCAGGCAGTATTTACATCTTTTGATTCCTCCACTTTTTTGACTTCTGCCAACCACAGAGCTGACAGGTATTTAATGGAGTTCGTAACAATAATCCTGACAAATTCCTGCAAAGTGATCCTGGTTTTATAGGCTATTGCTGAATGGCTGGAAATAGGAATGGTTTACCCTGGGCTTGTGCCAAATTTCACCTGTCATCCTTCTGCCTAGTGGCTCAGGTCCTTCTTCAGGTAAATTTTCACTCCTTTAATGGCTCTCCAAGCACATTTTCACTACAAACCACTCCTCATAAGGTCTCATAGCACTCGGTGCTGGAATATGGGTACTAACACACACTAGAATCTTGGGCTTTCAACGGGAAGGCACAGCACTTTCAAACAGTAGTGCACTGTTTTCCTAATTAAAGACACTTGGGATTTGAGGTCTTAGCAGTTTATTTTTCCTGTTCATAGCTTCTCATCTCACCAATTCACTTGTTGCTTTGCTACTGTACCTACATTCAAAGTCTGCTCCAGGCTGAAGAGAGACCCTGCGGCAAAACCTACAGTGGGCTCCACCCTGCTTGCTGCTGCCCCTGAGTCATCAAGCTTTGAATTCAGATTGCACAATCCTCAACGGACTATTTCTTAACTTCCAGTACAGCTTCGCAGAAAAAACAGGATGTTTTCAGTAGCTATTTCATTTTTGTATCAGAAGCTGCTTAATTTGGGGAATTAAGTCAGTTAAATATACTTCCCTCATTAATCCAGGATGCTGAAATATAGGGAGAGTGCAGGGGATCATGGGCAGGAGGAACTCACTGCACTGAAAAATCTTTCTCCACACGAGCTGTGGCACTTCCTCATTCCTGACTCACCAAACCTGAGCTGTTTGCAAGGGACCCCCCTTGCTTTGCCTGTTCCTCATCAGCCTGTGGCCCCTACTGAGCCCTGCCACTACAGGGAGAAGACCTGCCAAAAAGGGTCTCTTGCCAAGCCAAGGGCACCTCACACCGTACTTTTGCAGTGCCGATGGCCAAGGGATTTATTTACCTTCTGCTTGCTAGGGCTGTGCTAGCAGAAAACCAAAGCATCAGCTCCAGAAGCAGATACAGCCATGCCAGCAGAAGTACAGTGACGTGACTACAGGATGAAAATTAGCCATGCCAGCAGGAAAATGAATGATCTCAGTGTAAGCACACCAGCAGGAACTCCATAGCATAGATAAAAGCCTCCCAGCCCTATTATTCCTGGTCTCCTTTGAGCACTCCCCAGAGCTTCTGGGGTGAAGCAGTCTGGAAACCTTCAGTGGCTGGGAGGACAGCAGAAGAGCACAGCCTCCATGTGGGCACTCACATCTAAACCTCATTTGGTGGTGTAATCAGAGGGGATGGAGATGTTTCACTGCAGGTAACAGCTCTATGCTAGGGGTAGACCTGAAGAATCCCAGGTGATTCCTTAGGGATTCTAAAATGGTCCAGTTCTGTTTCTGTAATTTCAGAGAAAAAGACTGACTCAATAGGAAACCTTAAAATAAATACTACTATTTTAGTATCCTTGGATGCTTGGGGACATTGTCCTCTCAATATCTCATGTCTGTCACATCTACACTCCCACACAATTTTTTTCTACTTCTACAATTTAATTCAAACAGCCAAGTCCTTTGCTAGTGTTCACTGTTTGCCTATTCTACACATGAGCCTCCCTTCTAGAGAATGTTTGTTCCTACTTCTCCTCCCTCCCAGTGATTACCTCCATCCCTTAACTGCTAATACTTGCCATCAACTTCATAAATCTTTAAACAAGTTCAGATATTTGAAGCTGTCAGGAGTGCTAATTAGCCACAAAGGAGATTATCCTTCCTGACCCTATGCCCCCGTTCCAGATTCCCTAGTGTTCTGTCCTTCAAATCCTTGCACATCTCCTGAAATTGTGGCTGATGATATGCAGTATTCAGAAGTGTCTACTCGACCAAATGTTATCAAGTGAAGCCTAAGACCTTTCTTACTCAGCCTGTTAAACGTTCTTTCAGCTATTTAAAATCCTTCCTCCTCCTCCTCCTGATGTTTGTTGCACCTGCTAACTGCTTTTAAGATAGCCTTTAGTCATGGGTTCTGACGATTGCCCTGGCAAGGAAGGTAAGAAAAACCTGCCTCCAACTGGGTGGCACTTGAAAGGGCTTTGTTCCTACCAGTACCAGTCTCACACTGAGTAGCTACCAAGTTCAGCTGGAGACAAGGGCAGGAAGCTGAAAGTGCTTGAGGAGACAGAACACAGACATCCCTATCTATGGTAAAACTGTAATAGTGCCATTTCCTAGTATTGAATCAGAACACTTTGAGTGAAACCGTTTTAATTTTTTACTGCACTTCCTATTAGAAGTAGGTAATTAATTAGCAGAGTGACGTCTGCCATGTAAGCATTATCTTGGAATAGCTGACTCATTTTAAAAACACAACCAGTCTTGCCATAATAGGGGTTTAGTTTTTTGAAGCCCAGCAGAGGCCCTCCTCTCTGAGAAAAGGGTATTTTTTAGTGTTAGCTGGACATACTTGCCCTGCTATCAAAAACAAACAAACCAACCAATCTAAAAGGCTTCCAGCATTTTACCCTGGATTGCTGCAGCACAGTCAGGCCTGGCTGTCAGGATGTCATCTGCCCACCGTGTTGCCAGAAGAGTGCTCCGCTGCACAGGACAGTCATGCTCCCAGCACATCACTCCCTCTATCTTCTTCTATCGGGTAAAAGGATTTATTTTGTCTGTCAGTTTAAAGTAGGTTTCTAAGTCGTCAACTGAATCCTTCCCAATTTTCCCACTCCTCAAGGAAAAGCTCCCTGAACAGCACAGGACATGCTACTTGAGAGACCGTTTCTTGAGAGGCTATTTCCAGAGACTTTGAAAACTCCTGAGCGCTCCCCAGACAACTACTCAGATCCGTTCTCCTGTTCATTTGAAGTCTGCTTCTCTAGTCAACGGCCTGACCCTCAGCCACGGCCGCCCGTGGCGCAGCGGCGCAGGCTACGACTGCAAGATGGCGGCAGCCGCCACAACAACCCCGCCGTAAGCCTCGCCCCTGCGGACGGCCGTGCCCATTCCGTCAGAGGGCGCGCGGGCGGGACGGGGCGCGCATAGCAGGCCCACCTAGTGCGCATGCGCACGCGGGCCGGCATCCGGCCGCGACGGGGCTCGCGAACGGCCATGGCAGCGGCCGAAGGCGGCGGCGGCGGGGCGCGGCCGGACACGGCGGCGCAGCGGGCCGAGCTGGAGCCACTGCTGGCCACGGCCCTCAGGCCGGGGGAGTCCTGGTGAGCGCAGCCAGCCGGTTCTCTTCTCCGTTCCCTTTCCCTCAGGGTGGTGGGGCCTGTGGGAGCGGGCCGGGCCGGGCCGGGCCGTGCCTTTACTGAGGGGGCGCTCCGTCCGGTGCCGTATGTTGCAGGTACCTGGTCGAGAGTCGCTGGTTCAAACAGTGGAAGAAGTACGTGGGCTTCGACAGCTGGGACATGTTCGGCGCGGGCGATCCCAGCCTCTTTCCCGGGCCTATCGACAACTCGGGTCTTTTCGGCGGTAAGTACTGCCCTGCGGCGCTGGGCCGCGGGGGAGTGGGGCCTGGGCGATCGGGGCCTGGTGCTTGGGTCGCAGCCCGGTCGCGGGTAAGTAACTCATCAGAGCAGTTGTCCTCTTGTGCCGCTTTCACTTTTGAAGCCGTGTGTTCTGGGAGGATCCAGGGGCTGTCACAGTTTTGTAAGTGAGGAGCTTGGTGTGGTTTTTGCCCACCCGTGGGAGAACCGGTATTTCTTTGGGTTGTGGTGGCATATGTGTAGGTATTGAGAAGAAACTATTATGTTTGGTGCCATGCCGCCTTACATCTGTCTGCCTTTTAGATCCAGAAACTCAGAGCTTAAAGGAGCACCTAATTGACGAGCTGGATTATGTATTGGTTCCCACTGAAGCCTGGGATAAACTAGTAATGTGGTACGGCTGCATAGATGGACAGCAGCCTATTGTCAGAAAAGTAAGTATGGGTGAATCAAGTTCTCTTAAATCTGGTTTCATTACTTAGTCTTTACCAAACTTGCATGATGTTTATTTTGCTAAATGTGAGTTAAGACAGGCTCCTCAGCAGCTCTTTGGAGATAAGAACGTGAGGTCTTTTTGCCTTGTTTGAAAGAATGACCTTCCAGTGTTACAGTTAAAATGCCTGACTCCTAAGTGATTATCATTTGATGAGTTATGTGGTGTGAGAATCTTGAACCTTGTTCTGGTTAACTTTTTACCTGATGATTGTTTGGAGTGGTGCCATGCTTTCATGTTCCATGGTATAGTTTATGCTTTGTTGAAAAATATAAGTCAAACCTGTCAGATCTTCTGGGACAGAATGTGGCTTTGGAATAAACAATCAATACAGATGACTTGGGTACTTCCTCTGGAGTTCAAGGTGATTCTTTGTTTTCTCTTCCAAAATTCTGTGATTCTGAAATCATTAGAAGATACATATTTGTGGTTTCGTTCTGTAAGTCCTTTTGTTTGGCAAATGCATTCATGAATGCTGAGTATATAACCTCTTCTGGAGGGTGAAGTTCACAAATAATTTCTTTGGAAATGTGTCATGGGGTTTTTGTTTAGTCTTAGGGTTTTGCACTGACTAAACTGAGCAATGCCAGTCTGTGGGATTCATAAAGACTGATCACCGCACTAAATGAATATTGCTGATATACTGTATGTAATTAATTGCTTAAGTCTGGGGCCCTCAACACAAGAAAGGCATTGAACTGCTGGAGCGAGTCTAGGGGAGGGCCAGAAAAAGGATCAGAGGGCTGAAACACCTTTCCTACAAAGACAGGCTGAGAGAGCTGGGGTTCTTCATCCTGGAGAAGAGAAGGCTCTGGGGAGACCTTATAGCAGCCTTCCAGTACCTAAAGGAGGACTACAAGAATGCTGGGCAGGGACTGTTTACAAGGACTTGTAGCTCTAGGACCAAGGGGCAATGTTTTTAAACTAGAGAAGGGTAGATTTAGATTGGATATTAGGAAGAAGTTCTCGACTATGAGAGTGGCAGGACACTGGAACTGATTGCCCAGGGAAAGGCAGTAGAGGCCGCATCTCTGGAGACATTGAAGTCCAGACTTAATGCAGTTCTGAGCAACCTGATCTTATGGGAGATGCCCCTGCTTGCTGTAGGGGGGTTGGACTAGTCGACCTTGAAAGGTCCCTTCCAACCCAATGCATTCTATGATTCTATACATTTAAGTAAGGGTTATAGGAAGGGTTGCTTCAGGGTGTGCAAGACCCAGGAATGCATGGCACCAGAATGGTAAAAGATCCCCCTCTTGCAGGCCCGTTGATGCTGCTCAGTGGTACTGGAATGTTGCTATTTGGTGTGAGCTAGAAATTGTGTGTAATGAGAAATTCTGACTTGTTCAGAAAGTTTAAATGATTCCAGGTTCATGAGATGACTGTGTGTTCACTGTTAAATAGACAGAACTCTCATCCAAGCCTGAAATGGGGGAATGGAGAAAGAAATACAGCATATAAAGGAGATGTAGTTTTAGTAGAAACAGGTAATTTCTTGAGGAATACTGAAAAGGAAAGCTGGAACTATTAACTGATGGATGCCTCTCTGAGGAAGCTTTAGTTCATGAACTGGGTAACCACTTTGATGTTTGTAACACATGTTGTTAGACACTTCCTCTTCTGAAAAATTGGGAACTTTGACAAGGTTTTAGAGTTACTGGGGAAACACTTGGGTGACAGACTTAACTGTAGGAGCGTCCTTTCTTTGGGGGTCAGATGCCACTATTCAACACTGTAATTACTGAGGGCTAGAGCTTGGGGTTGTTTTACAGACATGAGTTATTGTTGTCCAGTTAAGAGTCATCATTTTCAGTTTTGGGTTGCTACGAGAGTGTCAGCCTCTGTTGTTTACTAATCTGGTAACTGAAGAGGAGTTGTATTTTTAGAAGTTGAAATACAGCAGAACAGTAGGTTTGTGGGATGTTGCAGCCTCTTACAAAAGATGTAACATGAAAGGTCAGTGGAACACACAAACTGTAGCACTGCATCTCAGTAGAAAGTGGTCAGTATTTGGCCACAGTATTTTCCAGATAGTGTTTGAAGTAAAGCACTTGAACTTGGGTTCTTTGAATGGTTTAATCCTTTTCCTAAGGCTGGATCAACTGTAATTCATACTTCAAAATATTCATAAAAATAGCGTTTGGAAAGCAATTTTCAGACGTGTTTGTAATTTTGTAAGCTGGTCTTTTGTCCATCCCTTTGTGTGTGACAGAGACTTTCAGGAGGATTAGATTAGATTTATTTGTGGTTCAGGTTTCTTTTGGTCCATATTTTCAGGCAGTCTTCTGCAGAGTCTCACTGTGAAGTGTATTAATGTGCAGAATAAGGAAAAGCATGATTCTGCAGTGGCTGAGTATGTTTTCTGCTCAGGTTGCTGTCCAACAGGATGACCTGAGTTTTACTTTGGCACAGAATAAGCTGGCTGATCACAGACACTGTTTAAAAGCACCTGCAGGTTATTAGAGACTTTTCTTGCCATTCATCTGTCCTAATGGACATGGTGATCTGATGAGAAGCTCCTTCGGAAGAATTCTTCTATTTATGATGCCAGTTTGTATTTATTTGTTTCTAACTATAGAGTCCTGGAGAATGGGAAGTCCCACTGAATGAAATCCTTCTGAAAAACAGCTGGAGAACTTGTGAATCAGTTCCTTTGCATTCTGAAAAGGAAAAAAAGTCTAACTTGCCTGTCAAGAAGCTGTTTAAACAAGGAGTTTTACTTTCTCTTTCTGTTGTAACAGCAAAATACTGAAAATCTTTCCAAATGTATTTGTTAGTTATTTACCTTTAAAGCACCTCGTATATCTAATACAATACTATAAAACCTTAGAAGAGGGAAACATAATTTAGTCAAATTCTTGCAGTAAGTCTTAGTCTTAGTTACTTGTTTCTTCCCAAAGCTTGGTGAATATTTTTTACAGGAAAAAGAAAACAAAACAAAAATACTGCAGAGTATGCAAATAGGACAGATTATTACAGCTGGCAGGTATCAACTGAAGTCATCTAGTCCAACTGCTTGACTGCTTCAGAGCTGGCCAAAGTAAAGCAGATTATTAAGGGCAGCGTCGAAAGGTCTCTTACACACTGTTACTCTTAAAAATTATACCTGCTGGTTCAATAAATAAGATCTCAATTTCACAGGTGTTATAATTGCAGAGAACTGTGGAGAGAATTAAGGTGTGGGTGATTTTGTTTGTTTGGGTTGGTTTGTTTGTTGGTTTGTTCTGTTCCCCCCCCCTCCTTACATCACAGTTGTCTCATAAGTCATGTCTGAGATGTTTTTCTTTATGGCATAATGTGTAGGTGAAGAGTGGTGTCTAGTCTTATAGAATAGCTTGCTAAAGTATGCTGGAAGCTGGTGGATGGGTAGGTGTACCTACTGGACTATTCTTTCAGATCTGAAATTGATTTGAAAATGACTCTGAAATAAAGCAATGCCATCAAAATGAGTTCTGATATAGTGGTTTATTTGCAGGGAGAGAGTGCTGAGGAAGATCCTGTGTACCATGCAGAAAAATAATAAATGCTTTGCTTACTGTCTTTTAATAGAAATGATTTTGCTCAATTGTTTCAGGCTTGTTTGTTTCCTTTTTTTTTAATGTAAACTTTAATCAAAGACTAGAGGCAGAAGATAATGTTTTTCCTCTAGAATGCTCTGTGTGATCAGCTGTTTTTCATAGGTGATTAGCTGGCGATATCAGTTCAGTTGTGATGATGGACCTATGCAATTTTGGACTGTGGATGGAAAGCATGGAGATTTTTTACATTTAAAAACAAAAACAAAACCCCCAGGACAAGCTGACAGAGGTTGTGACTGCATCTGAACCTGACAGCAAGTCAGTTTATGGCATGACTTGCAAGACCCCTAAAGACTTAAAATAATTAGGCGAGTGTCTCTTGCAGAGCACTGCTCAGAGTTGTAACTTTTGTGTTTTATCTCATCTGCTTTCTCTTTGCAGGTAGTGGAATATGGTCTGTTTGTGAAGCACTATAAAGTTGAAGTTTATCTTCTTGAGCTGAAGCTGTGTGAGAGCAGTGATCCTGACAATTTAATTAGCTGCCACTTCAGCAAAGCAGATACTGTTGGTAAGTAGTTCTCTGATATGTGAAGTTGTGCTCTGATGCTACCTTGAGAGGTTTTGTGCCCTCCAGAATAACAGCAGTGTTGATAAGCTGGATCAAGTCTAGTGGGTACCAATAGGACACTTGGAGTTGCAGCTTGTGGTGTGTGAGGAGCTGAAGGAGCTGTGTTCAGTCTGGAGTAGAGAAGGCTTTGGGGGGCAGCTCATAGTAGCTATGAGGAGTTTACTGAGGACGTGGAGTCAGGCTATTTACTGACTCACAAAGCAAGAAAACAGACAGCAAGCATAAACTGAAAGAGGACAGATTTGTACTGAATGTAATGAAAACATTTTCCCTATTAGGACAACGGGACGTTTTATCAGGGCTGAAAGGACAAGTTTTGAACACTTGTTTGGCTAAGTCTGAGCAGCCTGGTCTGAATTCAGTTTTGTCCCTGCTTTGAGTGGTTGGTCTAAGAACCTTTTGAGATTCTTCCATCCATAGTGTTTCAGTGTGCAACACGGAGCTGTGGTGAAGAGGTGTGAGGAGCACTTTACCTACTAACTCATGTCCTAAAGAAACATTCATGTCACTCATGTGAAGCCGTTCTGTCTCTGGTTCTTCTCCAATTGTTTCTTCTTAGGATGTGAATATTTTAGACATCTTCTTAATGGCTCTTCCTACACTACTGTTCCTCCTGAAATGTGGCCTCTCTCTCTCTGTATCATTGTTAAATTGTTCCATGTCAGAATGCTGCATGTTAGCTGTCATTTATGTCCATAAAAATGCTTGGTTTTTTGATGTGTGGCCTGAATATAGTAACTGAAACGATTTCCTCCTTGAACCTGTGCTTTCAAATGATGACAGAAATTGGTCTTTGGACAGAAACTTCTCAATGTGTTCTGAACATTATTGGTTTGAGGGCCTGACATGCAAATGTGTGACTGAAACCAGACTTTTTCCTTCTTTAAGACTAATTAGACAAGTTGTATGAGCAGTTGTAGCTTCTATGATACATCTACTCAAAGGATCTTGAAGAATCAGCAATGTGTCTCCCTGGTGAATGTCTGTCTTGTCAGTTTTTTGTTTTCCAGAGCACTTCAGTTTAAGGAATTGGTGCTTGTTTTTTTTTTTTTTTCTTTCTTCTCCTGAACAGCTACCATTGAGAAAGAAATGAGGAAACTATTTAATATCCCAGCTGAGAAGGAAACTAGGTTATGGAACAGGTATATGAGTAACACTTACGAGCAGCTCAGCAAGCTGGATAGCACAGTGCAAGATGCAGGGCTATATCAGGGTCAGGTAAGGGGCTTAATTTCCTTCATTTATTTTGATTTTTTTTTTTTTTTGTTAATATTCTCATGTAGTGCTTTCTCTGATACGTGGGGGGTTTTATGTACTTTGAGCAGACACTGAAAATGTGATTTGTTCATGATTTTGCAAAACATGTATCAGTTTTGCAGGTATCTTTATTGCTTGAAATCTCTTTCAGGTTGTTCTCATAGAAGTGAAAAATGAAGATGGCACGTGGCCTGGACAGCATTTTCTGGCAAAGTAAGCAAGCAAGCATGTTCTAATGTGTGCTGCTGTTTTGTCAGGCTTGTTCACTTGTTTTTAGTGACCATGTGTTCTCTGTGAAAGCCTGTTTATTACTGGCTATTGTGGGTCTCTTGGTTTGGGTGTTCTGAAGGAGGAGATAAAATCTTGATAAAATTCTTTGTTGGTTCTGCTGCCAGTTTCTTGGTTTAGCAGCAGTCTTCTGATTTAAAGCACATTTCAAACAGGTTGTGTAAGCTTAGGTTCCTACGGTGCTTAGGAAATGAAAGGGCACTTTATGTTGAGCCAGTCTGTGTAAAAAGCTACCTCTGCAAACTGCAGAGTGGAAAAACAAATCTGTTTTCTACCATTGTGCAACGAAAGATCTTGGGAGTATATTTCCAAAGCTTCCATTAGTGAATACTCAAGAGTTGTGTTAATTTGTCCTTAAAAAGGCTGTACGGATAGCTTAGCAAACCCATTGCTACTCAAGACAATTAGCAGCCTGTTAATATTACACAGATTTTTATCTCTCTAATCTCTAATTTAGAGAAGAGATGAGTAAGATTGGGGGGGTTGATGCATGCATAGATGAATGGTGTAAAATCAAGGTTACTTGCAATGATGAACTACTCTCAACGAGTCATGCTACAAAGAGTGAAATCCCATTATTTCAGTAGTCACTCACTTTCCCATGAGTAAGCCATCGTACTCCATAATGATAAAAAACCCCCAGAATTTTTCTGTACTATACAGTTAACTTGTAGAGCAGGCTGCCAAGTGATCTTGCTTGAGATCAGGTTGTTACTAGTGTTAAACTTGAAGAATTAATCAAATTGGTCAGTGAAACCTGTTTTGAAACACTTGTGTGTTTCTGAGATACAATAATGGGTAGATGAGTCAGGAATATGTTTGTAGGATTATGACCTTTCGTGGTGGTTTGGCCCTGGCTAGGGGCCAGATGCCCCCCAAAGCCACTCTATCATTCCCTTTCTTAGATGGACAGGGAAGAGGGAAAATACGACTAAAAGCCCATGGGTCAAGACAGGAACACCCCAGAGGTCCCCTCATCAAGATCAGGGGATGTAGCCTCAACTCTCCTCTGCCTGCAAGATCATTGGTTGCCTTCTTGAGTCTCCATGGCAGCTACACTGCCTGATTTCTTAGGTGGCTTCTTCTTAACTACTGTCTTCCCTCAGTTCACACACATGAGCTTCCAGTTTAGAAGTAGGTTTACCATCCCACTTCCTCATGTCCTCCTCTGTGCAGCAAAAAAGAGTGTGCTCCACACTGCATGCATCTGGGGCTCTGCTTCCTTCTGACTGGGGCAGGAGAGGACTCCTTTATTAATCAATGATATGGACTTGCTGACCTTGCACTGTTTCTTGTTCACTACTGGGGCAATCAACTGCAGTTGCTGTTTGGGTCCCCATCTCAACCATGGTATCCTCAGATGAAGTTTGGGTGCCGGCCTCAACCACAGTCCTTTGAGAGTACTGAACTGTGGCTTGAGAAGCACAGGCCAGACCCCAATATAGTGGTAGAAGCTGTTGGTTTTGATTGGGGTAGGCAAGGCACTCTTCTAGCAGGTGGTGCATCAGTTTATCAGGGTTAGTCGCCTCTTCTGGAGTGAAGTCCCAGGCTATGAGAGGTGATAACCATCCTAGGAATCTGCCCAAATCCTTCCACACCTTTCTGTAAGAGTAGAAGGTGAAGAACATCTAGATGTTCATATCAAGTATGGGTTGACAGCATTAGGGAGGCAGCCAGGCGGACACCAGATCATAACCGTTTGTTTCCACGTGAAGCAAAGCTAAGAAGGAGCCTTGCAATATTCTCAGGCCTCAGTCTTTTCTCTTTCTGAGCAGCTAGTCTGACACGTAAAGGCTGCTGATTAATCTCTAGTGATATTTGAGTGAAAATGGTTATTAGTATGCAGATTAATATTTTCTAATGATGTAGAAATAAAGATTTGTTTATTGTAATGTAGAACTGGGAAATTGTTTGACTTTAATGCTGATAATCATGTCTGAAAGAATTGCACTAAGTCATACACCTAGGATTATCTCTTCCTTTTGTGCTTTGTCTTGCCTAGATATTTCCTTTGCCCTTATCTCTGTTAAGAAACTAAGCATGTATGTCCACATAACATCTTCCTTACATGCTTGGGTGTGTTGCTTTAGCAAGTTCTGCTCTCTGGCTCTTGTGTCCTTATTTAGTTGTGTAGGTTAAATGCATAGTGACTGTTCAAAACACTGTTAGGGAAGCCAGAGAGGGGAAGGGAAAACAAGACAGCCCCTTTTCTTTAGGACAGATGTTGGCATGTGGTGGTCAGCACACGAACGGCTTATCAAATGAGAAGGACCTTTTTAACTGTCCAGGGCAAAGGCTCAGGTCTCTCACAAAAGCAGTTTGCTTTAACATCTCTGGGTTGTAACAAGTCCTCATGGACTAACTTTATGCCTTCCTATGCCAAAAGTGACTTTGTCCTGTAAGGCAAGTCAGGTAGAAAGACTGGACTTTAAATTTGTTTCTGTGTTTGAAATGGAAGGTGGAAAAAGTTGACAACTCATTCTTCCATAGACATAATGGTAATGAAAGATGATTATCACAGTATCACAGTATATCAGAGGTTAGAAGGGACCTCAAGAGATCATCAGGTCCAACCCCCCTGCCAGAGCAGGATCACTTAGGGTAGTCCGCATAGGAACGCATCCAGGTGGGTTTTGAAAGTCTCCAGAGAAGAAAACTCCCCAACCCCCCTGGGAAGCCTGTTCCAGTGCTCTGTCACCCTCACTGTAAAGAAGTTTCTCCTCATGTTGAGGTGAAATCTTCTAATGAGCAGTCAGTATTTTCCTGTTAGGTTCAATGATGTTTTATATGGCATTTTATGGCTGCAAGCTACTAACATTATACAGCAGTTGCCTTGATAAACCCTGAAATGTGTATGAATTGTACTCATACTGTTGAAATTGAAGAGGAAGGTTGTACTGTATCTGTGCCTGCCTTTTAGTGTGGGCAATAGCAGATGCGTGTAGGAGTAAAACAAGTTCTGTGTAAGGAGAGAGCACAGTTAACAATGCGTCTGCCGTGGTGCACTCCTGTCTGCTGATAGCCTGCAGTTCAGACTCTCCCTGAGACAGCCAAGTCTAGATATTTGTGTTGCATATATGTTGGTGGTCTAGCGGGGCTTTTCTTCTGCTTTTGGTGCTTCCTCTATTGCATGTCATCACTCCTTGCCAAACGTGAGTGGGCTGCTGGCAGTCTGGACTGGATCATTTGTATGTATTTTCTTTCTGCTGCTCTTTGAAGAGCTATTTCACAAAGCTTTGGGCCTATTTTAGAGGATTTATGTCTAAAAAAGAAGTAACAAAGCTTTTTTTGTTGTTGTTGTTACTTAATATATTCTTAGTGAATAAGCTCAGTTCAACTTTCCTTTTTTGACTCATTGGCATTGCTCCATATTAATGGATTTATGATTGTTCTGTGCTTCCTTTCATATCAGTCATAATTGGTTCTGATGTTTACTTGGTTTCCTTCCCTTTTTAAGCATATCTTCATATAATAATGCATAAATATTTAATACTCTGTAGTTTGTAATTTGATGTTTGAATATTCTCCAGCTAGTTCTCATGTTTTATTGAGAATCTTTACTTTTTTCAAGATACTCTTTTCTTGAAGGTGGTACCATATTTAATTTAGTTCTGAATACATTGCCTAAATTCTACTTCCATAGGAAGCTGAAATAAAGCAAAACACAGTGCAAAGATTCTTCTTCAACCTTTCTCAACTCAGGTTGAGTCTTTGTCATGAGTTAATCTTGAAGCAGCATGATTTTTTTCTTCCCTTTGAGAGTAGGACTTCAATAAATCATTGATAAAGCTTTCCTATATAATTAAAAAACAAGTTGCTTTTTTAAAGCATGTTATTTCAGTTTTTAGGTATCTCAGCAGACAAACCTAAAGTGAAAGCATGCTCTGATTTAAGAGTGTGTTCTGAGCTGATCTGTTTAAAATTTCTTGTTCTGGCAAGATTAGATCTCTGTACTGCACTGAAACGTTGCTGGCATTTTAACTGTTCTTTGGGCTGGTAAGAGACTCCTAACAGGGTTGAAATCCAGTTACTGGTCTGGGATATGGTTTGTTTTTGCGTGGATGTGTGTGCATAGATGTGTTGCATTAAATCAATATCATATGTTTTAGACTCCAGATTAGTAAGTGAAGTATAAACTCACACAGACTCAACATGTATAAAATCTGTGGGTCATTGAACCAGGCAGAACAGGTGAGACATGAAGAGGGGAAGAGTGGCCAGTCCAGAGAGGTGTGAGCATCTGTGTCAGTGTGAGCTGAAATTCCCCCCTGACAATAACCAGGCTAGCTCAGTCTGGAAGCAAATGAAAGCTGTATTTACAAGAAGAATCTACAATCTATGATGAAATGCAATGAATATGTACAAATATACATAATTCATAATATTTACAAATATATACAGTCAACAGAAAAGCACAACCAAGCTCCCTTTGCTTCCCCCCAAAGGGGCCTCTCTCCCAGGGGCTTCCCCCCCCAGACCCCCCTGGACAGAGAAGCAGAGTTACTTAAGCAGAAAGTTGTTAACTTAGCTTGCCAAGGTCAGTGTGTTATCTTCAGCCAGAAGAGAAGAAGAAACAGCAGCCAGACAGCCCAGCAACTGCCCGACTGCAGATTGCAGAGTGCAGAGTGCCCACTTTGTTTTGAGTAATAGTTCTTAAACATTTCTATCTATCCAATGGAAGTGTTTAGAACAATCGTTATTTTGCTTTTCTTACACCCAATAGTGACTTATTTACACTCTTTCACTTTCTCTGCTTGAACTTTGCAAAGAAAAATTAAAAAGTTTCAAACCATCACAGCATCTTATGCTGTGCACTGATGAGGTGTTCAGGGTAGGTTATACTGTGTTAATATTGCAGAAAGTAATGCTGTAGTAAAGGATGTTTTTGTTTGTAGGAAGCAAGTGATTTTTTTTGAAGGCCAAAGCTGCTATCAGGGATGAGTTGAAGGCTGCATTAACAGCATAGCTAAGAAGAAGTGAAAGTATAACCCCAAAGACATTTTCTGTTCTTTTGTGAGACTAAGGAAGACTGTAATGTTGATAAGTTGTTATACTATAAAAATAAACTTGGATTTTTGAAGTTCCAAAGAATCTGAGTCCTTTTAAGCTGCATTTAGTTACAGCAGGAACTGCGAATGCTCTGTGCTGAGGCATGGTTTGGAAGAGAGTTGAGTAACTCCAAATTTTAATCCTATCTCAAACAAAAAAGTTGTTCCAATGTTCTGTTTTGTATCTGGTGAAGCTGTTTATCCAAGACCAACTTTATATTTGGAGATCTTTCTTTGGGCTGCACCACCTTAGTGCTAAAACTTAATGAGAAAATTTTTCTGTATTTAGAGTTTTGATGGCATAAACCAATGGGATCTAGATCTCCCTGCTGTTGGCAGAAAATGGAGAGCATCTGCACTTTTGCTGATGTGCCAAGAGAGGCCTTTGAAAGCTGGAAGTTTGTGTCATTAGCTAGTGACAGAATATGTGTGCAGGGTGACTGTGGAGCGTGTGGGTTTCCTTACTGCGGGTTTTTTCCCCACCGTTTGCTGCTTGTCAGAGGCCCTGGCTTCTACCAGGGCAAGACGCTTTTGCACATTAGGCAGCCTTCCTTGTGTTTCCCCAGCCACCAAGCTGGTTGACATTTTATAGAAAAAGAGTCTTAAACTCTACAGTGTTCCTTGTCCAGTATATTCAGAGTATGCCTGGCCACTTGTGCTTGATATTTTGTTCCCCAAGGAGCAGCAAACTACTTTATTCTTGTAGTTTGAAACTGCTTTTAACTACTAGACAAGGTTTCAGAAGAGGGAATGGATTATACTTTAGGAATTTTGGAATTGGAGGCATACTTGTTTTCTGAAGGGAGATTATATCGGTGACTCTGTGGATCTTAGTCCTCTCTAATTGTTACTTACAAGACTCCCATAATAAAATCCTGAGCTAGCAGAGTTCCACCTTGGTCCTAGCATAGAGCTTTTTATCCTTTTCTTAGCACATGCAAAGAAGAAATAGAGTCAGATCTATAAAAACAGCACTCTTTCTATCAGGTATTCACACTGTTCTGTGTACTGATGGCTTTGTGTGCTCTGTGGAGTTCCGCCCCCACCCCTATTTTCCTCAGTAAAAATGTTGAGTTGTTGCTTAGTTCACTCACCTTATAACAGAGGTGGCTTTTTTCAACGACTCTGTCTTGCTTTAGACATCTGTTCAACCTGGTACAACCTGATTCAGTGACAGCACATTCTAGAAATTACTTGTACAGGTTTAAGACCTTGGTGGTTGGCATGTGTTTTGTGGGTACATAATGCCCTTTCATATTTAAAATTGGTATGCTTCTCACAGTTCTGTGTGTGCTGATTATTTCAGAGGACCTCTTCAGCAACTGGACATGATACTCGCTAACAAGGAAGGTCTGGCTAAAGTGGTGAAGGTTGAAGGCAGCCTTGGCTGCAGTCATCATGAGATAGTGGAGATCAGGATCTTGGGTGGTAGGAACAGAATACCAAGCAGGATCACAACCTTGGACTTCAGCAGGGCCAACTTTGGCCTTTTCAAGCAGTTGCTAGGGGAAATCTCATGGGACAGGGTACTAGAAGGTAAAGGGTTCCAAGAGGGTTAATATTCAAGGACCACTTCTTCCAAGCTCAAGATCAGAGCATTCCAACGAGTAGGAAATTAAGGAAGTGAGCCAGAAGACCTGCATGGTTAAGTAGGGAACTGCTGGGCAAACTCAAGTGGAAGAAGAGAGTCTACAGGTCATGGAAGGGGAGGGGCTGGCCACTTGGGAGGAATATGACTGTTGTCAGAGGAAGTAGGGAGACAACTAGGAAAGCTAAGGCCTCCTTGGAATTCAGCCTTGCAAGGGAGGTCAAGGACAACAGAAAGGGCTTCTTCAAATACGTTGCAGGAAAAACTAATACTAGATATGGTATAGGCCCACTGCTGAATGAGGTGGGTGCCTTGATGACAGAGGATACAAAGAAGGTGGAGTTACTGAATGCCTTCTTTGTGCCCATCTATACTGCTGGTGACTGTTGGAAATTTTGAAATCCTTGAAGAGGTTGCCCTCCTTTGCTCCCTCTTAGATTTTCTTTGTATTATTTTCTGAGCATCTTCACCTGTTCTCTTACTGGAGTCAAACTTGGCTGCAATAGCCACTGCTGTATGGCTGTTGGTGTCCTGCTTTTGGCATTCAGTTTTGCATGTTTATTTGGGTGAAGATTGAGAGAATAGACTGTTTCCCAGATAGCTCTTGCTGTTGAGAAATTACTGTCAAAATAACTTATTTATGCTTGCTTATGTAGTACTATCCTGTGGTTTTGTGTTTTTTGTTACGGAGCCAAAGCTACCTGTGACAGAACATTGTTGAATTTTAGTTCCTTGTTGGTCTTCTGTAACACTGTGTTCTGGTTCTGTTCAGGACCAGGAGAGTGGTGGTGTGAAATATCCTGGGATTCATCACTGGATAGACTTGAGGCTTATAAACCATTTCAGTATCTCCAGTCTCAGAATACTGAGGATCACCTATGTGCACTGCCTGTACATAGCAGTGTGTCTTGCCTCTGTGTTGTAGTTGTACAACAATGTAGTTGTGTCAGCTGGGCTCAGTAACAAACTGTGTTGTGCCTGCTCTGGTTATCTTCTTACTAATTAGCATTCTGTCTGAGCAGGTGATTTGGGTTTCAGGTAGGGAAGGACTGACTTGCTTTTTAACATGGGGCAAGTTTTAAGACTGAGATTATTTTGCTTGCTTGTTTCAAGATGGTTTACTCAAAAACTTCAAGCTTGCTTTCCTGACGCTCATGCCATCCAAGTTTCCTGCTTATTTCAGTCTGGGACCCAGATTTTGCTCTAAGCAGTAATAGTTAATCTTGCTTCTGGTACTTTTGTCTGAGGTTTTCTGTTCCAGACACCTGTTTGGAAGCGTGATCACACAGATCAAAACAGTAAATTCTGTGTGTCGGAACTAACCATAATGTGGCAAGGCCTTGGAATTTTGTGGGAGGTGGGGCTGGAGGTGAAAAAAGTAGTAGCACTGTTTCTACTTCTTTTTCCTTTCTCCCAGATCAAGTACTGCAACTAGCAGAAACTTTACTACCTCTTCAAAATCATCAGCAAGTTCTTATTCTTCAGTGTCTGCCACTTCTGTCATTACTAACGGTGATAGCAGTAACTCCTATGGACTGAACAGCTCCCACCTGGGCAGGGGGTAAGAGCAGGAATGTTCTTTTTGTTTCTTTGCCCTTCATATGAATGAATGCTCCTGTGCATCCTTGCCTGCCTAGAAAAGGAGTGTGACAGTGCCCGATGGGGAGTACTGTGACTCTTGTGTACTTGTTTATCAAACTTTGCTTTTGAAACCACTGCCCTCTGCTATTCCTTGCTCACTTGCAGAAGTAGGGCATATTCCAGAGCTTACTAACTACTAGGGCATTGCTTGATTTTTGAAGGGATTTGGAGTATGAGGGAAGGGATTATATTATTTTCTCCATCTGCCAGTGTGCTAGAAGCCTTTCTAGGTAGGTCTCATAGTTTTCTTATTAGCTCTTGCAGTAGATCATATAGACTCATGTAGACACTTGCTGCATTAGGATAATGTGCTGTGTACTTGTAGACAGAGGGAAACTCGTGTTATGAGCCATAAATTAATAATAGACTATGTAACAATTAATGTTTCCAAAGTCAGCACATATATTTCACATTTCTGGCATTCAGTATTAGGCACTAGGAAGCAGGAGAAACACATGGAATGGTTAAACAATTTTGTGAAACCTTTTTCTGACGTGTTTGATGTGACTCTTAATTAGTGTTGAGACTCAGTAAACTCATTGTGGAGTTCATTGTGTTGTCTTTCCTCTAGAGGATCGGGGTTTGTCTGTAACTCTTACAACAGCAGGGACAGTCCTTCCTTGTCACAGCCTGGTCTCTGTGGACTCAGTAATCTTGGAAATACCTGCTTCATGAATTCTGCATTACAGGTAAGAATTGGAAAGAGCCCTCTTCAGAATTTAAATAGAACAATAGTCTTGCAGATCGTGGATTAAAATCTGTGAAGAGAAAAGGGTGTTTTAACACGATTCAATGAGGGGACTGCACCTGGAATGAAAACAAACCCAAACCACTAGACCAAAAAACCTCCAAACGATTCTATGATTTCTGTTTCAGTGATTCAGGTTAGTTTATCCACAGCACATAGTATAATATTAAGGACTGGATGTAAAGTACCTGGCTTCTGAAAAGTCTTATAGGGACAGTCATACTAAACAGGTGTCTAACTGTAATATAAGTTCCCACTTCTGTGGCTCTGACAAAATCAGGCTGATGTGGAAGACGTTTTGACTTGTGTTGACTACATAAGCGACATGAGCAGGTCTGGGGCCTGTGGTTAGCGATTCTTGGAAAACTAGGGTATGGAAAGTCTCAAGAAGGGTTCAGGGTCCCTGTGTGGAGGGTTAGGGTTGTATCATGGAAACTTAATAATTGATACTAGACATATTTAGCAATCTCTTTCGTTTTTTTGGTTCATTAAAAAAACTTGTTAATGTGGAGGGATATTATATTGAGAGCACACATCCTCCTGCCAGAAGTCTAGGCTTTTTTTTTTTTTTTTAGCAGAAGATTGTTTGCTCTTTGCTTTGCTGAACTATTAATTACAGTACTTTTCAGTGAAGGCTTAAAACTATGCACCAAAGGAACAGAAGGTGACAAATATGATGTCAGTTCTAAAGAAATTTCAGAATGAGAACGAAGGAGCTGCAGACCAGGCAACTTTATGCCTTAGGCAAGATAAACCAGTATAAACTGCTGCAGAGGGGAGGCTTATGCTTGTAGGCAAATGCATTGTACAGGAGAGAAGTTAGGGTGGCATCTGCAAAGAGAAACCATGTGTCAGAAATGAGCTGTTAGGCTCTTGAATGCTTATTTAGTGGCAGTCCTTATTTATTTCAGTTACACTCTTGAGCTGCAATGCTTAGTGTCCTGCCCTCTGAATAGGTTGGTTTGTTTTTTTTTCCCTACACTAAATATACACTCAAATTCAGTGTTGCCAGTTTTGTGAATAGCTTAGTACATGTTCTGATGTGAAAGCTGGGTTAATTTAATTTTCTTGTAGAGTAAATTAATTTGCTTAATGCTTTTTCAGTGTCTGAGCAATACCCCTCCGCTGACAGACTATTTCCTGGAAGATAAATATGAAGCTGAAATAAATCAGAACAATCCACTGGGGATGAGAGGAGAAATTGCAGAAGCCTATGCAGAGCTCATTAAACAGATGTGGTCTGGGAGACAGTCTTATGTGGCCCCACGTATGTTTAAAGTAAGTACTCCCTGTTCTTGTAGCATAGCTCTTTGACAGAAGGAACAGGAAAAGCTAATACACCTTCCATGTATTTTGGTGTTCTGAAAGCAGCAGTGGCATAATGACTTTGGTGGTGTTCCACATTTTATGGGACAGAGAATGAGTGTAATGTTATGTTAAATGCCTTACTTGGTAAATGACCTTCCATCCTGAGAGCTGTTGACAGATGCCTTAAAATGATCTTAGCTAGAAAACTAGGCAAAGTGATGTGAATTGCCAGCTATGAACTTTAATGGGTGAGAAAAAGTGCAAGTTACAGATTTGAAAACTATAAAGAGCAAAATGCATCCCTGTGACTATAATGGTATTTAGTGATGTAATCTTTCCAGTGCTTCAGTATAAAGAGCTGCTTTCAGCCGAAGTACTGCAGTGTTGCAGTTGTTTATGAACCCCTAGAAAAACTGTAGCTGTCTTTTGTTTTACATGTGATGCATAGGTGCTCCAGTGCAGAACAATGTAATCAAAGCATCCAGGGACCTCTAAGAGTTTGCTTCTGTGGTGCAGTCTCAGTATGTTGAGAAAGAACAACATCCCAAACACATGAAATAATCAATGGCCTGATACCAATGTAAATGTAGATCCTGTTGCTCTTTAGGTTTTGCATGGTACAGGCTAGAAGTTGAGGGTGTATGCTTTTGAGACCTGGAGCAAAAGTCTTGTAGACTACAGAAAGCTGTCGTCTGTAGGTAGTTCTGAAACAACAAGGTTTTCCTGTGGAACCCCTTTATATAATTTTTGTGTGGGTTCATTTGTTTATTGGTTGGTGTTGGGTTTTGTTTGTTGTTGTTTCTTTTTTTTTGTTAGAAGTAGGGACACTAAATGCTGGTAGTGTGAAATGGCATTCAAGAGCTAAGTGCTCATGAGGCTGTATATGGGTGTGCTGTTTCTGGCTCTTGCTAACTCAGACTGTGATGTTTCTGACTTTCATGTCACAGTTATTAGAATAGTGAGAGACTACTGTGGCAAGGATTTTAATCTTAATTCCAGGACAATTTTATTAGTCCCTGCATATCTTTGTTAGTCCATGAGTATCTTCTGCAAGCATCTTCAGTCTTATGTCTACTTTGTTCAACTTTGTTAGTCCATGAGTATCTTCTACAAGCATCTTCAGTCTTATGGTCTACTTTCTTCAATATACTACCTTATAGCAAGTCTGCACTATGGGAACTGCAGGTTTTTGAACGAGAAATGAAAATGAAAAATGAGTCAGGCAGATAGCTTTTGTGTACTGTTTTTTTGTAGGTTTCTAAATTAACATTGATAACTTAGATTTCTAATGTCACAGCACTAAATGTATTCTTCCCTCTCAATACTAGGGGGAAAAATAAAATACAATTGAGGAAATTATTCTGGCACCCTTAACTACATTAGCATCCAGTTCATTGTGGTCTGCTGCTAAAATAAAGTAGCACAGAGTTGATCTCTGCAAGAGCCGGGCTGAGAGTATTTTTATTCCCATTACACATAGGCTATGCTCACTCCCCTCTGACTCCTGCCTTTTCTGTTGCAGACTCAAGTTGGCCGATTTGCTCCTCAGTTTTCAGGATACCAGCAGCAGGATTCGCAGGAGCTCTTGGCTTTTCTTCTAGATGGCTTGCATGAGGATTTGAACAGAGTGAAAAAGAAGCCCTACTTGGAGCTGAAGGATGCCAATGGCAGGCCTGATTCGGTATGGTGCCCTTTACTTGAGGGTAGGGCTGGTAGTGCATCTCAGGGAGTTTGATTTGGTTTGGTGATGCTTCCTGGCCTTTCTGCTCACAGGCCACACAAACATCCTTCCTGCAAATCAGTGTACCAGGGAGGGGAGATCCTTGTCATGCTTTATCGCCCAGCTGACCCTTTATGACACTTCGCAGCACATTGCGGTTGCTATGCCTTACAGCAGAATGTTCTTGTACTGGTGTGCAGGAAGGTGTGCTTTTATGATACAATACCTAAGTGGGTCTGCAGTGGAAGGGAAGTTGATCTCATGACATGACATACCTAAAAGTAGGCTGTAGTTGCTACCATGCCCTTTTCACTACTCAGGCCCATCTTCTTCCTTCAGGTAGATTGAGCAGCTGCTCTTAGCATCAGTTTGAGGGGCATCATGCTTGTGTGTGGATTTGAGTGGGACTGGGGGTATTCTCATGTGGAGTTGCCCCTGAAATGGGGGTCTGAACATGGGGCCTGGGCACAGGGTTGTAAGCAGCCATTCCAGTGTCCCACTGGTAGACAGCAGAGTGTTAAATGACGTCAGCTTTTAGGCCAGACTTCTCATACGTGCTGCCTTATGGTGTCTAGACAAATGGCAATCCATGAGCTAGGTCTGAAACCAGGCTGAATGGGGGGTGTGAGAGCACTGATCAAGACAAGGAGAAAACTAAAGGTGAATTTGCTGCAACATTGGATCTTGATGAATTTGTAGTGTTTGGTGAACTACATGTATCTACTTAACTCAGTTTGAATTTCCTGTTTTCTGGTGCTGTGGAAATGGGTACTTTGATATTAAAGCAGCTTTACATTTTATTTAATTTCAGTTTTAGTTTAAACACCCTTGGGCTCCAGTTACCCATTCTCCCTAAACAGAGAAGAGTAATTGTTCTGTGCCATTTTCCTGGCAGAGGCCAGAAAAGTCTCTTCTGTTCATTTTAGTTCCTGCCTTTTCTCTGTCCTCTGTTTCCCAGTCAGCACTGATATGTGAGCAGACACTTCTTTGTTCCTCTGGAGCTGGCAAACACCATACTCATATTAAACTGAGACAAGGATAGTGAAATATCTTTATCTAAATGAACTTGCAGTCTCCTGATTAGGCTTTTACCTCTTGTCACAGTATAAACAGCTGCAACATACTAGAAAATGCAGAATACAGAGGAAATACAGTAAGTAAGTCTAGCAGACTCTAAAGGCCAGATGTTGTAATAGGAAATGTTAGGAAATGTAAGTGACTGGCTGGTTTTGCTTTTAAATGTCAATAACTTTGTATCTTTTGCCTTTTCTTGCATTGTACAATGCATGTGGCAACACCACAATAAGTAATACATTTAATATTTTTTTGTTTCCAAGAAATGCTGATAATTGTGGGATGTAAAAAAATGCCCAGCATGCCTTCATTTTCTATAGGTACTTCTATCCACTGATGTAGGAGGTGCAGATGTTTCTGCCTTGCATCCATACTGTCAGACTTTATTAATCTGTTCCCATCTCAGCATCCTGGTTAGCAACAGTAGTGTTGCAGTGGGTGTATCTATGGCACTTGCTTCACTTGAGATAGGTTTTATATCTGTGGTACTGTATCCCAAATTAGAAGTGTCCTAAGGAGAGCCTCTGGTTGCACTGAAATAAACACATGCCAGTTATCGGATGCCCTTAGGTGCAAGGAGTTTATCAGTTGTATTGTGAAAGTCTTCAAGGGATTGTAATTTGTCTCCTTTTATACTTTCTTTGTGAGACATGGTCCATCATTTTCCAAGAAGAATCTCCTTCTCAGGACCTGTTAACGGCAGTTGTCTTTCAAAAGCAGAGGGCAGCAGACTGTTCCTCCACGGAGGAGAGTGGAGCATATCTTGCTGTCCTGAAGCGCAGCCTGTAGCCTTGTCGTTGCCCCCTTGGCTCCATTCGTGCTTCTTCGTGTGTGCACCAAGGAATACCTGACCAAATCACTCAGCTACAACAGATGTATTAACACCTGACATAAGGTCTTAGTTTCACTGAGAAAAAAATCCCAGTATGTTATGCTGGACAATGTCGCTATCAGTTTCAGAGGTTTCTTTGATCCCTGTGCTTGCTGTGCTATGAAATAACAAGAAATAACCTTTTTGCAAGAAATAACATTTAAAATATGTATTTTTTCCTTTTTATAGGAGGTGGCAAAAGAGGCCTGGGAGAATCATAGGCTGAGAAATGATTCTATCATTGTGGATATTTTTCATGGTCTTTTCAAATCTACACTTGTTTGTCCTAAATGCTCCAAAGTATCTGTGACCTTTGATCCCTTCTGTTACTTAACCCTTCCACTGCCCTTGAGGAGGGATCGTCTTATGGAAGTTACTCTGATATATGCAGACCCACAGCGCAGACCTGTCCAGGTAAGGCATCTTGAAGACACGGATTTAAGTCAGCTGAGTCTTTAACTTAGGTTTTAAAGTTGGCACTTCCAAGTAATCTAAAGAACATTAATGAGGTGGAACGGGGGTTTTAATGTAAAACCTGAATTGAACATGTGAAATCAAGTGGTTTTGTGATATCTTGATTTGTGAGACTAAGGTCATTGGTCATATGGAACTGGCTTACCTGTGATGAGATTACCTGTGTGATGTATTGCTCCCTGAAAGCAGTAATGTGTTTGCACTAGCATGTTTGTCTCCTGTTGCCTTGGAAAATGTAAAGGTGAAACTTACCTTGAATGGGCGAGACCTGGGGATTTCAAACAGTGATGAAAAGCAACCCCTCTTGATGCAAAATGACTTGGATGTTGTCTTTGTTTCTAGTACCGAGTTGTGGTGCCGATGATGGGGGCCGTCTCAGATCTCTGTGAATCACTCTCCAAGCTCTCTGGTGTTCCTGCAGAGAACGTAAGGATAAATGCAGCACAGTGGTTTAGATAAATGTCTGTTCTGGAAGCATTCTGCTGGCTTAGCTTTTAGATGGGTATTAAGCTGAATTTAATGGAGTAGTGACAAAAGCCCAAGGAGTTTGAGTGCTGTTCTTTGATTACAAAAATGCATGAAACAATGTATGTTTATTCTAACATTTCCACTGCAGTAAAGAGGGAGCAGAAAGCCTCCACCCCCGGCGTTTCTAATAGTGTAGTTTTTCAGTACTGAGAGATGCTCAGTGTCTGTTTTGGGTCAGTCTCTTCTTGGAAGTCCTTTTAATAACAAAGGGATCAAGTGAGCTTTTCCATAGGGAATAGTTCTGTAGTTGGTGGGGGATGCCAGTGTAGCATTTATTTCAGTTATTTACAGATGTCTGAAATCTTAGTCTGTTGCCACTGATGTTGGGATCTGTGCTGGTTGTTTCCACCAGGCTGATGTGCAGCTGTTGGAATTGCATCACCTCACTATGTCTGTAAAATCAGATGTTACTTGCTTTGGTTTTTCCATCCATCTTAACAAATACCTGTGATTAGCTGGGTGCTGTTCTTGAAAACCATGCTGATGTTGGTGTGTTGAAAATTGTGAGTCAAAAAAGACTAGGAATAAAACATTGCTTGAATTGAGTTTGTCTGAATCTGTGTAAGCTTTTATTATAATCTCTTTGCAAATATCCCTTGCTGTTCTAGATGGTGGTGACAGACGTGTATAATCATCGGTTCCACAAAATTTTCCAAATGGATGAAGGTTTAAATCATATCATGCCAAAAGACGACATCTTTGTGTGAGTAAAGTGGGAAGGTGCCATGATGTGAAGAATGCTGCAAAACATTTGCTTTAGTTTCAGGATTTAAAACCTGATTTTTTTTTTTTTTTTCCTTTCTGAAAAGCTAAACCTTCCTGTAGACCTTTTGCGTGACTGAGTGGTAATGCTGTACTTCAGTAGCAGATCAACATGTGCAGTGTAGGTGTTTTCCTAACACAAAGGAAGTTGTGGCTCTGGGTAATAATGAACTTTTTGTTTGGTCTGTGTTCTGCAGTTTGGAACTTTCTACAAACCTTCTAGGTGTCTGGACTACAGTTGTGCTTTCCCTGGCATTTTTAGGCAAGCATGAGGTTACTGTTCTGTTCCAAATCAGCAAAATGCATAGGAGCTGTTCTTGGTGATAGCATGAAGTCTAAGCTGCTGTACTCTGCCTCTCCTAACACCTGACATGGTTGTAATGGCACGCAGCTAACCATGAATGGAGGTTCTTGCTAGACTCTTTACTGGCAATTACACTATTTGGGTCTTGATTGTGATTGTGAGGGGCTTCATTGAAGCAGAGGATTTGGTTAATACTTTCTGAATGCTTGGTGGAAGAGGTGTCTCCAGTCACTTGTGAATTCTGGTGAGGCAAGTAAAAGTAGTGTTGCTCTGCTACAGCTGGAAAATGAAAATTATTGCAAATGAAGCGTAAAACAAACTTGGATGCTTGCAAACCTGGGGCTTATGAGGTCAAATCCATCCCTTCATCACAAGTCCAGTCTTCCTCATGTGTGACTATTCCAGAGCAAGGGTGTCACTTCCATAAAATAGTTGTGCCAGCGTGAGGTCCTGCACTTACCTATGGGTGTACCTTTCAATGTGTGGGATGCTGTAACACTGCCTGGGTCTCTTCTGTCATGCTGTTCGTTGTGACCTTGTTGCTGAAATGTAGTGTCTGAGTTTTTCTGAAAGTTCTTGTCATCTTCTTGTTTTCTTCAATCATGGCTGAAGGTGTAGCCACTTAAGATGTCTAGGAAGGACATTTGGCTTCTGTGAAATGCATTTTGTGAGGGTATTGTAAAGCATTAGTTTGTAAGTCTGTCTGTCTCCAAAGCTGGTAGAACATTGGAAAAACAAGAAGTGTGGTGCTGCAGTGGTAATTACAAGAAAACCCTGCTTTCCTGCAGGCATAACATGTTGAATATCCCACCCCAGAAAACAGCTGTGAATCAGCTCTGCTCCAGGGTGGAGACAAACATTAGCTGAACTTCAGCTCTCTTCCTGTGCAGTCACCACTTCCTTTTATGTGCAGGCACAACTGTAAATGAGGTGATGCTGTGAGTCACAGTCATAGTGAGTGAACTGACCTGGGTTAAAAATAACCCTCCAAGGAAGAAGAGATGTAGCAGGAGGAAGTTTTGCTAATCCTGTTTTTTCCATGTACACCCTCTCAGTTGTTCCCAGCACTGTGGGACACAAGCAAGTAGCCAGGCACCAGGGCACGAATTAGAAGAAAGCTGCTTACAGGAACCAGGTAATGGTTCCAGGAAAAAGACATGTAAAGTACTGTTCTAACCTACAGCTAAAACCAGTGTTCTTTTATTTAAAGCAGGGTTTGTCTCAAAAACCAACAGAGAAACACTTGTTCATAAAGAGCAAAACTTTTTTAAAGGCAAGTGCATAATTCTGTCGTGGACAATCGACTTACTTTGTTGGATTATAAAAAGTCTGTTGTTAGGTGTTGTGAGGTTTGATGAAATAATTCAAGAAATGGTAATAGTAGTGTGAAGGTTCTTAAATTCTACTCTTTCCATCTAAGCTCTTGTATCTGAGGGTATGAAAGAAGGCATTGACAGTGCATCAATTCTGTGTTAAGATTGATACAAAGGGGGAGCAATCAGTGTGTGTCTTTGACTTGGGATTTCTAGACTGTCGGTTTGAGTCGTTCTTTAGGGATTTTTACCCTTTTGTATGTCCTGAAGTGAGGAGGCTGTGAGTATGTATGGCACTGCTAGAAACTTTGAAGATTGTCACTCACTTGGATTTAAGACTGGCCGTGTTAGGGTTGTGCCTCACTGGGCTCTTGTGAACTGGCAGCATTAAGGATATGCTGATTGCATGCTTTCTGTGTCATCCTCTTCTCCAAAACTAGAGCGGGAGCAAGCACTGCTCGCTCTTCCTGTGCTCTCTGGTTAACGTGTTCCTTCTAGCCTAACTGGTTTAGCATTCTAAAGTTTCCTGCTTTTTATGGTTTTGGCATGAAAGCATAGCTTGTCTTATCCTCAGTGCTGGTTGAGTAACACTCAGCATTTGTTCCCATGCCTTGGATGGGTTGATTTAACTGTGGAGCTAGATGGTAACTTTGGTCAGGATACAGGGCAGTGTTAAAACGAGTTCTGTTACCTGGTGTGAAGTGCAGTGTTACTCTGCATACAGCTGCCCTGGTACATGCATGGAAGTGGTTCAAGGGTGGGGCAGGAGCAGGTTAAACAGAAGCTCCTCAAGTGCTCCTGAAGCTGATACATTTCTGGCAGAAGTTATCAACAGTAACATGCCAGATGAGAGCTTCCTGAAGATGCTATGTGATGCATGCTGGAGAATGTGGCAAGCTTGTGGTCATATGTTCAGATTGTTGCTTCAAGATTGGTAGCTTCAAGAGTTTCTGATACTCCAGAAACTTGCTTATCTTCTTAGTTTCCAGGCAGATAACTTGCTGTTTATTTAAATGGAGGCATAGAAAACATTTTTTTAAAAATTGAGTGTTTCAGAATCTTTTGTCTTTAAAGAATAAACTTAGTTCCAATTGATACTAAAAATATGGAACTGAAATATTGTGTAGTTGAGAAACAGTTCATGTTCCCAAAGTCAACGAAGACTTGAGTGCTCACTAAAAAGTATTTCGTACTTTTAGTTATAAATTAAGGCCAAATCTTGATAGAGATGACAGGAAAAGATTTGCTTCTTATGACTGGGAAGGTTGTCTCCATGTGCCTGCATAATCTGCAAAATGTTCTGCTTGGAAAAGATCTGTTTATGCTCACTGTTGATGTAGTTGTGGGGTTTGTCAGTGGTTACACTGAGTAATGTGTGTCTTTTCTGTTCTGGAAAGAAAAGTATCTTTGCATGGGTTAATGAGGGGGACAGCTGCCTTGTATAAGAAAGTGTAACTGTGATGTTTTACAGTAACAGTGTTTTCACCCCAAAGTCACAGCTGAAATAAATAACAACCTAAATTAGCTTCAATAAATCATGCTAACTGGTCAAAAGTTTATTTGCACTACATTTATGCTGGATATTGCCACAAAGAAACTTCTAAGAAGCCTTTCTAAAGCTTTAAGTTGGGTTGACAAGATAGTAATTGATTTGTGAGAAAGGAAGAAGCTCCCTGGAAGCTGCTTGCCTACCATGTTTGCAAATGTAATTGTCACTAAGATTTGTGTGAATTGCCTTGTGTAGTAAGACTAAACCATACCAGTTTTTATTCTAGGAAAACAGAAGTTACAGAAAAGATGACAAGATGAGGTTTTTAATAGCATTACTTATATTACAAATCAAATAGGACAGCTGCATCTTGTCAGGATGTTGTGCTCACAGTGCAGCAAAGCTAAGTGAGAGATGTTAGTTATCAGGTGGGAAAACAAACAGGAGCTGGGAATTTAGTAATCATGGTACTTTTTGTAGGATGTTTTTAGGTGCATGTTAACTTAGATGTATTTTAACTTGTCAGGTAATACACAACCTAGGGTATGACTGAGGACCATTAGTTAATTGTATTTAATAAGGGCTCTTTACTAGAATTAGAGTATCTCTTGAATTTAAATTAGCATGGTATTCACCATCTCACATGTTTGAACTCTTTCCTAATTTCTGTTTTACTGATTCAGCCCCTTTTATATACTGATCATCTGTTCTTACACTAATGCCCAGTGACAAGGCTTCCCTGTTGGCAAACTGTCATGCATACATCTCATTGTCTTAAGTAACTGGAGATACATGCAAAGTCTCTTCCACTGGTTAGAAAACAAAGTGCAAAGAAGTAAGCAATTAAAAATAGAGCTAGATCAGTACAGCATATTCAGAAACAGTTTTCTCACCTGTATGTCCCACAAATGTACAATTGAAAATTGCAAAGTTCTCAGTGGGTCCCGTTGATTTTTGAGCTGTTTTCCTGAAGGATTTTGCTGCCTAGCTTTGAACCTGGGAATGTTCACAGTCTTTTCATTTATTCCTTCTTGATAGTTACACTACAAGCATTATGAGGGAAGCTGTGATAAACTGAAGACATCAGCCTTCCATGCCTCATGCTAGCACTTAAATAATTTTATCGGTGTAACAGTTTTGTCACTTAAAAGTACTCCTCCCTTCTGCTGGTAGAAGCGAACCAAGGTTGTGTTAGTGATCATCTGTGGTTCTTTGCTAGAGCCTGAGAATGCAAAGAATGCCTGTTTAGTGACAGGGGGGCTACAAAGCCCCCAGGGTCTGATTTCATGAGCAGCTGCCCTCAAATTTTTCCTTTGTTCTTTGCTCTCACTGTTCCCTTCTAAACAGGGCTTTGCTGAGAGTCCAGCAGATTTTCTGCCTGTGATCACCTGGGTATCTTCTGTAACGGAAATCAGTATCTCATTGATTCTGAAGCTTTAGCATCTTGTATTAACTGAAACTTGCAGTTCTTACCTTTGGACATTTAGCATCAGCTTGAGTTGTCTCAGGTCTGAAACATTTAAATATAATTGGTCATTCTCTTGCAGTGTTTCTTCAGACTTGTTTGCAAGAAGCTGCAGCCAGACCTAGGTCTGCACGTGACAGCAGTGCTCCTGTTGGTTTGACATACTTGTGGTTTTAGAGGACTCTGTGCCAGCCAGCTAGCAACACAAGTCTCAACTCAAAATTCAGGGAAGATTCTAACACTGTGGGAGATCTCTGCTCCATCAGGGATGTGATTTAAACAAACAAAAAACGCAAACAGACCCCAAACTCAAACCCACTTGTACTTCTTGTATGGTTGTCTTGCCTTTGACAGCGATGTCTGTTAAGTCTCAGTCCTAGATTTAGGCCTCTGTATTGGTTGGTTGCTGAGCAGAATATTGATTTCTATTAAATGCTCTCTCTAGTTATAAAGATCAGTGAGCAGAAACTCAAAATGGGGCAGTAGCAGTAGCGTAGTTGGAATGTGCTTTATTGTTTCTGTTACGTTTGCTTGACAGAGGGGACAGTCTGTGGGCACAGATATTATAGCTCAGGCTGTACTGTCGATGGAAGTGCAGTACGTGAGATTGAGCTTGCACCTTTTTGGGGTGATTTCAGTTATTGGAAGAGTGGTATTATTCTCTTTGCTTCATCATCAGGAGGGAAGACATGTTCAGCCTTCTGTGACTTTTGCAGGGGACCTTGGACATCTAAAGACATGTGTTGCGAATTTTCATGTCCCACGGAAGTGGTGGGTGATGCTGACTCTTGGGAGGTGTTTGGAATTTAAGCTGATTGGAGAGCAATTTCGAAAAAATAAATAAAATTGGCCCTGGATCACTAAAATATATTGTCCCCATCACCTGCTTGGTTTCTGTCTCATAGGTTCTTTTCTTTCCAGTTGTGCTCTTGTTACAGTAAACCTTCAAAAAAAAGAAATGTGAATGTTCCCAGGCTTCTTGATATTTGTGTGAGTTTAAGGAACTCTCAGATGCATCCCAAAATGAACCTGGTTCCTTCTTGTGTAACAGGATAAAACTATACCTTTTCTTCTCCAGGTCACCTGAAAAGGGAGGGGAATTTGGGGCTGGAATTCTCCAAGCCTGTTCTTTCAGAAAGCATTGCACTCATCTCTTTCTCATCAGGAGGGGCTTGGAAACTATAGTGTAGTCCTGCTAGAGCATCTCTGAATTTTTAGCATCAGAGGTTTGAAGCTTACAGAAATGGAAGAATTTGGGATAAGACTTGAAGCAGGGTCACTAACATGCTATGTAGGGGCTGCGCAGCCAAAGAGCAGTGGGACTAGCACTCTTCTCACAGCGTTGTAAATGTTTCCCTCCAGACATGTTGCTCCCTGTGAAAGGACAGGGAGATCTGTGGCAGATGATCATAAAGTCCCTTACATAAAGGTGGTCTGCAAATCAATTTGGCAACGTTGGTTCAGTGTTTGTGCTGAATGCTCTCATTCTCCAGGCTAAGCAGAGGACAGCATTCAGCACATAACCAAAATGCTTACTATTTCTTTTTCTTAGGTTCTGTGAAGTCCAGCCCCACTAGGACCTCCGGCTCCCGCTCCAATGTAACCCCCACACATGCACCATGTAGGTGATATCACATCACTCAGGGATCCTGCTGGAGCTTGGAGCCGGCCTACAAGGGGTCAGGTAAGTACTACTTGAAAACAAATTCCACAGCCCATTTCAAGGGTATCACTCTCAGTATTTCTTCTTAGCTCTTAAGGCCTTAGTTCTTAAGGCCTAAGAAGAAAAATCTTTTGATGGATAAACTAGATACCCCAGTTCTCTTAGCCTGGCTAATGGGGCATATAATATGATATGTATTGTTTACCTTGATAAAAGCTTCACAAATTGATTTGCAGGTCACCTTTAGCCTATAAAAGTGTGTGTATCTGAATAAGATACATTTAGTTTGCCATATGTACCATGTTTTCTGCCTTCTCTTACAACATGCTGTGTTTTACACTTAGATGAATTCATGGTTTTGAAAAACCATGACTGGCTGGAGGAATGTCAGGTTTGTTGATGTGACTACAACAGTTATTGAGTTACGTTGGCAAAGTAGCTAGTCCAGTAGTTTTGTAGGAAATATTTGAGATGCATAAGATCTTGCAGCAGACTTTGTTCTCACTTGCTGAAATTTGTGTTTTCTTGTTTGAAAGGAGGTTCTGTTTTTTTAAGCTCTGTAAAAATCTTGCTGATTGAATTTCCTCATCCATTTTAATCTTGCTGCTCTGTAAGACTGGCAAAATCCCATGACCAGCTTCTGCAGGGCAAAAGACCTGTTACCTGAAAAAGTTTATTTATGCAGTTTCCTATCTCGTAGTTTACTTGTTTATGTGTTCTGGTATTATGAGAGTAAGCAAATAGATCAGGAGTATTTCCACTTTCTAGAAGAGATCAGAATATGTGCAGTGTTTTCACACAGGTTTTTTGCAGTCCTCTCTTCATTCTTTCAGCTTCTGCACCGACTGTAATTTGACAGCAGCATCTGTGGGTTGGTGTGCAGTAGTAATCCTGTTCAGGTGATCTGTTTGTCAGCTTCTGCAATGGCACTTTTTCCTACCCTTCTCTGTTCTCTTACAAAATGTACTACCTTTCTTGGTTGTTGCTGTAGACTGACTTGTGATCTGCACAGTATTTTTGAGCTGGAATTAATACCATTCATCCCAGCACTTGGGAGGGAAAGTTTCAATAATGTACAACATGGATATTAGCTTGGTCTTTAGCTCAGAATAGTTTTTGTTTTCAGTGCCCTTTCACATAGCTTTGCCTTGTCTTTCTGTAGCTTCTTGTGCTCCTGTGCACTTGTTCAAATTTAGTTTGCAAGGGAACAAAAGTTACCTAATTCATTGCTCACTGCCTCCTCTCTGAATCACAAGCACAGACCTGAAGCCTTTGTGATGCTGATGAAGACTGGTCAAGTCCTGGCCTTTTGCTTACCAATTTTCAGACACTTTTCAAGAGCTGTGAATTGTAAAGGCAACCAGCTAATATCCATCAGTGTGGTAGCAGCTGAGCTAATGACTCTGACTTCTAAAACTATGTTGTGTAGTCTGGTGTAGCATCATCTTTATGTTCTATTATTTCAGTTAAGTTATATGATACAGAATTGCAGTGTCAGCTCTGTAGCCTTCCTTAAACCAAAAAGTATTTTATCTTATTTTTAAATTTATTTTTGTTTTTTTGTGGGTGGTTTTTTTTTGTTTGTTTGTTTGTTTGCTTGGTTATATTTTGTTGTTTGTGGTTTTGGGTTTGGTTTTGTTTTTTTTTTGGTAATAGGGGATGGGTTTTCCTCAAGAGATTCAGAACATGACAAATCTTAATTTTCCTGTGTCTTTCTCTAATACTAGCATGTAAAAGCTGTTCTGAGGTGGAGCGAGTAGAGGGGCACAAATTGATTATGTCTCAGTGAGCAGTGTGTGAGATGTTCTTCTGCAGTCTTAGAGGGGTTGCAGTATGCTGGTTGTTTGTGGTGAATGACGTTTGTATACGAATAGTACACACCTGTGTGTGAGTAGTGCTAAGCTCTTTCTTTGTCTCGTCTGTTCCGTCGCATAGGCACACTTCAGGTGGGGTATAAATGGGGTTGCATGAACTGCTGCTGGTAGAGCACAGGGTAAGTGGGCTGAGAGGCCGTCAAAGAATGTGGAGGAACATGTGCATGCTATGAACTGATCTGTGTTGTAAGAGGCCAGCTAAAAGGGGTCTTATGGGACCTAGAGATACTTGTAGATCTTACGGGGACCTAGAGATACTTGTAGATCTTATGGGGACCTAGAGATACTTGTAGATCTTACGGGGACCTAGAGATACTTGTAGATCTTATGGGGACCTAGAGATACTAGTAGATCTTACGGGGACCTAGAGATACTTGTAGATCTTACGGGGACCTAGAGATACTTGTAGATCTTATGGGGACCTAGAGATACTTGTAGATCTTATGGGGACCTAGAGATACTTGTAGATCTTATGGGACCTAGAGATACTTGTAGATCTTACGGGGACCTAGAGATACTTGTAGATCTTACGGGGACCTAGAGATACTTGTAGATCTTACGGGGACCTAGAGATACTTGTAGATCTTACGGGGACCTAGAGATACTTGTAGATCTTATGGGGACCTAGAGATACTTGTAGATCTTACGGGGACCTAGAGATACTTGTAGATCTTACGGGGACCTAGAGATACTTGTAGATCTTACGGGGACCTAGAGATACTTGTAGATCTTACGGGGACCTAGAGATACTTGTAGATCTTATGGGGACCTAGAGATACTTGTAGATCTTATGGGGACCTAGAGATACTTGTAGATCTTATGGGGACCTAGAGATACTTGTAGATCTTACGGGGACCTAGAGATACTTGTAGATCTTACGGGGACCTAGAGATACTTGTAGATCTTATGGGGACCTAGAGATACTTGTAGATCTTACGGGGACCTAGAGATACTTGTAGATCTTATGGGGACCTAGAGATACTTGTAGATCTTACGGGGACCTAGAGATACTTGTAGATCTTACGGGGACCTAGAGATACTTGTAGATCTTACGGGGACCTAGAGATACTTGTAGATCTTACGGGGACCTAGAGATACTTGTAGATCTTACGGGGACCTAGAGATACTTGTAGATCTTATGGGGACCTAGAGATACTTGTAGTTCTTATCTTATTCTGTAGTTGAGTGTGGTGACTGGTTATTTACACAGTGTGAAGTGAAATAATTCACCTCTCTGTGGTGCTCTTTCTCAGGAAACTTGAAGGTGTGGACTGTAGCCAGTGCTATGTCCAACTGCATAGCATTGACAGCCTAGAATAGCATTGAAAGCCTAGAATAGCATTGACAGCCATTTGCACTGGACTGTCTTATGCTAACTGATCTCTCGCATTCTTGGTGAGCTGGGCTGGGACTCTGGAAAGATAATTTTCCACATGTACTCTACTGATTCAGTGCAAATCCCAAGCTGGAATCCTTTTTTGTTTAAGTAGGATGGAGGAGAAATACAATTCTGAAATTGGTTTTCTTCCCTGATCTGCAATGGCGTTTTGAACACAAGAATAATAGAAAGTTTTATGGCCCTTGAGAAAAGGGAAGTGACTTTCTCATGCAAGAGAAGATTGTGGTCCTCATTGTTATGCATAGTGAGATCTTTCATAAAATCTTCTCTTTCAGTTTTAAGATAAGTCTGGGACAGTTGACTTACCAAATTACAGAGCAGTGTGACTTGATATTCCTGAAAACAAATTTTTTGTAATGAATAGTCCTGAAGCAAACAATGTGATAGTGTTGGACTCTGACATCTGCAGATATCTCATTTGCTGTTTCATCCAGTAGCACAAGCTGTCTCATTCTCCTCGCTGTTCTCCAGAGCTGTTTGGGTTTTTTTTCCAGAATGTTTTTCTTGTGTTTTTTTTACTGTCCTTGGATTTTTCTGTGAAGCAGATGTTTCCAAACTCTTGGTTTTATGAAACATTGGCTGCTCAGTGATAAGAGTTCAGGCTATTAACTGTACAAGAGGCTGCGAGAATATAAGACCCAAGGTATCAAGAGAGTTTCTTTCTCCAGAGAAAACAAACACTGTCTGAGGGATTTCAAAGTGCATTTAGTATTTTTTCACTGATGCTGTGATCTGATCAAAGCAACATATAATTATCAGGGTAATATCTTGAGAGGTGAGTGAATTAGGACTAAAGTCAGAGGGAAGGTGGTAGGGATGTATCCTGTGCCATTGTGAGCCATGGAAAGTGTTCAGAAAACTGTTGTAAAGTGTAAAGACAGAGTACAACCCTTTTTGTCTTTCTGAGGACCTGATGGGGACACTTGTTGGACTGAACTCATATTGATTCTACCTGCTGTGCTTCTTGGCAGTGGAAATAACCTGTGGAAACACCTGTCTTTCAAACAGGTATGAAGTTTGCAAGACAAGAGAGGATGGCTCGGAGGATGTGACTCTCTGTGTTTACTTCCGGGAAAAGACAGTGAGGCAATCCAGCAACACTGCAGGCACTGTCCTCTTCGGTCAGCCACTCTTAGTATCTGTGCCCAAACACAAACTCACTGTGGAGCACTTGTACAGTGTGGTTTTGGAGCAGATCAGGTGAGTTGTGTCTGACTACCTCTGCAGTCTATACAAAGTCCCAGTGGCTGCTTATTTGGATTTACTGTAATAGGATTGCTGCATCCTTGTGAATGGGAAGAACTTCTGCTTTGTGTAGGGTGTATAAGCCAGGATTTGTGTTGTGTTAAGTGTCCAGAGGCCCTGGAGACATACCAAGGTCTTGATTTTTTTGGGCTCTGCAAAAGCAGGCTGTGAAGTAATGCTGGTGGCAGTCACAAGGTCATTGGTGTGCTCGGTGTTGTGCAACAGAACAAAACTCAGGCTGTATTTTCAGACCTCTCAGAGGGGGTCTCCATAATTTATTTTTGCGTTTTGTACCTACTGGTAATGAAACTCGGAACAAGCAAAAAAAGAGGCTTAACCAAATTGCTGTGGTTTGCCTCATTCGGAAAGCTTCTGGCCTGTAGCTGGTGCTGTGCAGGATGGGCTCTGGTTTGCTGAGGGGGTTGGGACAGCAAGAGCTGCTGATGGTGAGGAGCACTGTCCTGCTGGTGTATGGCTGCAGTATGACTGTGTGATAAACATCTTCTCTCTCACTAGCCGCTACGTGAAACTCCCTTTGGTAGAAGAATCCTCTACACCCTGCCAAGACAAAGGAACCTGCAATGGCTCCAATGGTATGGTTGAAGGTAAAGTCCCCTCAAAATCTGCTGGAAGCTTTTCAGCACTTAAAGTTTTTGTTAGCATTTGTGCCATGTGTATTTGGCTTAAGCTCTAGCTGGTTGTTTTTTCACAGTCATTAAGCCACGCTATTGCATGGTGTGGTGAAAATTCTTGTAAACCATTTCTTTTCCAAGGGAGATCAGAAGTGCCTGAGCAGCAGCAGGAAAGCAGGGTGTGGTGTGCATTTGCCTTGATTAGCGTTGAAATTCTTACTTCCCTGTTAGATGTTCAGGTGCTTCCCTCCAGAGGCAGCTCCTTTCCTAATATGCTTTTTTGGCATTGAAAACTGGCCTGTTAGGTCACAAAAACAAGTTCTGGAGAAATAAAGTGGAAATGGTATTTTTCTGTTCATGGACCTTGGAATCACAAGGTCTCGTTCCTAGGTCAGATGCTTCAAGGAAGCTTTAAGTGCTGATGGCAAGTACATATTTCCCTTTCCTCTTTGAAATGATTCGCTTGTGCTGCTGTGAGAGTAAGAACTGGAACAAGTTAAATTGGGAATTTTAAATTGGGGGGGGGTTGAAATCTGCCCATTTTTCCCGAAGAATGGAAATAACATTCCTGGAGACTTGCATATTCTCTTCTGTAAAGACACCCAACTGCAACCCTGCTGATTCTCTCTTGGGTGTGCTGTCAGAAGGTGTGATTGTTAACGTAGTATAAACTGAGCACTCTCCATCATGTCTGGCATCTGCTAAAGGTGAAACTCCCGACTTCAGCTGTAATGGTTAGCAGGCACAGATTTGTTTTTCTGCATGACTTTTCATTACTTTCTGAGTAATCAGTGTGTGTCACAACAGGCTCATGCAAACAGCTGTCCATGTGAGGTGTCAGTTGAAACTTTCACTGAAGCTCTTTTAATATTGTGCTTGTTTTAAATTTTTCAAGGTGACATTGAAGAGATGGACCATCAGGATGGTGGACAGGAAGTCAGGGAAAAGCTGGCAGAAGTTGATCCCTGCCACTCTGAGGGTTGTATGCAGATCGAGTCAGTAAGAGACTTGCAGCCTTGCAAGAAGCAGCATTTTACCTTTAGCCTTGTGAATTCCTCTGGGACTTCTGAGATAAGCTCCATTGTAGAAGGAAAAATCCTAAAACTGAATGGTAGTTATTGTTTTACTTTAATTTTTTTTTCTTCCTTCTCCTTTACACCTGTGCCATAAACATTTTTCTTTCTTGTAGCTTTCTCTGCTCTTGCTGTTGACTGGGATTCCGATACGCGGAGGCTACTTTTCGATGTACAGGAGGCACAGGTTGTAGTGTGTTTTTTTTTTTTTTTTTAATAAATAATCTGTGTAGGTTTTCTTGCTACTTAAAAGATCGGTCACCAGGATGAGATGTATTTACTTAACCTGTAGATCAACAGTTTCTCATCTGTTTCCAATGTGTTCTGAAAAATAGATGCTTTAATTTCAAAGCGAATTAGTCTAGTTCATCATCTACTCAACAAACAAATCCCAAAAACTCCAAAGAAACCTGAAACTAAATTCATAAAACCAAGTAGAAAGTAAGGACTAATGTCCTTTCTGTTACTGACTCTAACACAAGAAAGGAGTGGCTAGAAGTATGAGATGATTGTTGGGGTGTGGAAGGAGGAGTAGAAATGGGCATCGTGATGAAGGTTGAACATGTTCCTTTTCGTGATGTCAGGGATGTGGAATATAATAAGCCATGCATCTCCTCCACTAGGCATTTGAAAAACATGGAAGTATGTTGCAACCCCAGAAGAAGAAGGCTGTGGTAGCCCTGAGAGACTGCATAGAGCTCTTCACAACTATGGAAACACTTGGAGAACATGACCCGTGGTAAGAGCCCCTGCCTGCCATGTTTATTGTCAAATGCCATAACTGTTTGAGATCACATCATTTGTCCTAAGATTCTGATGATTTCCCAGGTCTGTCCTTTTGTCTTAATCTGCAAGTCTGTGAGTTCCGTGTTAGTTGTTAACTCAACAGGCTGCAGACATGGGTTAACAGAAAATGTGAGTTTCCTGCCTTTATTTAAAAAAATAAAAGTGGCAGTGGGCATGTAGCTTCCAAAGATCAGGCTGGTTTTAATTCCCCAGCATACGTCTCTCTTCAAACAGTTTTGGAGGAAGCAGTTGTGCTAAGAAAGGGTGAAAGCATGTGGCTACCTTAGTGTAGCTTGGACCAGTCCTGACTACCTCCTAACTCTACAAAAAATTCCCAGTTCCATGGGTCTAGGTAGAGCAGATCCTAAAGGACTAAGATTTGATTGCTGTGTGAACAGAGATTGTGGTTAGCTACGTTAGAAAATCTATAGTGCAGTAGGTGATGTTTTTATTACTAATTTCTGATTAGATGCTATGGATAGGTTTGTAGCTGTCAACTGTTTGAGCTGCATCAGGAGATTCTAAAGAAGTAATGAGACCTTGCAACCTTTTTTTTTCTTTTTTTAAAATTTATAAGAGAAAAAACTTCTTGCAGTGTTGCCATAGAACATTTTGGCTATAAAGTGGAAGCAAGGTGCGGTTTGGAAACCTCACAGGTTTTGGCTATAAAGTGGAAGCAAGGTGCGGTTTGGAAACCTCACAGGTTTTGGCTATAAAGTGGAAGCAAGGTGCAGTTTGGAAACACTCAGAGGAAGTGTGCTCACCTGCATATTTTACAACCAGAATGCCTTCTGTAAGGCAGGGACTGTACTGTGCTACGGAGACACCTTTTAATGGAAGGCCAGAAACTTTTCTTTCATCATTGTCATTCACTTCCTTGTTTGTTACTCTCTTCATCAGGTACTGCCCTAACTGTAAGAAACATCAACAGGCCACAAAGAAGTTTGACTTGTGGTCTTTGCCCCGGATTTTGGTTGTGCATTTAAAGCGTTTCTCATACAGCAGATACTGGAGGGATAAGCTTGACACTGTTGTGGAATTCCCTATCAGGTAGGATTCTTCCCTCAAGCTCGGAAGAGCTTCAAGAAGCTGGTCAAGAGAAATCTACTTTAGATATTACTGTTGGGTGGGCTTTTTAAAGTTGTAACTGAAACAGCTCTGTTTCTGGGTTTGAACAGGTGCGAATGGAGTTGGTTGGGTTTTTTTGGGTGGTTTTGTTTGTTTGTTAATCGGCTCTACGTCTGTCAAATAATGCTAGTTACTAGCAGGTACTGTTTCTTCTGAAATTGGGTTAAACCCATGTGATTCTGCTGAACCAAGAGAATTTCCATAGTGAATTGAGCAAATTCTTTGGGCAGAGCTGCACTTATACTGAGGATTGCACAAGTACAAGATGAAAGCCTCGTTCCTCTACTTCTGCTTGTCAGCACCCTGCTGCAGGATGAAGCATATTCCTTACGAAGCCTGTGTCACTTTTCGTGCCTGCACAGGGATGTCTTTTACTCAACACTTCCCTCTAAATCTTTTGGCAGCATTTGTGTTTGCTAGGACCTGCCCTGCGTGGGAGAGGTAACACATCTGGTCTTGAGAGTAGTAACATACAGCCATTGAGCAGCAGAGTGCAGCGCTTCTCCGCCAGTGCTGCCTGCCTGCAGACCTTCACTGGTGTCATGCATGAGTTTTCAGAACGTGCTGGTTATTGGGCTTCTAATACTTCTGGCTTTCCTTCCAGGGGTTTAAATATGTCTGAGTTTGTCTGTGACCCAAGGGCAGGCTCATATGTGTATGACCTCATCGCGGTTTCCAATCACTATGGAGCCATGGGAGTAGGCCACTGTGAGTAACTGCTTCTGTGTCCTGTTTGTAGGCAGAGGGCACATTGAAGAGCCCTGTGTGTTGGGAGACACGTAGCAGCCCTTACAAAGGGCGTCTAGAACAAACCTTATCTATGTTGTGTATGCAGGTGAACATCATATTGGAAGGTAACGTCCTTCCTGTTAGGACTTGCAGAGCAGCTAGGCAGTTTTTGTAGATTGCATTTGCCCAAGGTCTGACTGATGCCTGTGGGACCTTGGTTGTTAGTCATTAGAATATGTAGGATTGGGAATTTGAGTGGAGGCAAGCTTTGAGACTGGAGGTCGTAGTCACACCAGTGCTAGTTGGAAGAGACTTTGCAGGACTTTAGTCCATCTTCATTCTTGAGTGAGGATGCTCGCAAGCACTAGGTGAGATCCGTCTGTCACAGAGGCACTCAACCCCCTTAACCACACCAGCAGCAGTTTGGTGTAGACTCCAAAGGAGGTAAAGGCCTGAGCCCTAGTTGGTCCAAGAACTCCTCTAGGAAACTCACAGAGGAGCAGAGTGAGCAAAGGAAGTTGTGGGTACAAGCAGTCTCATGCACACCTTTCCCATTGCATGCAGTTTGACTACAAGCTCAGTACTTTAACCCATAAATATGACATAGCAGCTGAAGACATTAATTTTATTTAAAACTTGCTTATTTAAGCTAAACAACTAATAATTTCTTAGGACTGAGAGTTGTCCCTACTCAGAGTAGAGTTTCCTGGTGTGCAGTCTAGTTGATATCCAGGGAGAATTCAAACTGGATTCATCTACTCTTCTGTCACTGATAGAAGATCTTTTTGCTGGAGATCAGCACCTGCTGCCTGGCAAGGAGAGCTCAAAGAAGGCTCACTTCATCTGCAACACCATCATCGGAAAACTTCTCTTTCCTATGAAAATGCTGAGTCTTAAACTGTGTGTTTGGGAAAGTTGTGGCTCAAAGAGAGTGAACAAAACACTGTAAAGTTTTTCTTAAGTTTCTTTGTCCTGTATCTTGACTATCAGAGATATGTCTGGTACATGGTTTCTAGACTAGCTGGACCATCTCATGTGTTCTGGAAGATGTGTATGTTGGTGAACTAGGTTTGGGGTGGTTAATGTCGAAGTTAGCTCCTGCCCTCCATGTGCTCAGTTTTGAGTCTCGAGCATCACCAGTGCAGCACAGCTGGCGTGGTGTTACCTGTGTGTCTTCCTGGAGTGCTGAGCTGTGGTTACTTCTCCTGACAGACACTGCCTATGCAAAGAACAAAGTCAATGACAAGTGGTACCACTTTGATGACAGCAGTGTGTCGGTGGCTTCAGAAGACCAAATAGTGGTGAGTATTTGGCCTGAGGCTAATGCTGAAAGTGTGGTTCCCTGCTTTGGGTGTTACACTTCCAGCCAAGCTGTGTGGATGGTTTCAGATGGTTTTCTCTTTGTTTGGTAGACAAAAGCTGCGTACGTGCTGTTTTATCAGCGCCGAAACAGTGAGGAACATACTGTCCCATCTCCTCCCCAAGAAGAGTGTGATGGCATGGATACCAATTAAGCATCACCTCCAGCACTTGGCCACCATCTTAGCGGTTGCTCTTCTAAAGCCATGCCTGAGGCATCAGAAAATTTTTCTTCCCTCTATAGGATTCAAAGCAGAAAATCTAGCGCTGGAAGATTCAGTGCTGGGGGTTGCAGAATAGCACTGGAGAGACAGGAATTAGGTGCTGACACTTGGGATTGTAGAGGCCAAAAATAATATATATTGGAGCTTCAATAAAGTTCTTTGTAAAATCTGGCTGAGCTGTGTGGCTAGAGGCAGGGGTTGGGGCTGAGCTGGGCTGGGGCTGTGGTCTTGGTCTGAGGGTATTAGCTGAGATGGGAGAGTACCGCCTGAGCTAGAGGCCAGATCACAGCTGAGTCTTGCAGGTGCCTGTGGAGGAGTCCGATGGGTATGATTCTGTGAATCAGCATGGGGGCTTCCTGCCAACCCTCCAGTGTTGCTGTTGGGCCCTGCCTGTGTCAGGGAGGCTTGCTGCATCCTTTCTGGAAGCTCACTGCAAATCTTTGTACATTGGGCATGTCTGTTGCAGTCTCTGCCATGTTACTTTGGTCCCTTTGCTAAGCAACCAACGTTTCTCTTGTATGCTTTCACTGAGGCTCTTCTGGGCAGTTCTGACTCATCCTTTCTCATGTGAATGCTGGATTTTGCCAGGTAGGAGACTTCACTGGCAGTGAATCATACCTGCCTGTGGTATGGCACATGTGCAGACTGATCCACAGAGCAATGCAGGACACAGCTGCTCTGGCTCCCATTCTTCTGCAGAGAAAAGACCATCCACAGGTTGACAATTTCTTGTCCTCTCCATCCATCTCCTGTACTTCTTGCTTCCAGGCTACCCTATAAGCACTTTTCTGCCTCCATCATTTCTCCTATGGTTTGTGCAGTGGCAACATTTTTACCCTTTTTTTTCTCATTTATGTAACTCCTTAGACCTTTTTCTTGGGCAAAAATGAGCACTGTGTCCCCAGAGCTGTAACCTGTAATGATGGCAGCCCAATGCATTGGGCTGTTTGAGTTTTCAGCCTTTTCTTGTGTGACTTTTTTTTTGTCTCTTTCAGCTTTTTCCTTCCCTTGAGCACTGCCCTTTAGATCCCTAACCTTGTCATTTTCTGTGAGGCAGCAGGTGTGAGAGTCCTCTTCAGAGTCTTTCTTTGCCTTAGCTGTTCAGTAGTTCTGCTCTATCCTTTCAGCCCAACTGGCAAAGGCTTTTCTCTATCACCTCCTTTACTTTTTGTGTTCCTTGTAAGACTTAAGTCCAGCTTTCATCTTGGATGAGGACTCCTGTGAGCACTAGATCAGGTCAGTCCTCAGTGGAGAACTGGTCACCTGTGTGAGAAATGGGGAAAAATTTAGAGCCTTGGTCTTTTTTTAGGGAAAGATCTAGATCAAGGTGATGAACCAAACAGGAGGATTGTACCTTTTTGGGGCCAAGTGCATTGGCAGAACAAAAAGCTAAGACAGGCTTCTTCCCCATTCTTATTCCCCCTGAAATGTGTTGCTTGCAGCCACTCAGTTCTCTTTGCACAGTCCCTGTGGCTTCATTGCTGACCATGTCCCCTTCTTATGGTCGGTGTGGCAGCAGTCATCCATTTAACTCCAAATATGCCAGCTCTGCTCCATTTCCACAGTGCTTGGTGACAAGCCCCATGACAAATGCTTGTGTGCCTGTCCCTGCACCTCTGCTGTGCTGCAGCTGAGCAAATACCCAGCCAGCTACTCACTGTCATCTCCTACTCTGAGCAGTGGGAAGGGTGGGCAGCACTACCCAGCTCCTTTACCAGGGCACTGGGAAGTGATGGGAGGAAGAGGAGGGAGGGTTGCTTCTAACTGTCATACTAGTGTTGTGATCCTCCTCTGCAGAATTTTGTTTTTTAAGGCATTGAAATAGGAATTTTGAGATCAGAATTGCTTAATTGCTTCTGCTATTTTGGTTTTGGGGTTGTTTGGGATTTTTGAAACTATTAATACTGTATTTCTGTTTTTTACCTTGTTATTGAGGGGAGCATCCAAAAAGCAGTTTGTAAGCTGTAGCACTGCACTGAATTACTCTGATCAGCATTTTGCTTTTAGTTTGTTTTACTCTGGAAGAAAATCATGTGGGCATTCCAAAATAGGGAGGAGAGGAAAGGCAGGAGAGAGTAAAAGACCTTTTTAAAAGAAAAACCAGTCTGAAATAGATTTGTTCTCCTCCTCACTTCCTATGCTGACACTGAGAAACACATCAATGGGGGTAAATCTCTGATGCTCAGATGCTGGACAGACTCAGTTGTACTGCAGAAAAAGTGGCCCAGCTCTTACTTTCTGTGCTGCCTCTGAGCTGATGGGCTTGGGCTGGTGTGTGTGTGCTGTAAAACCAGACCTATTTTTAGACTAGCACTTTGTAAGTGGCTGGCTCTATTGTACAAAGAAGAAAATTAAAAGAGTGGTTTGCACTGAAACTGGGTTTTGTTGTATTTTCTGTCTTCGTTATATGACCTGAGACTGGTGGTTGTGGGTATGCCTGGTGTTCCAGGAGCTCTTCTGGCTGAGGAGGGTGAGTTCTTTGGAGCCAAGCCCTCCCTGCTCTGCCAGTGGGGATTTGAGAGAAAAGCAGCTGTTGCCTCCCCTGCTCTGTACATCTGAGGCTTTGTGCTTGCTCCCAGGTTGCCTTTTAATCTGCTGCAGAGATGAGTTGCTGATACTGGCTGCTGTAGCAAAGCTTGTCAGTGCCTTTCTGTGGCACTGGGCAGCTTCACCTATGGCTTCCTCATCATTCTGCTTCCTCTGTGGATCTTAAGGGGGGTCCTGGCCTACCTTCTGTCCATTTTCTCCAGGGTTATCAGTCCTGCAGTTGCTGCAATTTCCTCCTTAAGGCACCCTGAGAGTGTATATGAGAGCTGGCTGCAGAAGACTGAGGAAGATTGTGTGTTCAGGTTCTGTGTGTGAGCAGGGAATCCGGGGGATTGTCAAAGTCTTGGAGGCCAGGGCAGGCTGTGAAACCCCAGTAAGAAGGTTTGAAGTCTTCATATTGTGAGTATGGTGTAATAGTGGAAGAGCTTGATCTTAGATGGAGCTTTAAAGAGGGTTAGAAGAACCTTAATGTAGAAGAGCTGATAGGTTTGTGAAATGTGGACCTCCACAGCATGGCATAAAGCCAGTCACGGGAAGAAGGGAAAGCGAGGGGGCAGCTTTTCAACGGGGGAGGTGTTTGGGTGTTTGTGACTACACAGGCTGGCAGAAAGAGCAAGGGCATGAAGCAAAATGAAACTCCCCATGGCAAGAGAGGGAGAAATAACCTGAAGCACAAGTTGTGGTGTCAGTCAGCACTGCTGTTAGCATGCAGGGAAGAGGTCTCTGAGGCAGAAATCTCTAAGCTAAGACTCCTAAGTGTTCAGAGGGGAAAGGATTTTGGCAAGAGCAGAGAACAGGATGTGCTCTGACTCACCTCCTGCTTTGAAGGGTGTGCAATTTCACTCCCCCAAGAATGGCTGAGAATAAAGGTGGAAATAGCAGCCACAGAGTATGGAAGAAGCATTTTCCCAGGTTAGGGCTGTTTTCCCTGGAGAAGAGACCTGAGGAGCTCCTGCAGGGCCAGCCAGGAAGAGTTGTTTCCTGTTCTCTACAGTGCAAAGAAGATGATCAGGCAGGAGCCTTAAACCAAGGTATTTATTTTCCATACTTGTCACAGTAAATAACTGAGTGGGGACTACAGGGAACAGCGAGCCACAGCTTGTACATCCTGCTGAGTGTGGCAGGCAGGAGAGGCCCTGTGGGCAGTCTGAGGTGCTTATAGACATGGACTTGGGAAGTTTTAAATAAATGGGAAACAGTCTGTGTGACTACCATCTCTGCATCAACATGTCATCTCTGGCTGGCTGTTGCCCAGAGAACTCTGAGATGGCTTTGTCCAGGAAAACCAGCAGCAAAGTGAATCAGACATTGTCCCCATGACCATTGGTGTGTCCACCAGCAGGTTGACCAGAACAGAAGAAAGCACATGAGACTTTGCAGCAGTGGAGAGCCTTTGTGCAGGCTTGGATATGAGAAGAAGGTGAGTTGTCCCATGCTTTGTCATGGGCAAGTGGTGAGTATCACCCTCTTGCTTTTATGTTCTGAGAAAGTTTCCAACAGGAAAACAAATATGAAGAGGAGGGACAATCACCCCTTTCAGAACTGGAATCTCTTAGATACTTTGTCTGTCAGTTCTGAATTGCTAACATGGTGATGTTATCTTAATTGTTCAAAAGCAAAGACTTCTTTTTTTAAAGGATAAAACCAGAAACAGAGGCACTACTCGTACGTTTTTAGTCTCATGAAGTTTCAATTTCCTTAGGAAAGCTTGCTCTGTGTACATACTAGGATTAGAACTTTTAGGTCTTTTCTCCAGCACGTTTCCCAGGAAGAGAGAGAGAACAGAGACTCACACCAAGAGCCTTTTGCTCAAATACAACATTCTTGGCCCTGGGGCTCAAATAAAAAATATTAGGGAACTGCAGTTCTGAATGGTGTTTTTCATTTATTTTCAGCCTTGCCAAAATACATCATATAGTTTTAACAGATTTCTTTTCAAATTACTTTTACAAGATGAGACAAAAGCATATTCTCATTCAGAAGATGGAGGTCTGAAGTTCTTCCTTAAACATGCCTTCAAAATGGAGGTCTTTTGCCATAAGCTCCTCTTCTACATCTTCTAAGGCCCACTGATGATCAGTCAGTTCTAAAGCTTCCCATTCTGTCTGCAGTGACAATAAAGAGGCAGAGAAAGGGAAGCAACACAGTGTTAGTTGGACAGGAGCTACACAAAGCAGTGCTTACTTCGAAAACTAAACCAAAACCCAAGTTCTATTAAATACCTGGCAATCCTGCCACCTCTGATGACAGTGTTACACCCTTCACTGGGTATTAGTTGGTCAACATCATAGACATTAGAAAAATGATACTATCTACTCTATGAAAACTCTCTAACCTTGAAGAGTCCATTTATTCTGAGACAGCTGGCTCTAGAGACGCATCAGTTCTGTTATGGGGATGTCAAGTGCTTTGTCCTTAATTACTTCTTCAGTTCAGAGATGTGATAAAATTTAGTCCAAAGATTTTGTAACTAGCCAGCATCCTGATGTGCCTCATTAGACTAAAGCCATCATCTACTCCAACCTCCCTGCCGTGGGCAGGGACACCTCTCAACTAGACTCAGCTGCTCAAGGCCTCTCCTAACCTGGCCTTGAACATGCTCAGGGAGGAGATGTCCACAACCTCTGTGGGCAGCCTTATTTCAGAGTCCCACCACCCTTGTACTGAGGAACTTCTAACACCCAGTTTAAACCTACTCTCCCCTAGCTTAAAACCATTCCCTTTTGTCCCATTGCTAGACATCCTTATGAAGAGTCCCTCCTCAGCCTTCCTGTAGGATCCCTTCAGGTACTGGAAGACAGCTGTAAGGTCTCCACAGAGTCTTCTCTTCTCTAGGCTGAAACAACCCCGCTCCCTCAGCCTGTCCTCACAGCAGAGGTGTTCTAGCCCTTGGATCATCTTTGTAGTGAGTTTAGGTTCCTACAGGACTGAACAGCAAAACTGCTCAGGACAGCCAATAGGGCGAAGGAAGCAGAGAGCCAGGAGAGCACATGGCACTGCCTGGAATTGCACCTCAGCACTGGCAGTTTATGACAACAGTCACTGCTCCAGCTGAGCTGTAAACTGCAGCCACCCTCTTCCCTGGTTAAGCCTCTTTTTAAAAGCAGAAAGGTTACCTAGTCTTGACTTCCCAGGCACCAGGGTGTCTGTGGGTAATCTCTGCTATCATACTAACTGAAATGAGGACCTTCCCGGCATGCATTCCCTTCAAACAAGGGTTGAGAAAGTGCCTGTGGAGACTGCTTAGAAGAACTTCCAAGACAGTCACACCCTGAGAGATTTTTCCATTGAGCTAACTTGCTTACTTGATTTTCTTACCTAAGTTCCATTATGTGTCTGCTGGACTTCTGCTTAGCTGCATTTTTACCACAACTTTTTGGGAGCTACCTTCTGCTTGGGAACTAGATGTCAAAGAAAAAAAAGAAGTCTTCCTCTACAAATGCAGAAGACGGCTCAGGAATTCAGCTTTTGTATCAGGAATGACTAACTAACCAAGTTTACGTCAGGATATTAGGGCTCTGCCAGGCCCAGGGCATTCTGTCTCATTAGTTGTCAGCTCTAATTTTAGGAACAGGAATCCAGAGCAATTCCCAGACCTGACGCAGGGAGAGGCTGAGTTACAGACAGCCTGCAATCCTGTAGGCTTACAGCCCCCAGGAATGCAGAGAGAAATACTGTACCTTAAATGCTTTGTTAGTGTCTGCTGGCATGGCCATTGCTGCCCCTGTCATTTGTTCTTGCATCACCCTAGACTGATCTGCAGCTAGAAAAGACGAAACAGAGGTTCATTTTTTGGTGTCATTTGAACAGCATTTCTTAGAGCACAGTGCCACTATGCTGGTCCTTACCATAGCAGTTGCTGAAACACCCAGAATCCAATACTACTGTACCAGAAAGACTACCCAGAAACCATCTTGTTCCTATCCCCTCCATCTCAGCTAAATTTACATACAGTATGCAGACAAATTGAGGAAAATGCTGTTTTCTGCATTCCCCCTACCTCCTCCCCCCCCGCCCCCCATCTCTCCTGAACTCACATTTAGCATTAAGGAATCATAGCAGCTTCCTTCCTTAAAACTTGTACTTGCCAGAAATAAAAGCAACCCTGAGAGCAAAATTTCTGCATGGCATTGTGAGGGGAAGGAAAGAATAGGTTAATCATCATGCAAGTTTACAAGCAGTTAGCCAAGGTCTGGTGCAGATTTGGGTACTTGCTGCAGGTGATGTCAAACTTGGCCAGTGGGGAGTAACCTCACAGAGGTGAGGAGGCTTTAAGATTTAGAAATCCTTCCCCAGCTTCCCTCAGAAGTCAGTCCATAGAAGGAGAAGCCAGCTCTTTCACAGAGATGATAGTCTTACCATTATCTTGGCCCAGGATGAGAGTATAAATGCTTCTGAGTCCAAACACATTCAAGAAGTACCAGGAAGCAGAGCTCACCCTGATAAATCAGAACAAGCATGGTTGATTTCAGTTCACAGGTGCCTGGTGATCTCATCACAAACACCCACAGACCATTCAAGGGTTATTAACACATCAAAATTTTCCAAGTGAACACTGGACCTTGCTTGCTGAAGAGAGAGGCTTACCAGGATGCATCTAACGTGAGCAGTTCAATTCCCTGCTGCAACATTGGTTTAAAACGCAGTGTCAGAGGAAAGGGGACCTTAGCTGCAGGGTAATAAAAAACAAAAAAGCCCAGTTTCACAATGTGACAGTACATAATTGCTAAGCAAATGGCAAAGCCACTAGATAATTCTTTCAAATCTAATGTCTGCATGCAGCACATACAAGAACAAGATAACAGTCTATGGACTTAGGTAAAAGCTGTAAGGTCTGTATTTATTGGAATAGGGAAAGGCTTTTTGAAACTTAAGCAGGTGGCCAAACCATCATGGGTGTTGTTTCACTGACTGCAATGGGAATGTTGTTTGTTAAGGAAACAGTAACACATGGACTCAAAAGAAAATCCCAGCAAAACATTAAGTATTTCTGTTGTGTACACTCTGCATTACCCAGAAACATCTCTCCAGGCAAGTTCAAAGGAAAAATCCACTTGATCAACTTGAAGTCTATGCAGTTTCAATGCATTTAAATATTGGGGTTTTTTTTTCTGCTATAGCTGTTCCTGAATACATCAGCCATTTTTTCTGTAATTGGGGCTGGTACTCTGAAAACAATCTTTCCTCCTTTGCTCTGGGGCAAGCAAATCACTGCAGTTCAGAGTGTGCAGCAGCAGTGCCACAAGCCAAATTCAGGCTGCTTCTCATTGACTGCTCTCAGGCAGAGGGGCAATATGATGCAGCCCAGACCTTCAAGGTTGTCAGCAGAAACAGGGACAGACCCATGGACACTAGACACTTACTTGTTACAAACCCTGAAAATGTCATGTTGATCCAACCACCGATGAGGATCATAGGCAAAACATTGGTTACATTCCCTTTCATCATATCTGTCAACATGGTAGGATCTGCAAATCATAGATTTGGTGTAAAGTAGCAGTGTATGACAATAAAAGGAAACAAGATTATTTGAGTAGCTATTTTAAATAAGAAACTCCATGAATAGTAATAGTCCTACTCCACTATCTCACTCTTGTCTCCTCCCCAATATATACCTACAATGTGCCACCCCTTACTCATGTTCACTGAGCTGTTTTTGAAGATGATTCATTGTCCTACTTTGGCAGAAAATTACTTTTTTTTTTTTTTCCCCTGGCTCTATTTCTGGTACCTTAACATACCTGTCATTGGTGAAGGAGGCACTACCTTTCTTTTCGTTTTCTTAAAAAATCCATCCTCTGGGTTATTAAAAAAATATTTCCGGGTCAGGAAAGACTGAAACAAAAACAGCCAAAGCCAACACCATAAGAAATGAAAGGATAAAAGCATTATTTCTTGTTAAGACATGCAGACATCTTGTGAGTCCTTTCATAACACAGGCTTGCTTGGAGATACTTCAGTGCCCATATGCTCTAAAGCTCCTCACTTTTCTGTTTCCCTGGATCCAGAGCAGCAGCTTCCGGGCTTTCTAAAATTCTTAAAATAATTCTAAGAATTCTCTGAAGAAGAATCCACATTGATTAAAGAGCTTCTGGGACTTTGTGCAAAGTTTTTGCTGGTTCAGTACTGATATTAGCAAGACTCCCAGGTGACTTCTGGATATTATGATATACAGATTTGGCAGCAACTAAGCCAATCTAGGCAACTGACTTTTAGCAAACATTACAGCTGACATCGTATGACTGCCTCCTTATCCCAAGCTCTAATTCAATCCCTGTGTATTTGTTGGCAGGTATTAAACATGATGGTTTGAACTCAGATTTCATTTTAGTATGTGGGTAAAACACCAAGTCGTGGAAGATAACATTAACAGAATAGACACGTACAGTGGTCCTGTATCCAGGTTTCCTAAGCATCTGCTAACGACCTCATTTCCAGACATTGCTCTGGGCTGGGCGAGACCCAGTCAGGCTGTCTGACCCCGTGGGGCACTGATGCAGAGACTGCCCGATTGCTGAGCACGCCTCTAGCTACAGCAGTCCACAATACTACTTCTTGCTTTGCGCTTCGAAAAGCATAAAACAATTCGCGCAGCCCCCTACCTGCTTTGGAATGTATTTTCCATTTTCCCGAAGGACTCTGCTCCGAATCAGGACTTGGCTGGAAAAGAGAAATGTCGCGTTAGCAGCACGGCCTCCGGCGGGAGCGGGCCTGTTCCCTGCCCACCCCGGCCGGCGGGCGGGAGCGAGCCCAGCCAGGAGGGTGCCGAGGGAAAGGCAGAGGAGAGGCGGTGGCTCCGCGGCTGGGGTGAGCCCGAGCTGAGACAGGCCTCGGGCCGAGGGGGGCCCGAGCCGAAGGGGCCGTCGGCGGACCTGACCTGTCGGACACCTGCTCCTGCGTGAGCCTCTTGTCGCTCTGAAGAAGGATGGAGACGTAGTGCCGGATCATGCCCACGAAGAAGGTGATGAAAACGATGGGCAGCACCACCCATAGCCGGATGTTGGAGTCCAGCAGCAGCTCGGGCTCGCTCATCGTAGCGGTACCGGCCCCGGCTCCGGCCGCCACCGGGCCGCCTCAGGCCCCGGCTCCACTTCCGCTTCCGGGCCCAGCCCGTCCGCCGCCGGCGGAAGAACGTCGCTGCGCGCCAGTGGCGGGAAGCTCGAGTCGGGCCTGTGTGGCGTTCCGGTGGGGTCCACAGCGGGTCTGCTCCTGGGCCAGCGCGTCGTCTGCGCCCTTTCCCCTGTTCCGCCGGGGCGGCAGCGGCTTGAAGGCGAAGGCCGCCGGCTGAAGCTGTCGTGTCGTGTATAACCCAGGTGAGGGCATCTCGACGGACGAGCCAACCCCCCAGCGCGGGCCCGCTCGCTCTCCGGGCTCTGCGGGACCGGCGTACTGTGGGACGGCTACTCCGAGCCGCGCTTGGGTGAGTCTTTGTTATTAAGAGCATAGAACTGGTTTTAAAATTTGGCTGCCATCCCAACCGCCAGGCTGTTCTTGGGATCCAGCCGGCCGCTCCTGGCTGAGGGAACTGAAGCTGAAGGTGGCAAAACTTTTCCATACCACGTATTGCCTTGTAGACGCTTAGGTGAGGTGGGATGGCAGCCAGAGAAACTTCTGGACGTTTGGGAACAGATAGAATGAAGAGAGGACTATCTGGAAAGAAGTGGCTTCTCTGGCCTGTCAGGGTTAGAAGAGCAGCTAAAGGCTCATGACATGTTTTTTTTAATCGTTCCATTTCCACTTTGATATTTTATATAGTTCATCTTACTGGCCTTGGTCAAACAGCTGAAATTGATCTTGAGATGATTAAGCATATTTTAAAAATATTTTTGTAGGTTTTAAAGGTGAGCCAAGATTTATCCTTTTAATCACTGCTACCCACTAAAAGAGGACGAGTCAGGTGGAGGTGTGTGCTGACAGAACTCTTGCAATTTAATGGATTGGGAACATCAACAGGATTTGCTAGCGCAGCTGGGCTTGTGAATGCAGCATTGTTAATCCTTGATACCTTTCCCTCATCGTGGGGAGAGGATCACAAGTTTAGATCAAAGGATACCATCCAAGACTTCTTAGTTGACTGTTTAACTTCCCATTTAATTTGCCTGGCATCTGACAGCAAAGTTAAGTCTTGTTTTATGAGAAACTGAGTTTTAGGAAAAGTGACATAGTACACTATTTAAATATGGCAAGCTCTGCAATCTCAATTTGTACAGCAGAAAAATGTGGTGTGATACTGGGTAACTAGGCAATCTGCCTTTCTTGGAGCAGTTCCAGTTTCCGGGGTGTTTCCCTTTGCTAGTCACTAATGCATTCAAGATTTGCTTTAAAAAAATGAGGTCACATCTCCTTTGCTCACTCGTCTTTTTCCTTCACTTAATAGGCAACAACAAAGATTTTGTTACCATGATTTCAAAAAGGAAGTTGTCAAAACCTGATGCCTTTGGAGAGAAAAGCAAGACAGACCTGCCAAGTAGGTGCTCAGGTGTAATCTTTGGGGGAGTGGTAGAGGTAGAGGCAGCAGCTCCCAGGCAGGGAGAAGGCCAAAATAAGAGTTTTGCTAGTGCTTAGTGATGCTGTTGGTCTTTAAACACTTCCAATAATCATAATCAACAATGCTAACAGTGGTGCTGTATCTTTTCTCAGTACTTCTGTTCTTTGGTTAGAGTTTATCATCTTGAACTTCGCTGCCTTTAGTGTCTGCAGATTGATCATGGCTGATCAAAACTGATATCTGTCTGTGTAGCTGGAGGGAAGCTAGTTATTTTTGACTTTGGAAGATAGGTGGACACCTACAAGACAGGTCTGGTGAGGGGAAATTACATTAAACTTGTGCTTTTCAGGGCAGAGGGAAGTATGTGCTCTAGCCTTGCTCACGATCTGTTGGTGGGTGTGTTTCCCATGGGAGTAAAGCCACTGAAGGTGTATCCTAACTGTCTGGTTATGGATCACTAAAAGGGATGAGCAAGAAATGATCCTTTCTGGTGTCACCCTGCAGGGGTACCTGTTACAGGATCTGGGTGTTGGCATCGGAGTTGGCTAATGACTGCAGTCAAACAGCAGTACTGTTTGTTGGTCTGGTCCCATAAGTGTATCCTGTGTTCCTCTAATTCCTCCTTTGAAGGTTAATTTTTACTTAGTTGTTTCTATGAAGGTTCCTCACTATTCTTATTGCAGAGTATATTTGATGTAGCATGTCTCATTTTCTCAGAAACAAAGAAGTCACGAATTTCTGATATGGAAAAGGCCTCTGCCCATTGTGGAGTGGAGAATGAAGGAGTCTTTGAAGAGCTCCTTAGGACATCAGGAATTATTCTGAAAGTTGGGGAGGGACAGAATGAAATAGGTACGGATTTAACGCTTTTTCTCTGTTTGTATCTGAAAACCTGTGAAGGTGGCTGGTATGATATAAAGAGGCATTCTCCTTGTAGAGCAAAAATGCTTGAGCTGGCTTGCTCCAAAGCTCAGGCAAACCTTTATCTGGCTTCTTATTGTATACCTGTTGAGTTACACAGCTCCTGATGAATTCTGTGCATCACCTAAACTCATTATACCAGCTTTTTGGGTGGTATACATGCTAAGTCAAAAGACTTCAGAAACATTATTAGAGGTTTGGGGAATAAGATTAGACTGCATCTGTGATTACAGTGTTGAGCAACAGAGGCAGAAGCTCTGAAACAGGGAAACAAACATGTTATGCTGCCTTTCAGCTCAGCAATACCTTCATGAATTCTTATAGTAAGTGTTTTTAATGCTATTAGCTACTGCCAGCCCAGGCTGGAGAAAGCACAAGTCGTGATACCAGTTTTGCTAACTGGACTTCTCAATAGACCAAACACAGAAGTATTGGTGGATGGGCTTGAGAGCTTGTACCTAGTGTAGCTGTTTATGATGTTGTATGGATAAAATGTCTAGTTCCTTATTTTCTTTTTAAACTTTCTCCTTAGCTGTAAATCAAATAGCTTTCCAGAAGAAGCTCTGCCTGGCCCTGGAGAAACACCCTACTTACCCAGGTGTAAGTAACTGACTATGCTTTGTCAGGAGCCAGCTTTAACATTGCTTGCTGTGTAGCAAAAGGTGCAAATGTAGATGCCTGTCCCTACTAGTCCCATACAAAAGTATGGTTTGTCTTGGATTTCTGTGGTCCAGATTCTCAGCATTGCTGTCCAGTCTTTTGGTCATGTTGTCCTTCTGCTGTTCCTGTCACTTTTAAGCTGCTACAGCTGAATAGTCAGACGTTACCAGCATGTTCTGTTAAACTAGGTTTGGTGCATCTACTGCAAGTTTGATTTTGCATCATTCCAAGCAAAAGTGCTGCACTTCAACCACCTTGCCCTGTTGAAGAAATTAATTGGTAATATTATTCAATAGACAAAGAGGGAGATACAAGTCAGTTTCTTAATTTTGTTGTGGAAGCTGTGTTTGTTGTTGTGTTGGCTAGGAGCTAGCAGCATTAAAACTGCTTCAACGTGGTGCTCCTCTCCAGTCAGCAAGCCCAGTGTGAAAGTTGTGAGACCAGTGATTTGTATCCTGGAAATATTTTTTGGGTGCAGGTCTTTGTCACATTAGATGTTGCTGTCTCAGCTGAACAGAAAGCCAAGTTCTTTTAAATCAAAGTGTGACTCTGGCTTTGCAGTTATTTTGCAGAGCAATTAATGTTTCCTTTTGGAAGTGGTTTAGACTGGAGTTTATTTATTATCCAGCTTTCCTTCTGTCACAGTTTCTGTCTATCTATATTTCCCTGTCCTTATCACTTGCTCACAAAGAGCATCCTAAAACACAGCATTGGTTGGGATGTCTTTTCAGGGAGTGGATAACTTCTCTCTGCTCTGCAGGTTGTGAAGCAATTTATCAGCGGCTTGGAGTCTCATATCAAGGACAGAAACCAGTTCAAGAACTGTCTCTTGCCATGCACTCCCGTACGGACTGAGGGGTCAAGGTCAGAGAAAGCGTATTTTGTCTTATCTTTCAGTCAGAGCCAGATTCTAGTGAAAAGTCACACATTAGAGAGAGTGGAGGGAAAAGCCATAGCTCCAGCTGATGCACACCAAGACTTATTTATTATGCAAAAATGACTGGTGTAATATGTTGTTATTTAATACCAGTAAGTTTAGAGTGGTAAGTCATGGCATTTGCTAGCTGCCTGTGGCATGCATTGGGCACCAAGGCATTTTATGGCAAGAGCCAAGTACTTGGGAAAAAAGTAAAACTGACAAGGCTGGTGAAGGTCAACTGTTCCTTGACAGTTTTTTCAGGAGGTATAGTTGAACCACAGAGGCTTTGGCATTTCTAGCTCACGCTAGTTTTGTGGAGTAGCTTGTTCAGATTTGAAATGCAGCTTTCAATTTTTTTGGTCTGTGTCTATGGTTACCATGTTACCATAAGTCCTTGTAAGTGATTAATAAACCCCAACAAACAGTAATGGAAAGATTTACAGCCTGTTCTCCTGATATATTTTTATTTCAACTGTGTTGCAATCTTTTATCCTGCAGAACTCTGGTGCACTCTTATTGTGAAAGTCTCATTAAACTGCTGCTTGGAATTAAGATCTTGCAGGTATGGGTACCTCTGTTTGCCCTTTATAGTAGTGTTGATTCATTTATGAATCCTTTTGCTTTAGTAAGTAAGTGGTTGTGAGGCAGATGAGGCTGCATCTGGAATTGTATCCAATTTCTTGTTTCTTTAGGGACAGTAAGATGCTCAGGGCATGGAGCACACGGCATACAAGAGGAGACAGAGAGAATGGGGCTTGTTCATTCTTAAGATTAAGGGAGATTTTGTGATCTTCAAATATCTATTTGCATGCTGTAGAGAAAATAGGCAGGCTTTTCTCAAAGGTGAACAGGAGCAGGATAAGAGATGATGGCCCAGGTTAAACATTGGAAATTCTGATAGGATATAACCACTTTCACTGTAGAGAACGTTTTCCTTGAGTGCTTGAACTGTAGGCTAGGGAGGTGATGAAACCTCTATTATTGGAGGAATTTGAATCTCAGAGGTGGGAGTGGGCAAGGCACCGAGTAACTTGCTGGCAAGAACAAGTTCCACTAAGCTGTATACAAATTGCAGCAAAATGTGTATGGAGTTGAAGATGATAGGAACCTCACCAAGGCATGGGAAATCAGAGAAATGTGGATTTAAATCATCTTACAATGAAAATATTTTTTAAATTTCTGTCTTAAATACATTTTTGCAATTGCATTTGGGTCAGGATTAAGGGGGAAGAATTAGACCTGCAAAGGGAACAGCAAAAGTGTGTGGGTGCTGTTTTCAGATTTACCTAAAGTTGATGCTTTAGATTGCTGTGTGGTGAAAAGCAACTCAACTGGGTCTGAGAAAGAGACCTTAGTGTGGCCCAGAGCTATTGTACATCCTGCCCCTCTGCTCTGCTTCTGTTGGATTTCCTGGACAATTTATACCACACTTGGTGTTTGTGGGTTTCAGCTAGCAGGCTGCATGCATCCTTTCAACTATTAGAGAGGAGATTTCTTATACAGAAAGTTTTTTTTTCTGTCCTTTTGAGTCTTGTTCTCTTGTGCATGTTTCATTTTCTGTGAAAGGTCAGTTTTGGTGGCAATGCCACAGCACAAGCAGTAAATCATCATACCAACACTGCCTTTTTGCTTTTCTTCCAGCCTGCTGTTATAACACTGTTGCTGGAAAAGATCCCCGAATTCTTTTTTGACATGTGAGTATATGCTGTCTTCTTTCTGCCTTAAAACCAAATGCCATCTTCTGGACAATCACCAGCTGTTTTGCTTTAACTGTTAATTCAGATCCACTTGAATGCATGTTTGCACTGATGTTTTCTTCATACATGTGTAAATTTAGCTGTGAGGTACCATGACTTCAGACTTGTGGGTGCATAAAGCAAGTGTATAGAAGCTGAAATACAGACATACCTCATGATTCATTCTGCTTTTCGTAGCTATTGGCACAAGCTTTGCAAATATTTCAGCAGAGGGACTACAGCATGTCTCCTTATTCAAAAAAAAAGGATATAAGTGGCTGGCAGAGTTTTAGGAGGCTGCTAGATGCAAACAGACCTCCTTTTAAAAATGCACAGTGTGTTCAAACAAGGGAAAGAGAAAACAGATTTGTTTTTTGCATGTAGAACACCATAGCAGAGTGAGAGATCTTGAGGCACAACACAGGCAAGACTTGAATGCTTCAGCTCTTTTCGCAGTGACCTGAATGCTCATTGCAGAGTTAGTGACAGTACAGCTGCATAAACATTGTTTTCTTTAAAAGTCAGGCTAAAAATAACCTGTATTGTATAAATACAGTGACAAAATCAGTGTTTTCATTGAGGAAAGGCATCTTGTGTGGGTGCTTCTGTTTCTTATTTTTAGTATTGGTTACATGCTTAGTAGTAGTCAAAGCAGCAAACAGAATATTAGGGAAGGAATTGAAATGGAAAACATCATGTCACTGTAAATGTGTGGTACAGTCACATTTTGAATGTTGCATGCACTTCTGGTCAGACTGTCATAAAAATAGAGTAGAACATTTTTTATGTAAGTAGGGAAAAATTTTCTAAACAGAATAGAACTCTGCCTGCCTTCAAAGGAGATGAGTGGTAGACGTGATAATTGTCTGTAAAAGCAAGAGAGCTTTAGAAAAGGTAATTGAGGAAAGTTCAACCACTGTTTCTGACTATGAAAGGCAGCAAACAAAAAAGTACTTTTTCAGATTACATGTAATTACCCCGTCAAATTAAGTGCTGCAGAATGTAGAGGTCACAAATTACACAATGCTGTAGGGCTTTTTCTTTTTAAAAAGTCTTAGGGAAATTAATGTAAGATAAATGTACTGCTGGATAGCAGAGGCAGGGGACTGGTTACCAGCTTTTGCTTTAGAGATTTTCTAAACTGCTTATTTTTAGAGACTGAGTGGAAACTGTGAAAAAATTTTGTGAATGCTCTATTACTCAAAACTTAACCAAAAGCATCTAAGAGTGCAGTTAGGGATGCTGAGCTCAAAGGGCACTTACCCTAAGCTAGGGTCGCCTCCCAGCGTAGCACAGGAGATCTTAAGTAAGGTCACACATTGTGTGCTTTGATTGTGGTGCCATGATTTAGGATGATGTTGTTCTTGGTGTGTTGAAGCAGGCTGGAAGTATCTCTGCTTTGTGTATATAGCAAGTAAGAAGTAGGATTCTTCCTAGATGGTGCTAAAATCTAGGGGTGTAAATGTTATTTTCACAATGTGATTTTGATAGGTGGTTAATTTGATTTGCATCTATGGTGGGTCTTGCTGAGCAGCAGCAAAGCTTTTGAGTCTGTAGGTCTGACTAACCTGCATTTCACTTTCTGCTGTTCTAGCGTTGGCACCTTTGGAACAAATTTTCCCCGGCTCATCGTCAATCAGTTTAAATGGCTTGACAGGCTTCTTGACAGCCAGGTGGGTACTGGTGGTGCAATCACATGTATGGTTTGTTCAGCTGATTTTGGGATGCCTCTCAGATGGCATGAGATCAATTATTAGGCTAATGAGAACTGATGTTGTTTTCATACTCCTGTGCTGAAGGAGAGTTTTAATTCTTTCTGGTTTATTGTAATTGCCTTCAGTGACTTCTGGATGTCCTCTTTTACTGTTAGCTTCTTCCCTTGCTTAAGTTTCCTTTTTAATAAATTTTTATCTGTATGTATGTTTCCACATGGGTACCCCCATTTTAAACTCTTGCTGGCAGGATGTTACAATCTCCTCTTGTTTAGTTTTAACAGAGAGATTGGATGCTTGCAAGCATCTGGAGATCAATTCTCTATTCCTGCTTTGGTTGTTTTCCTTCTGTCCCTTCCCCAGTCAGTGTCTGTGGGCTACTTTGTACTGGAGGGCTGCTTCTGTTGAGTCTCATAGTTAACCAAGTCTCATAGTTAACCGTAGTTAACACTGAGAAGCTTGCGTGTTTCCCAATATCTTTGTTTCACCATTGGTGTTATATCCTACCTGTAAAATACCATTGTTCCATAAAGGTATTTGCTATCCTTCATGACTTCAGCAGGATGAGCAAGGGACAGCTGCCATGCTAATGAACTGCTTGCTCAGGGTGAGACCCTTGCACTTTACAAGAGTTCCTCTTGCCTACAGGACCTTGTCAAGAAGTTGATGCAGATGGTTAGTGTCTCTCCAGTACCAATCCAGCATGATATTATCACCAGTTTACCTGAGATCCTGGAGGATTCCCAGCAAAGTGAAGTTGCCAGAGAGCTCAGGTACAGATGATTCTGTTAGTTGTTTTGGTTTTTTTCCCCTGGTTTTCAAGCTCTTTCTTGAGGCTTGTATCAGGTCTTTGTCCATGCTCCCTGTTTTCATGAGATTTGAAAAAGGTTGATTCTTCATATCGGTTTCTAATCAGCAACCACAGAATCACAATTCTGTATGTTCAGAGAGGAGTTAATTAAAGGAATTTTTCCATAATGCCAGTGGAATATGTTGTTGCCAGTTTCAGAGATTCTTTTGCAGTGACCAAAAAAACCTTCTGGGATCATCCAATTTGCTAAAGATCCGTCCATGGCTCTGTTAAGAGGATCATTTGTTTTCCTTTCTTTGTGTGTCAGCTGCTTACTAAAGCAGGGCAGACGATTGACAGTTCCAGTCCTGGATGCCCTTTCTCGTCTGGATCTTGATGCAGGCCTTCTGGCTGAGGTAAGAGCTCTTACTGAGCAGCCAACCAGAACCCAGTCCCTGCTTAGCACCACAAAAGCTGGAGCTGTTTGGTCATTCAAAGTATTTTGATAAATCTGACTCCTTTAGGCCTTCAAAGGTTCTGAAATCAATTAAATTGGAAAGGAGTCAGAGAAACGAAGTGTTTTGGAAACTTGCAAGGGGGGTTCAATAAGGAGCAGAGAGAAGTTTTCTGTTACAGTCTGCATTCAGAAATTACAAACACAGCCCTCTTAGCAAATGCAAAAATACTTTTTCCTGCTGCAGTAAATGTTTACTGCCCATCCTAAACCTGCTTCTTGTCTTTGTTATTTTTTGAGGTCTAGTGACCAGATCTTCTAAGAAAGGGCAGATTGGTGATTAAATCATTGCATAGTCATAGCCTTTCTCTACAGAATAAGAATAAAGGAGATGAGATGATGTGCGTTGGGTCTCTGGACGTGGTGGATTGGTGCACTTCTTGCAGTTAGGCATATTATGGATAGAATAAAATTGGTTCATTTGAATGCATTCAATGTATTTTACATAGTCCCCAAGGGCCGGTGCTGCATGCTAGGCTGCACATTCCCATGCTTTTCTCTTTTGAAAGCCAAGCTTTTCTCAGCAATGCCTGCTGATGTGATAGAGGCAAATGGCCACAAATTACAGCCCAGGAGGCTCAAATTGGACATTTGGAGAAACAAGTTGGGGTCTGCAACATTGAAGTAAATTATCAGAGAGGTGGCAGGGCTTGGAGGGTTTCTTCCATCCTTGGCTATCCTCGAGGCTCAGTTAGCAAAGCCAAAGCCAGTCTGATATATTGCGGAACATATTCCCACACTGAGCAGACCAGACTGGACTGTAAGCCTCCAAAGATTCCTTCCCACTGGTGGAACTTTCTGCAAATTCCAGTGTCCCTTCTGACCCTGTGTTGCTTTCCGCCCAGGTGCGGCAGTCTGCCATGACCATTGTGCCTTCTGTCAAGCTGGAAGATTTGCCTGTAGTGGTAAAATTCATCCTCCATAACGTCAAAGCAGCGGATGCAGTAGAGGTACAGTATTTTCTCTCACCTGAAGACCAATAGATTGGCTGATCCAACACATGTTTTAACAGTGGGCAGTTGCTTCACACACAGAGGTGTTTGCTTTAATGCTTTCAAGTAAAATATTTAATATTGCCAAGGATCAAAGCACATGTAGAGACTCTCATTCCTTGGATATGGATTGGGTTCTGCTTTCAGCCATGAGGGCTGAAACCTCCTCCTTTCTGCTGGCTATTGCAGACTTCCCGTTTACTCTTAGAATGTTTGGTTTGTTGTTTTTTTTCTGTGTAAACATTTGAAGGAACTGAAATCAGTCAAATTGTCTTGATTTAAATCCTTAGACTGAAAAACTGTGGTTAGGTGCCAGCTCTAAGGCTTTGAATTTTATCTAAGAATTTTGCATTGTACAGACCTCCTAGGGTTTTAAATTCCAGAAAGATCCAACAGACCTGAGTCTGCAACTTGGTAATTCTCTTCTTGTTCTCCCCATTGAGTTCTGTTCTAAGTCATGTTTTGGAAACATCCCTGCAAGGGTGGTTCTCCTTTTGGAGGGACATTTTTGTTCTGAGTTGTAAAATTCCTCATTTTTTTTTAAAGTTGCTTTATCTAGGGAAACATACTCAGAATATTTTAAAATGATCTAGCTGTTTTGTTGAGCCAACCTTGCTGAACTATTGAGCATACTTTCTTTTTTTACTTGGAGAAAGCCTCAGTTTAAGCCAGATGTGGATTGTGATGTGTCCAGATCTTTCACAGAGACCACTGTGAGAACAGCATGTGTGTAATGTGCTGATCCACTACAATTTTACAACAGTTACATTGGTAAATTCACATGCCCTGGAGTTCCTGTGACTGTCATTTATTTCGCTCTGCTGATAAACAGGGTAAAACCAGTTCACAGCAACATACAGCAGATGCAGGTTGGAGTTTCATGGAGTAACTCTTAAGAAATTCTCTGCTGCTTTCTGCATCATGTGCATAACAGTGAAGAGCAAAGTGTGGCTGGTTCATTTTCTAAGTATATAAAAGAACCCCAACCAAATGTTTGAGCATGGTCTTTACAAATGCAAAGTCTTACAAATGTTTTATATTTGTAATTCCAAGGTTATTTTGTGAAATTGTATCTTCTTTTCCTTAGCCTTTGTTTTCCCCTCAAAGTTCTTAATGATTTGTGTTTTACAGGTGATTTCTGACCTTCGCAAGAACTTGGATCTGTCATCATGTGTTCTGCCCCTGCAGATCCTGAGTTCCCAGAAGAAGCTTAAGAGCCAAGTCCAGGCCAGGTACTTGAACTGATTTATGTGATTCTCCAAAGGCAGGACAGAACTTCAGCACTACTTAATCTTGTCTCTTTACATATATGAGCCTAAGTTACCCCAAGTAAAAGTGCCAACACTTTTTTATTCCTTCCCACTTGGTGCTAATATAACACATTTGTCAGTCCTTGTGGAGCTGGCTTCTCCTGTCATGCAGGTAGTTCATTTTGAGCCATCTGCATCCATGTCTGCATGGGGTATGCTACTCCATTTCTAATAGCGTTGCTGCTAGGTCATCTGTTTCATTTTCCCTCCAGTATGTCTGATTCTGCAACCTCTGCTTCCGCCCTCTTCTGAAATTCCCTATCCTTGCCAGATCATTCCCTCTAGAGAATGGCTGCTTTAAGTAAGCACTGTGACTGCTAGCCTGCATTGTTCCTTTTACTACACTACTTGCAATAACTGAATCTCCTCCTTTCTGATCATTTACAGTTCTTCCATGAGCCAAGTAACCACCAGCCAAAATTGTGTGAAGCTAATTTTTGATGTCATCAAGTTAGCTGTGAGATTTCAGAAAGATATCTCAGAAGCTTGGATTAAGGTAAGGTGCTTCAGCCCTTGTTTCTTTATTTAATTGAACTCCTTGGTTGAGCCTATGCATTTCTTGCAATCAAATATGATATCAAAAGACAAATGTTAGCTCTTAATTTTGCTGATGCAGATTTCATTCTGTGTTCCAAATTGGCAGTTCTCTTTCAGGAGTCTCTTTTCTTCCTCAGTTAGTGATTTCACAGTGCTTGCAAGACGGCCTCTGGGCTCTTCTGTACAGGTCTTGAAATGCCAGATAAATCTGGTTCTGAATGTTGACAAGAGAGTTTTAGGGAAAATAATCTTAGCTTCTTCCTTCCTTCAAGAGAGCAAAAATATATATACCCGTATGCTGAGACTAAGCCCTGTGAAAGCTTAAGGCTCTTGAAAATGTCCAGCAAGAAATCAATGTTTACTTTTATTGGGCTAAATTCAATTTAAAACTGCATTTCAGTGTAAATAAGGAGGTTATTTTTCTCATCCTTTCATTGCTTGGTACCTTAGCTCCTTTTTCAAGCCTGATCTTATTTGAGAATCTTCTTAGTCAAACGGGGGGGGGGGGGGTTTGTGCTGTTTTTTGAGTGTCCTCTGGATTCTCTGCTATTGGCAAGATCCAGTTTGCTGGCTTTGATATCTCTCCTGTTGTAGAGGAGAGAAATCTGATCAGTTTATCTGTGTTTTTTGATTTGGTTTTGGTCTAGAGGATCGTACTCCGGCATAACCTTTTTTTTTTTTTTGGCCTTTTTCTCTTAGGCTATTGAAAACAGCACGTCTGTATCTGACCACAAGGTAATACTTCTGACTCTGCACTTGTCTCTGGGAGTGTCCTCTTCTGCCAGTGTTCTCAAGGGCTTTTTTCATGCCTGTAGATTAAGAGATTTTCTTTTCTAGTTGGAGCAGAATCTGCTGGTGATGTTGCTTGGGAAGTTCTCTTGGTATATTTAACTTGTTCCTAGTATGACACTAGTGTAGCAGTGCATCCCTTCTAAACACCATGGGACAGTTACCCTGCTTTAGTTCTCTTCTGGACTGATGAGGTTTTTCTACAGTTTTGGCCATCAGGACTTTCTTCTTGGTTTTGATTTCAAAGTGTGCAGTTGTCTGGAATATTTAGTACCTTTTCAGCATAATGATGGTGGTTATTTCTTCAAAAAGGTTCTGGATCTAATAGTTTTGCTGCTAATCCATTCTACAAACACCAAGAACAGGAAGCACACTGAGCGACTATTGAGGAACAAAATTCGACTGGGCTGCATGCCAGAACAGCTGATGCAGAATGCCTTCCAAAATCATTCAATGGTCAGTGCTCATTCTGCTTTGGGACTTCCTCTTTTCCTTGATCTCTCAAAGATCATAGAATGGTTTGGATTGGAAGGGACCATAGAGATCATCTAGTTTCAAGCCCCCTGCCATGGGCAGGGACACCTTCCGCCAGACCAGGTTGCTCAAGGACTTGTCCAACTTGGCCTTGAACACCACCAGGGAGGAGGTATCCATGACCTCCCTGGGCAACCTGCTCCTGTGTCTCATCACCCTCGCTGTAAAGAATTTCTTTCTAATATCCAGTCTAAATCTGCCATCCTCAAGGTTCAATCTATTCCCTCTCATCCTATCACTACAAGCCCATGTAAAAAGTCCTTCCCCAGCTTTCCTGCAAGCTCCCTTCAGGGGCTGGATGGCTGCTGTGAGGTCTCCCCAGAGCCCTCTTTCCTCCAGGCTGAACAGCCCCAACTGTGTTCCCACAGGGGAGGTGCTTCAGCCCTCTGATCATCTCTGTGGCCCTCTCAGGTGATGACTGAACCTTGTGCTGCATTATTTCTACTATTCCTGTTCGTACACTTCTGTTTTTTAGTTTTTTTAGTCCCAGATCAATCTCACAAGGAACATGTCCTCCATTGTAACTGTCACATGGGCTTTTAGAGATGAGCTTTCCTCAGAATTAGAAGGGATTTTTTTATTTTGGTGCAAAGCCTCTTGGCCTAAGAGCTGTGGTTGTGCTGTGTGTCATCTTCCATGGTATTTCTAGAAGTTCATGTGTTCACAGGTGCTGTTGTTCAGTGTAATGGTTTCTAAGCCTAAATATGTGTGTGTATGTTGGGCATGTGTTTGTCATGAAACATAAAGTAGCATCTACTGTGGAAAAAAAACCCTCGAAAAAGGACACAGTGCTACTTGTTGGAGGTAGAGGGCAGATGAGAAACACTGAGTTACAAATGTAAAATTAAGTAATTGAACTATAATAATGCCCTACATAGGCACGTTTTATGTTGAATATGAAGGGCTTAATTCAGTTTGACTTCCTTCCAGAATAAGTTAAGATAAATTAGGCCATTTTACATCTTAAGAGCTTGTTCTTCAAAGGACCTCAGTGTGTTTAAGCTAACTTTGAAAGAAAATTTAGATTTTTCTGAGTATCTTGATGTAGTGGAATTCTTATGTTAAAGTAAAGCCAAGAGTGTGTCTGTCCTGGGGCTTATATTTAGTGGTACATTCTGTAATGTGACTTCCCTGTTGTCGCCCATAATGGGTATACTGCTGTGAGCTCTGCAGCTTTGCAAATTGGCTTCCTAACCAGTGTAAATCCTTTGTCTGAGGAGGGTTGTAGAACCCCATTCTTGTGTGCCTTGGCTGCTTTTACCCATTTGTGCAAGAGAGGACAGTCAGAGAAGGCAGGAAAGCACCTATTAAACTAGACCAAGTTTTCAGGATGAGCTGTAGTGCACTCTAGAGAGCTGAGTGTTTAAAACAAGCAGCAATAATCTCTTCTTCCATGCTTTCTGCCTTTCAGGTTATCAAAGACTTCTTCCCTTCAATCCTAGCCCTTGCTCAGACGTTTCTGCGCTCTGCACACCCGGCCATAGTCTCCTTTGGTAGCTGCATGTACAAACAAGCTTTTGCAGCCTTTGACTCTTACTGCCAGCAGGTATAGTGTGATAGATGGCATCTGTTAAATTTGTGTTAGCACTTTGTTCTAGATTTTATGTCATGATCTTTTAGGGGGAGAGGATTTGAGGCAGTTGGAAGCCTTTTGAGAGAGGTCTATGCTGTAGAGTAGGCTAGGCAGAAGATAGGGAACAGTCACAACAAGACTGGTAGTGGGTGACTGAAACACAGACTACTGGGAGGAGCAGGGAGCAAACAATCAGGTTTTGGAAGGGATAGAGTGTGAAAAATACTTAGGGAGCAGAGGAGACTGTGCTGGGTTCACTGCAATTTGGAAAGCAAGCAAGTTGACTGAGATCTAGCCTGGAAAGCAGGACTGGCCCCCAGGATCACAGAGCAGATTTGTTCATAAATCCTGTTGTGTCTTATCTAGTCACTTGGAGCATCTTCTGCTTTAAAAGGCCATTGTAGTTTGTATTGAAAGTTTTTTCCCCTTTCCTTGGTTAACTTAATGTGATGAAAGTTTACACAGATTTCCCTCAGAGCTCTGACCAGCTTGGGCTCCTGCTGCATGCTCTCAAATAGTCACAGACTAGACTTTCAACTCTGAGTTCCTGCAGACACGTTGACATCAAAAATGTGGGCATTGAAGACAGCTCTGCAAAAGCTTTTGATTGTATTTGCAGGTTTGGGGGCACAGTATGTTTATAATTAAGACTGTCTCCAGCACTGCATCTGTGTGATTTATTACAGCAAATTTAACATTCAGACAAACAAAAAAGCAACCGGGAAAACCCTGAGATGTGAAGACATATGGCCATAAAAAGATTTTTGAAACAAGAATGTAAATTTTGAACTGCTGGTGAGAAAGATCGTTGAGACACTGGAACTGCTGAAGTTAGAGGTGATGTCCTGCTGGGCATGGTGCAGTGTTCTGTGCACCTAAGAAAACAGGGTAGATTTTTGTCAGTCTGTGTGTTGGTAGCAAAGAGCTGAAGCTGCAGTAGCTTTAGCAAGCAAGCAAGCAGGAACAGATTGGTAAAGAGCTGCTTTATGGAATTGTGGGAGCTTTTAGAAATGAATAAAATTCAGGCTCAAGGAGAAAGTCATTGTGGATATCAGGAACTCGAGAATTGGGAAGGGACTCAGAATACTGTGGTTGAGTTTCAGGATGATTTTCTGTTCTTGAGCAACGTGTTCTATATCAGCAGAACAGGGCAGATGTTTCTCCGTTGATATCTCACTCTGGCTTCTCTGGGTCTTTTTCCTCAGGAGGTGGTGACTGCTTTGGTCACTCATGTGTGCAGTGGGAGTGAGACAGAAGTGGACATTTCTCTGGATGTGCTCACAGATTTGGTGACACTGCACACATCCCTGCTGATGCGCTATGCCACCTTTGTGAAGGTATGTGTGGGGCTATACTGTATTTCAGGACCTTACACCAGAACAGATCAGTACTTTTCAGATACAGAGTACTGGAACAGGTGGTACTTGTAAAGCTATCTGTTGAGAAATGCAGTGGTCAGAAGAGAAAAGTACCTGCTGTGAAAGCATGAGCTGTATGATAACATAAATGATATTTTGACAGGGGAAACTGAGATGGACAAAGTTACCCTTCCCTGTAGCTGGAGAATGCTTAATTTTCAGGCATGGAATGGCACCTGTGATGGAAGGAAAATGCTGTCTTTGTTAACATTAGCTATTTCAAATACTTTGATGAAACCTGATCCTTTTGCGGACTGCCTATTCTACCACATGGAAAGACTGACAGTACTTCAGCCAGTATTTGAATCCTATAGCCAAACTCCTGGCAGGGATGGGAGAAGACCTGTGTCCTAAAATGTATTAAAAACCAACAGTCCTCAATGGGGATTAAAAAATGGGTCCTTAACTCCTGGGAATGACAAGCAGGGGTCAGTCAGTTGCCTGTTCCTAAAAGTAGTAAAAATGGAGATGAAGGGAAGAGCAAACCAACAAGGCAAGCACATAGCAATGCTTTCCTTGAACAGGCCCCCATCTGTGGTGATTTGTAGCTTAAGGACACCCTGTATTTCAGAGCCCTTGAAGAGTATAGGCATCCACCACCCCTCTAACTTCTGATTTTCACTTGGTGTTGATGATTCTGTAGTTTTCTGTTCAGTGTAAGTTGCTTGCTTAGAATACGGCATTAAGATCTGCCATAAGAGGTTACAATGTGATCTGTCAGACATTTGATGGGTGTAGCAGGAATAAATGGGTCTTGTTCGCCTCCTGGCAGTGGGAGGGTGTGATAAGGACTCTGCCTTGAAAAAGCAGTCCTTGAAAGAGGTGACCTGAAACTCTTGCTCATAATGGAATGTGTTGTCAGAGGTGCAATGGGGAGTATTTGCACACAGCAATCTGCTGAAACCTAATGACCTTCCTCCTGACCTTGTCTGCATGTTCTCGTGCTGGCAGATCACTCGCAGCTTATGGTTGCATGTGAAACTCATTAATCAATGCTCTGGCCACACCTCGAGGTCTGGCAGTGCAGTGTGTTTGGCAGGCCTCTCAGAGGTGGTTGAGACACTAGCCAGAGAGCTGTGAAAAGATCTGCAGAGCTGCAGATGCCCGGCGTGTTTGTCACTGAGCTGGAGCCTCTCCAGCACAGAGAGAACATGCAGATCGTAGCACACATCATCTCCCCAGACAGCTATTTTTAATCTTCAAACTGGGTGAACTTTCTGGAGGGTTGCAAAAGTGGTTATCTAATCCTGTCAAACTCAGCACCTCATTCCAAAGGAGAATAATTAAGGCCAAAGTAATAGTTCCACATTTAGGTTTATTTAATTTGAATGTAGCTTTTTCCTGCATGTACAAAAAAGCTGAAGTGAATTGTCCTTCCCTGCAGTTGACACTTAGTGTATTATTTCCAACATGGGAAGGGATTCTTGATACATCTGAGCTGGTTTGTGGCTTCTCTCTTGCAGACCATTTTAGACTCTACACGGAAACTGAATCCATGCCAGATCCGGAAGCTCTTCTATATTCTCAGCACACTGGCATTCAGCCAGAGGCAAGAAGGCAGTTATATCCAGGTGACTGGGGACACCACAGAAAGCAGGTGGCCCTTTTTTGCTAGATTAACATCCAGAGTTTGTGTTGTGCCAGTAGTGGCCTCATCTATTGATGTCAGGATGTCCTTCAGCTTAAAATTCTCTTCTTCCCAAGTGGCTGCAACTGAGCGTGCAGCTCCAGATTTTCCGCCATCTACAGCAAAGGTTCATCACAGTGACTGTACGCCTCACATCTTTCTCAGAAAGGTCTTCTTCTCTTGCACGTGTAATCATAGAATCATAGAATTGTCCAGGCTGGAAGGGACCTCCAAAGGTCCTCTAGTCCAACCTCCCTGCAGTCATCAGGGACATCCCCAACTAGACCAGGCTGCCCAGGGCCTTGTCGAGTCTTACCTTGAGTATCTCCAGGGAAGGGGCCTCAACCACCTTCCTGGACAGCCTGGTAGAGTTGATAGAAATGTTTGTGGAAGGGGACCAATGGCAGTCTCTAACTTCTCATTTGACATGGGTTCATCACCAATGTGTTATCAGGTTGGCTGTGGCTTTGTTTAGCTGAGCCTTGAAGACTTGCAGAAGTGTACATTCAGCAACCTCCTTGTGAAACTTTTGTTTTTCCTTCACTTGGAAGCATTCAGAAAGTATAGTTTGGCTTCTTCCCCACAATGTTCATCTTGATTCATCTGCTTAAGGTTATACACCACAGACATCAAAGACACTCATGTTAGAAAACCTGAGCTGCCCAGGATAGAGGACTCTGCTGTGAAGTGGTGGACTTCATACCTTTTGTGCCTCTAGTTTAAACACAGGAACCTGTCAAACCTGGTCTAAATGCATATTCATTTTATACAGGAGTCTCATATGACTCCTTTTGCTTTTAATATATTCTTCTATTAATTATAGATGAAACCTGGACCAGCTACATGTTCTGTGTAGTAATTACAACAAAGTCAAAGCGAGGTACTTTTGTTTTTATGCTGTTTGCAGCTTCACCCAGTGCTGTGATTGGTATTTTTGTAGTAAAGGAAACTGCAGGATGTGCATTCCTTTGGGAAAGCTGCGATCCCAATAAACCATCCCCCAGTGGCCTTTGGTGACAACATTAAGTTAGGATGCCATTAGAATTGTGTGTGGTGCACATAAGTACCTCTGTGGTGACATTGTCTGAATCTTTCCTTTAGGATGACATGCACATGGTGATCAGGAAATGGCTCTCCAGCACAGTTCCCAACCACAAACAAATGGCGATTATTGGTGCTGTTACCATGATAGGCAGCATGGCATTAAAAAGGTGAGAGTGATTTTTTTTTTTTTTTAACATATTCTCAGGTCAGACCAGACGTGGAATGGAACAAAGGAAGAGGGGCATTGCCTTTCAGCTCATGCATGTCTTCGTCAAATCCAGGAACTTCAAACTTTTTTCTGCAGACCACAGTGTTAGGGGTCACAGCTGACTCAGTGTTAGGGATCACAGCTGGCTCACCTGCTGTTAATCTCAAAGGCATCCTATTTCTTGTTCTCCCTGAATGCCTTGACTAGCACCAGCAGGATCTGTTGTTTGGAAAAAAAAACGTGAACGCTGTGGTGTATTGGCTGCTGCTCAGGTTCTGTCAGCTGGCTGAATAACTTGATGTGCCTTGCCTTTGGATACAGGGAAATCTCAAAGAGAAGTAAGGAGGGAGGTTGCTACTGCTGTGCTGGGCATTGACATGGCAATTTCCAGTGTACTGCATAAATAATGTATAAACAGCATTTGTAAACCAGGCAGACTCCTGATAAGAGCTGTAACAAAGATTAAAGCGCTTGGAAAATAAGTATTTAACTTCTGTTGGGAAGCATTATTTAGCTCACCAATTTTGCACTGCTTAATGAATACTTTGGCTGGTTTATTACAAGAAGAGAAAAACCCATTTTAGCTCTGGGCCCTGAGTCACAGGACTTCTTCCTGGTTGCTCCCGTAGCACTGACATCAGACTCACTAATTTAAAGGCACAGGTTCAAGTGTAAGCAGAGTATGCTAATAGAGTTACTTCAAAAAGATTTAGAAAATTATAAAATAAGAATTATAGGGAAAAATACTCCAAATGACAAAACGAAATTACCTATGGGGTCATCAGTGCATCAATTTTGATGGCAGGATCTTTACCTAGTAAAGTGCACACAGAGGATCCCAGCAAATGGAGCATGTTCCATGCCTTTGAAAGCAGATTCCCAGGAAAAGTTTGACCTGTGGAGAAATTCCTTCCCACTCAAGTCTGACCCAAATGCATGGGGAAAATCTGTCTGTGCTTGAGAAAGATCTTTGCATCACAATAAATGGTTGTGTACTTTAATCTTTTAGTGAGAAAAATCAGACAGGATGCCAGTAAAGGAGACAGACTTGAAAGCCAAAGTATCAGAGGAAAAGGTTCTTTTCTGAACCCTGCAAGTAAGCAGCAGGAATTTTGAGTAGTTCTTCTAGAGTACAACTACAGATATTAACCTCATGGTAAAGTCAGATTCCATAGTTTTCAGAAGAGAGGACAACTAGAGGGCTGTCCTGAAGTTCCCAAACAGCAGCAGGTCTTTCCCTAATAGTGTTGCAAAGGACATCTTTTTCATGCATAATCCTCCAATTCCTGGGGAGAGAACTTCATGTGTGTGATGGGTTTTGCTGTGTCTGAAGTTTTGGGCACCACCAGCAGGATTATCCGTTGCTTTCAGAAATGAAGGAGATGGCAGTTCATTGGAGAGACCACAGCTGAACAGTGAGCATGATGGGCAGGTGAGTACCAAGACTGGGGCAGTGTGGGAAAGAAGGAGGATGTGGTCAGCAAGGAGGTGTCACTAGAAACAGAGTCTTAACTGAAGTGGTACTTATATGTGGGAGTTAGCTTTACTGTGGTTTTGGGGAAACCAAGGTGTCTCCTAAGACAGTACCTGCTGGTCTTGCCTGCACCTAGTCCAGGACAAGCAGTACTGCAGCCACCTAGTGAAAGTCTTCTATTCAGATGTTATTTCAAACACAATGGAAAGAAACAGGACAGTCTGGTTCAGTGAGCCAAAAGCAACCTTTGCCTTCCTCTCAGCTTGGCAGTAGCGTTTTCCAGGCCATCCAGAGAAAGTACTTCTGCTGTAGCCTTGGCTTTTTTCCTCAATTCCCACTGAAGAACCTTCTTCTAGGCTGACACTGTTTAAGGGTGGTTCTGGGTGGGGGGTTTTGTTCTAAGTTTTGGTGGAGCTGGGCCAAGACCTTGGAACATCCATGTTCCTTCTTCAAATTTGGCCTTTGCAAGACCAGTCACCATAGGCTGTTACCCTATAGAGACAAAGCTTTGGATATGCCTCAGAGTGAATTAGGGTAAAATCCATTTCTGAAGACTACTCTTTCTCCTTTCAGCTTTCAACCTTGCTGGACCTTGTGGGCTTCTGCTGTGAACAAGCACCAGAGGTCTTGGCTCTGTACTATGATGAGCTTGCCAGTTTGATTGAGAAGCAGAAGGGGAATTTGGACTTGCAGCTCCTGGTGTGTTGCACAGAAGTTTGAACTTAATAATTTAAATGAATTTTTCAGACATGTGATGTTTGTCAGGTATTGGCAGGACAGAGTTGATTTGGGGATTTCAGTCCAATCTGAGAACTCTTGTCCCAGGCATGCTTAAGGTCCCCTAAGAGATTGATCACACACAAAAATCCTCTTGCAGCACTCTCTGATTTTTTTTTTTTGGTTGTGGCATATTCCTCACTGTGCTTTAGCAGTTTCCTTTATGTGAACTTTTCCAAGGCAAGATTTCAGAGCATGCTTTCAAGATTCATAAATAAAAGAAGAATCTGAAAGAACTTTAAACTTAGTATTGAAATTGGCTTCTGGTCAGACTATTAAGGCTGCCTGATGTCTAGGGACTTGGAAGAGCCACAGTCATTTATGGTAATACATAAACAGTATTTATGATAATAAATAAACAGTATTTATGGTAATAAAGGCCTGTGAAGGGCACTGGACAGTTCTTCAGTCTTGCTGGGGACTTCTTTTGCATGTGTGCTGTAGCTGCCAGGAGGGTAGCAAGCCATCTTGGAGCTAAGGAGAACATCAAGGGCTGCTATGGAATTGATCGCTTGGTATAAGTGCTCTTTGCACTGGCTGGTTGAGTGGAGGATACTGCATGCTGGAGGGAGGGAGGATGGTCAGGGAGCTGTGAAGTGCTGGCAGTCAGTCTAAACAGCTCTGTGCCTAGAGCTAGAAATGCCAGTCTCCTGAGGTCTAGCTGAGTGCTCCAAAGAGAAGAAGCAAAAGAAGGAGAATGGTTCTGCTTTTTTACCTTGCAAGACTGAAATGTAAAAGCAAGCTCAAGTTCTTCTTTTTTTTTTTTTTGGGGTCTTTTCATTGGCTGTTTGTCCAGGCTCTGTCACAGCTATTTAATTTTTAACAATATAAACATGTGAAATGTGTGGGACACATCGTGTGAAATAAAACTTTGTCACAACTTCATAGCCAGCTCTTTCTGATGAGCATCCGTTAGGACAGAGAACTTCCCATGGCTGCTTTTCTTTTCCAGACAGCTCCTCTGCCTCTTCACAGCACTGCAGAACTCATAGACATGCCTGCATCTGAAGAGTTGAGAAGAAACTGGTTGTGCATGCTTAGCAATGTTTCCTGGCTTTGTCTCTGAAGGCTCTTGGCTCTCCTTGCAGGCAGTGGGGCTTCATTGCTGTGACTGTTCCAGGATACTTTTGCTTGGCCTTATCTTCTGCATTTTCCATTGCTACTGTTGAATCTTTCTTCAATGAGCCCCTTTGCTGAGCAGGTTTTTTTTTCCTTTCTTTACAGGAGGAGTTTGGGAAGAGTTTGGTGGAGAACTTCCCCAATGACTTTGTGGTGGATCTCAGCCCCACAGTGGACGGGTATGCTAATCACGGGCTAAGTACTTGTAATGTTCCTGTCACTGGGAAAGCAGTTTGTCAACAAGAGCTTGTCTGCTTTTCCTTGCAGTTCATTCTTGTTCCCAGTGAAGTCCTTGTATAATCTGGACGAAGAGGAAAGTCAAGGAGCAATTGCTATTAACCTCTTGCCATTGATGTCACAGAGCGAGCCTGGAAAGGCTTCTGGTGAAATGAGTAATGAGAGTAAAAGGTACTTTCCAACTTAACTGTGAGGTGACTGCAAAGTTAAAGGAGTTGTTTTCATTTGGTGCACTTCCCTGCTTGTCAGCACTCCCCGCCTGCCTGCTAAAGAGCTAGACAGTTACCTTGTTTCCAATGTTCTTCTCTTGCTGCTAGACGTGTTCAGCTAGGTCTAGAGGCATGACCTGGAACGGGAACTGGCAGTCTGTTCTGGCTTAGGCTGGTTAGGTGATCTTGCAGTAAGTCATGATGCATCTGCCTTGTTTCCTGCCTGAGATATGAGAATAGTAGCTCTTTGTTCCAGGGTTATGACGTTGTTAAATGCCATATTGAGGTGAACAGGTGACTTTGAGGTGACAAAAAAGTGCTGTTTTGAGTGATGGTTCTCAAATAGAGAGTCATCAAGGACTTAGTGTGTCAACAGTACATGATTTGTTCTCACCTTCAACTGTACTTTGACAACATAGACTTGTACTCCAAAGCAAAACCACAAACATGCAGCCACAAGGGAAATTTGACTGAGAAATACGGGCTTTTTTTTTGGAGAATGGAACAGGAAGCATAATAGAAATAAACCCATCCAAATAAACAGCAGGGCATCAAAGTTTAAAAAAAAGCTTTAAAAAAAAATCCTGTCACCTTCATATCATGCATGATTTATTGTCATAAGCCTTTGTTGAGATTTCAGTCGTGCTTAAAAAAGGATGTGATCACTTGAACTACTTTACGTGATTCTGTGGAAAAAAGATTAGTTTTCCTCACTCAGAATGTGAGCAGTGGCATGTTACAAAGCGTTCAAGGGGGTCTCTCCACTACTCACAGCACAATTTCTTATAATTCCTTCTGAATTATTCAACTTTGGTTTTTACCAGAAATAAATCTGACCCCATTTTTTGTCCATTACAGCAGTTTTTCCATCCTATGCTTTTCCAGAATACTGGCCATTTCCAGTTTTAATTTTGTAGGGGTTTTTAACCATATGATGTGATTCTTCTCTGTATTTCTGGGACTTGCAAGAAGCAAAATAGAAGGCAAAGGCACAATGGCCTGGGGAGGACATGGGACATAATGGAAAAATGCTGGGCATTTTGGAGGTATGTGAGGCATAGGACCCACTCCATTTCTTATTTTTCCCTCAGAGTAGTGTCACCAATGTGCCTGTCACCCTGTTTCCGATTGCTGAGGCTCTACACTGGAGAGCAAAACAGTGGAAGCCTGGAGGAGATTGATGCCTTATTAGGTATGGGAAACAAACCTGGTTTAGAGGCAGTCTTCCTGACAGACTATCCGAGATGTGCAAAGACTTCCTGCAGCTGTGGGAAGAGTTGTGCTGTGGTGCTCTATTGCCCACAAAGTGGAAGGGAGGCAGGGGAGACAATTTCTTTGTCTGGGGATGGAGTAGCTGACATGCTTACTCCAAATAGCTGTTGGAAGGGATACAGGCTTTGGTGAGAGACTTTGTCCATGCAAAGACCAAAGGATGAGTAGAAAAACCAGTCCAACAGGTTCTTTTCCTGCTCTGTCTCAGGTTGTCCCCTGTACCTGACTGACCTGGAGGTTGAAGGGAAGCTGGACTCGCTGTCCAAGCAGGAGCGGGAATTCCTGTGCTCACTCCTGTTCTATGCTCTCAACTGGTTTCGTGAGGTGAGCAGAGCCTTATCTGCTGGTTCTGGAGTGGCACTGGGGAGCAGCACTTACAAACACTAACCCTAGTCTTCAGGGGTGCAGTTGTTGCTGAAGAAGTGTCTTGCCAGTTGGAAGTCCTCTCCAGCAAGGTCCTGATGATTTCTCCAACTCTGCTTTTTTGCGCAGAGGCTCTAAGGGCTGCCTTGCTGATGTGAATTTTCTATTTGCTACTCAGCTGCAGTCTACTAGCACATTTTGGTATGAGACCATGTTGTAGCCTTTTACTATGGTCTTCTATTACTTAAAACAAAGGTTGAGTTCCACTACCAGAGATGCTGTGGGATCTCCTTTCTTGGAGATGCTCATGCTCTCTTAGAAAATGTTCTAAGCAACCTGTTCAGTTAACACTATTTTGAACAGGGTGTTGGACTAGGGGCTTTTACAGGTCCCTTACAAATTTTTTAGTGACTGTGTGCTTTGTTCTGTACTTCTGTGAGCTTTCAGAAGGGTGAAATGCAGTGCCTTTGAGCAGGTTTAAGCCATTTGTTTGCTAACATTGATGGTCAGTGGGAATGTTCCCTGTTGGGATTACTCTGATAACATGAGATGTCAGAGTTGGTGCAATTCTGCACCCCCAGTCCTCCCTCTCCCTGCTCTTCTCCCAGGACTGCCTCTTTCCTGGCAGACCTGGGAAGCGTGAAGGAGTCTTCATAGCCACAGGCAGCTTTAAAACCTGACAAAGTGCTAATTCCTCTTCTCCAGTTAATATCTGATCTGTAGTTGTTGCTCTGTTGCTTTTCATAGATTGTACCAGTTATGCTTGTGTTCTTTGTTCTTACAGTTTTGATCTGATCACACAGGCCACTTGTGCTGAGTTGTTTGCTTATTCAGGACTTGAGGCTGTTATTTAGAAAAGAAAAAGTAGTCAAAGTGGGTACAAATCTGCCTAAGCCTGGTTTGTGTCTTTAGGTTGTGAATGCTTTCTGCCAGCAACAGGATGCTGAGATGAAGGGGAAGGTTCTGACTCGATTACAGAACATCACAGAGCTGCAGACTGTGCTGGGAAAATTCTTGGCAGGTGAGTATGAAACATTTGTACATGCTGGGCCTGCACCAGCTGTGAAGTGAAAGGAACTGGCTTAAAGATCAGTGGAGGAAATCTCTGGTAAGACATACTGCATTTTTACAGTGCCCTGAGAGATCATGCATGGACAGCTGCTGTTCTCAATGTGTCTGCATACAAACTGCCCTTCCCAATCCCCTCCTCAGTGGCATCTCTTTGACTGTTCCCAGGCAGACTTGGCAGAGTCAGCCTGCCTATGGTGCATAGTGGAGTAAACCAGCCTCCATTCTACAGAAACTGTGTGTTTCTCCAGTATTCAGGTTGTAACAAGTTTCACTTTTCTGCAGGTTCTGCCATTCATTTGCATAGTTCTACCCTTCTATCCCTTCAGAATATCCTAAATCCTGAAGATCCTCTTTTTCCTCCCATCCTATCACTTCACAAGTCCAGGTGTCCATTTCCAAAGCTGTGCTTGGAGTTTTTAAACCATCTTTGACATTGTCTCCATTATCCCTTGTCTGCCTGGTTTGTGTTTGTCCTTGTTTATGGTTTTCTCTTTCAGTTATTATCTCCTTTCATACTGAGGTCTTTGATAAGATAAACATAATGAAGAGTACACTGTCACCTTCCACTATCCATTCAGAGCTATCCATTGAGAGCTGTTTGTAAACCAACAGACCAGCTTCATCCGATGTGCAACCTCAGTGCTCCCAAAGCTGCTCTAAGAGCATAAGGCCAGCCCAGAAAGGGGCTCAGATGCACTAGAGCAGCTCTCTAAGCTTTTCCAACACGGACTAATGTTCAAGGACAGCTGAGCACTTGTTATCCTCCCTTGCTGGAGGAATGCAAAAAGCTGCAATTCCATTGCAGTGCAGACATATGAGAAAGCTAATTGGAGCTTAAATGCACCTAAGCATAAGAGCAGAAGGGTGTTCACCAGGATAGTATCATGCTTGTCTTTGTCATTCAGGAGCTGAACTAACCCCATTTCTACATTTTGCCTCTTTCAGCAACCCCTGGTTATGTCCCACCACCAGCCACTTTTGATTCTGAAGCTGTGGAGGCTGTACCGTCCATTAACGCTGTTGGTCCAGCAAGAAAAAGGAATGGTAAGGAAGATTAAAACACTTAAGAAAACAGAGGCAAATTACACTGCAGCCATGGCACCTGTGTGTGCATAAAGCACAGAATTCCTAGCAAGATCTGTCTAGCTTGAAATCTTTCCTGACCAACTCCTATTGCAGCTTAAGTGGAGATGTAAAAATATCCTACTCTAAATGGGTGTTGGATAGTCTGTCTCCTTGGGAAAGCTGGTACTTGGTATTAAACTATGAAAACCCAAGGCTTTCATTGACTTCTTCACCTGTCAAAGTGTTTTCTGCAGCAGGAAGTTGTTCTGCCTTTGGTGGGGTTTGTGCAGTTGTCTGCTACTGAACTGAGCTGCCACACAAATCCCTGTCCTTTAGGTTGTGCCTAACTGATGTCTTAGGAAACTTGTCATGGCTCAACTGCACAAGGAAACACTTTCTTCATCCCTTCCCATTGCTGATTCTCAGAGAAGAAACAGAACTCACCTTTCAGTTTTTCAAGATGATGTAGATTTGCTTTGTTCTGTCTCTAGTTCTGTTCTAGTTTAGATTAACATTTCCTGGGAACATGTCTGCCTTCAAGCCAAACTGGACAAAAATTCACATTCCATTCAATGAAAACGAGTGGAAGAGGTCACGGATTAAAGAGCCCTGTTGTCCTATGCCAAACCCATTCTACAGGGACTGGACATGTCACATAAGAGTGACTAAGTAAGGAGAAGGGAAGTTATGGCTCTGTTCTGCAATCAAGGAGCTCCTTTGTTTTGAAGGAGCAGAAGTGCTCAGATTAGTAAGCCCAGGCCAGACCAAGAGGCTCCTGGGCTTGGTTTGTGTTGTCTTGTAAAAAATCAATGAGTGCTGTGGCCATAGACCACAGCCTTGAGAGCGTATGGTTTTGACACCAGCGTTGCTCCCCCTCCTTTGAGTGTGCAGCATCTCGTAGCTGACCTAAATTAAATAGCTTACTGCCAGCAAAGAGGGGAGGGCTTCTCTGTCCACCTCGCACCTGCTCTCTCAGCTGCCTGATTTCCTGCTCCTGTGGGAGCTATTTTGGCTATTTATTTATTGCTGGTTTAAATTTTTGCTATTCAAACAAGCTGACTGCTTAACCAATGGTTAGGTTTCCTGAGTCAGTGCAAGGCAAGTGTCAGCTGTTTGTGGCTGAGATCAGGAGAAAGGAGGAGAAAAAGGAGCAGGACTACTCCTGAGCCATTAGATCAGCTCAAGCAGTGTCATAAAATCTAGCCTAAGACTATTCCTCAGTAGAAAGAGAACAAGAAGCTCTACTTTGGGAGAGACATAACCTATCAAATTCACTTTCCAGTCTGATTCAGAGGCTTTATCGTGACATGGAAGGACCTTCTCCTGTCTGATTTGCTTTTTTCAAAAATAATGCAATAAAAGATGAAGACTCATTGATATTGTTTCACTTCATCTATGGACTGGCCCCCAGAAAGGATCACAGAGACACAAAAGCAAAAGTCTCTGATGCTCATCAGCACAGCAGTTATAAAATGGCAGCTGAAGGTATATGCCAGACTTTGCACTCCTTGGGGATTTCCCTGAGCATTCCTTTCTCCAGGTTGCTTATGAAGTTGACTAAAACAAGTTGACACACAACTAGTTCCTGCTCCATAATTTATTAGGCCTGATAGAAGTATAACCTGTGCTGCTTCCCTGGCTACAAGTGCTGTCTAGTGTTGAGCAGTATAGCCTTCGTTTCTGAATTGCTCTTCTCTTTAAGGAAGGAAAAAAAAGGCTGATGGCAGCAAAGCTGACTCAACAGATCGTTCTCAAGCAGATGACAGTTCTGAAGGAAACCAGCCTGATGCTGAGCTCTCTGAGCTGGAGAAGGTAGGTCTACTCTATCAGTTTCAGCCAGGCAAATATGCTTCTACTTTCCTGCTATTGTAGATATGTGATAACAGAGTCAGATACAACAACAAAGTCACTTAAATTAACAAGGAATAAGCTAAGTCTCAAATAGTTAGGGAATAGTTTTCTTACTGAACTAGAGTACTCGTCCCAGACCAGTCCTTAGATGCCCTGCCCTGCCCAGGACTACAGATTACAGAAATGCTGTTGTAAAGCCACATGTAACACACATTGGCTCCCACAATGGGGCTGTGTGGAGTCAATCTCTAAGAACATACAGATTGTTAGCCAGAGGCAACAGAGCATCCCATAGTTTACAACCCTGGTATTTATCAAAGATTTGCTTTCATCTCTCATGGTGCTTATGGGTACTCCTGGTGCAAGGCTTTCACAGTGGCCACTGATTCACGGAAAAGAGATAACAAAGATTAATCCATTTTGCACAAAATGCACAAATCTATGCGAAAAAAATCTTTATTTGAGCTAGAAAGTCTTAGTCTTGCAGATTGCAACCTTAATTCTGCCATTTACTTTTCAGAGTGCTGCTGAGAGAGAAGCAGGAAATCCTCTGACACAGCTGCAGAGCTATCGCCCGTACTTCCGAGAGCTAGACCTTGAGGTCTTCACTGTGCTCCACTGTGGGCTGCTGACAAAGTCTATCTTGGACACAGAGATGCATACAGAGGTGAACAGAATAGTGTAAAACCATACTGACAAGGCTTTGTGTAACTGCCTTTCTCAAAGGCCTCAGTCCTTTCTGTTGCATTAAAATGTTGTGTTGGTGTAGGGCTACAAGCAACGTACCAGGAGAGAATTCACCCCCAAAGAAACCAAAGTGCTTCAGGGCACTGAAAAAAAATAGGACTTTCCTCAGAACAGCAGACACATAGTGTGGCAACATTAAAACCAAAGTAATATAAATGTTGCATAAAAGAAAAAAAGATGTAGTATAACATGTGTAGGCCTCATTCAAAGAAAGGGGCTCTAGTATTGAATGCTGTTAAGCTCTAGGATGTTAAATACACTAAAATGTGGCCTGCCTTTTGACAATTAAGTACAGCCCATGTTGCAAATGGGCAAGTATCTCCAGGCATCAGCAGATCAAGAACTCAGCACATATATGAGACTGGTGTGGTGGATGTGTCCTCAGTGGGCAGGGCCCTGTTAATCACCTGGGAGCTTATATAGAACTGCATTGCTATGGATGGATGTGAAAAGCAGAAGTGCTTAATTTTGTTACCCTCTTTTTAGGCCGTCTGAGCCCATCTGGAGTCTAATTTTGTTAGGCCACAGTAAGATTCATAAAATGTGAAAAGGCCATGGAAGGCTGGAGTACAACCTGGCCTGCTCCAAGGACAGCAGTCTCTGTGCATGCTGGTCACAGGCCAACTGGAAGACTGTTTGACAAAACTCTTGGGCTCTGTGCTGTTTTTTCAAATGACTTCTTGACTGCTATTCGGTGCATTGTGACTGGGCTTAAACCTGTCTTAATCTGTGAGAGCTTATTTCTCAGCAGTTGTTACTGACATTACCTCAGCTGTGTTCAGAGCACCAGATTTGTGTTAACTTTGAGTATCCAGAGCCAATGCCCCATACCAATAGCGGAGGAAACATAAACCACTATCACCTACCAAAGAGGTTGCTGTCTGAGGTTAACTAAGCCAGGACTCATAACTGGAAATGAAGGATGATCTTGAGCTTTCAGGCACTACAGTGACGTCTGGGTCCTGGCACTGACTGTTCTTGTAATTGCAGGCTTGTGAAGTTGTGCAGCTGGGGCCTGCTGAACTTTGCTTTCTTCTGGATGACCTCTGCTGGAAGTTGGAACGTGTGCTGACCCCGGGCTCCACAAGGAGAGTGCCCTTTCCAAAGGCAAGTACAGCAGCAGCCAAGAGTGTAGGCCTGGGCTGAGACAGAGCAGGTCAGTGGCCTCCACGCCTTTTCCCAGAAAAGTGTTTCTCAGAATTTCTGCCTAGTTTAATTTGCATGTGTGGAGACTGCCTTCTCATAGTCCTTGAGTAAAATGTTTGAGTCTGTGATCTTAAAATGTCTTTTCCAACCTAAATAATTCTATGATTCTGTCAAAGAGCTACTTGTAACATCAATTTTATTCTTTTCATCAAACGTTATCCATTTGTCTGAGTTGGTGCTGGTTGTTCAGCAGAAGCCAGCTTTTGTACTCTGTGGCTTTTCCTGGCAGAGTATGACACCAGGAATTGCACTGCTGAGAAGTAGTCTAAGAGGTAACACTTGATGTAAAGCTATTCTCAGGTAAGACTGTTGGAGTGACGTCAATATTTTGTGTTTGCTGCAGGAAAGAGGCTACAAAGATATTGGCTTTTCCCACCTATGTCAGAGAACCCCCAAGGAAGTTGCTGTTTGTGTAGTCAATTTACTAAAGCCACTGTGTAATCATATGGAGAACATGCACAACTACTTCCAGGTAAATGGGCAACCATTTTGACTCAAAAAACCGTCAAGCTTTGTTACTTCTAAAAGTATTTTTGGTTTTGTTTGTGGGAGAAAAAGGTTTCTTCAGGTTTTGTAAACATGGAATTTACAGAGCTGGATTTTTGTGCCATTATCTTTCCTTGGAAATAGCATTTAATGAATGAATTTGTTCTATAATAAAGGCAGTTGCGACACAAAGTCAGGGTGTGGAAGACAACCCAGGAGTGAACATCCAGGAACGTCAGCTGATGTCCTCTTGTTACCAACAGCTGTTACTAACTTTTCGCTCCCTATTTGCTTGGTGAGTTCAAACAAATGAATGCACAGCCACCCAAATGAGCATAGTCTGTTGTTGCTTCCTCTTCCTGTTCCTTTTCTTCAAAGTGTCTGTACCCAGCAAATGGCCTGGCAGCCATGCAGAGCAACACGCTGTAGTGGCTGGAGACTTCCGCACTTGATAGTTATATCAGACTTCATTGCCTGATCCCGAGCTAAATAAACTGTAGCTAATGAGCAATGAAAGCACAGTGAGGGACTGAACTGGGTAGAATTCATTGTGGTTTTGGATCAAGACCAGCGTAAGTGGCACACTGGAACTTGTGCAGCTCTCATTCTGCCTTAGGGATCTTGGAATTTCTTTACACATTAAGTCTCCCTGTCCTTTGTGAAACTGTCACTGCCTGAATCCTGAGCAATGAGTTTCTTTTGCTAGTGGGAATGGATGAATGTGCACTTGATTCACAAAACGCCTGTGCTGCTGGTGCACTTGAACTGGATTCATAAATGTCAAACTCCACAATGCATGTGCAGCCTGGATTTGACCTCTGCATCTACTAATGTAATCCAGAATAGAAGTTTTTCTCTGAACCTCAATTAAATCTATATACAGAAAGTGTTTTACCTTTGTACCTAAAAATACCCAACAGTAGTAACTGTGTAAAAAATATGAGGTCTGAGCTCTCCTTCTGCTGTTGGCCATTACTGCAGCCTAAGGGACCCTGATCCACTCCTTCTGCCAGACTGGTAATTTTCTTATTAATATGAATCATCATTCAGTATGAATGCTGGTTGTTCCTGAGTGTACCCATCTGGTAAAGCAGAGAACCTGACCCACTTTGTAACCAAGAGGCAGCTCACAATCTGTTCTGTTGTTTAGTTTGGATAGAGAGTAACACAATTCTGTAAGTCAGGCAGCCATATATTTGGGCTAGCTGTCCAGCCATTTAAATCCAGCAGCCATATTACAACTCCTTTTACATACATTTAATCAAGCCCTCTTATATTACTGATTGTTAATTGACTTGTGTGTTAAAGGTACACTTGAGCATTACCATTATCAAGTCCAGGTATTCAGTCTATGTATTTAGAAGGTGGATTCATCTGAGCCTTTCCAGAACTTGTATCCTGAGAGTTATTTCATGGACACTGGTAATTGAAAGAGGTGACCAGCCACTATCACTGCACTTGTACAGCAACTGTCATGAGACATCTTCTTTTGTTCAGGTCTACATAGCATTGGTTTAGAATATAAGGATCTCCACCTAGGTGAAATGTCCAGTCCCCTTTTAGCCAAGTTTTCAGTCTAACTGAAAAGTTAGCATTGTGCCTGAACAAGGTTTTTTGTTCCCTGGAAAAGATAAAATGTATGTGAACTAAATTTGCTGTCAAAATCAGGTTTTTGTGTCCCCTTATAACTTTGATATTGAAGGGCTGTTCTTGCATATCCATCTTCTTTTCTTCTTGTTGCAAAAATGTGCCTGATACTGCTCTTCTGATGACAAACTGTTTTATTTATTTTTTTATTCCTTCCCTCTCAGGAATGGTTTTTCTCAGCTTGAAAATAATGACTTGCTAATGTCAGCTCTCCAGGTGCTTGCAGACAGGCTAAAGCCAGAAGAGACAGAGTTTCTTCCTCTTGAGGAGCTGATAAGGTAAAATCATTATTCCCCAAGCTCTGAAAGGGAGTAATTTCAAACAGTTTTCCCTAGTTTATGTGGGCATTATGGGTAAATGGGTGTTTGCAAGCTCTCAGAGAGACCACATTATATCCAGGGAGCTTTGAGTTTAATTGAATGGCAATGCAGTCAAATCTAATGAAAAGAACCTACTGGACTATCAAATATGCATTTGTCTATGGATCTCATTTGTTTGAATGCTGTCTGAGACTAGGAGATTAGTAGGCAGCATTCAAAGAAGGAATGAATTTGTTCTGGTAGGAACACTAGGCAAAAACAATATATAAGGATCTTAAAGTGACTAGGGCTTGAGAGTTTCTGGGTGACTGAATTTTTATCTGCTAATGGCAGACAAAATACTGGGCTAGGGAGACCTTGGATCTGAGCTGGCCTAATGCTTCCTTTTTATTTATGTCTTTCTAAGAGATTACCCTGTCTAGTGTTTTTCCCTTTCTTGTCATCCCCAGTGAAAGTTTTCAGTACCTGCTGAATTTCCAGCAGAGTGTTCCCAGTTTCCACTGTGCATTCATCCTCACTCAGCTCCTGATTGCCATTGCTGAGAAACCAATGACTGGCTGGAAGAAAGAGAAAATGGGTAACGTGTGAAGAACCTCTAATCTCAGACTGGTTTTCGTGTCACTTGTTATGGGAATTCTGTTTCTAGAAATGGATATCCCAAGGGTGGCATATTGCCCTAGTTAAAGACAGATAGTTGGCACACTGTAGAACTTATCAAACAAACAAACAATGCTTAGCATAAGTTTGTCAGGGAGAAATGGCCAGAGATGAATCACAGTTCTGATGTGAACAGATATTTCAGACCAGGAATGTTGTGCAAAAATTTATCATCATGATAGATGTCCCTGTGGCCTTATTGCTTTTTAGGGGAAATGCACTCTGACTTAGGAGAGTTCAGATATCTCGAGGGGGTAGCAATATTGTGGACGTTCAAAATGCCATTTGGAGTCACTGCCCTTATATGGAAGAAGAAAATTGTCTTGGATTGTTCCTTCAGTAAGTTATCCTTTATCTTTTACAGCGTCGCTAGCAAAGCAGTTCCTCTGCCAGTCATGGGTGAAGCCCAGTGGAGACCAAGAGAAGGGCAGCCAGTTCAACAGTGCACTGCATGCACTGCTCTGGTGAGGCTCAAGATATTGTCTCCAGCCTGGACACTCCTCATGACAGGAGTGGCGTTCATTTTCCTCCAGACCTCAGGCACTTTGGCCAATCACTGATCACTCAGATAACTGAAAGTAGCCTCATAATGGCATCAGTCATCTCCCTCAGTACTCAGGGCTTGGGGACCTATGTATATGTCCAGTTTGCTTAGCTATTCCCTAACCTGATCCTCTTCCACAGTCCTTCTGGCTCTGTACTTGCTCCCCTCTGAGGCATGGGATTCCTTGAGGCCAGTTTTGTTAGTAAAGACAGAGGTGATGAAGGCCTTCAGGCCTTCAACATGTGCCTCAGCCTTCTCCATGTCCTTTATCAGCAAGCCCCTGCCCCATTCAACAGTGGATCCCCATTTTCCCTAGTCTTCCACTTGCTAAAGAAGCCCTTATTGCCCTGCCGCAGTTGGCAGGTTCAACTTTAGGAGGGCTTTGGCTTTCCTAACTTGGAGCTAGGAGGAGTTGAACCTTGAATATCAGCCAGCTTTATTGGACCCTTCTTTCCTTTAGGCCCCTTCCACATGTCAAGAAGATCCACAAAGAGGCCAAACTCTGCACACCTTAAGTCCAGGTTTATGATCTTCTGTTTGTCATGCTCCTTTTCAGGATCCCGAACTCCACCATCTTATGGTCACTGCAGCCAAGGCTGCCTTTGACCTTCCTATCCCCAAGAACCCCTCCCTTTTTTTAAGGTGTGAAGTCCAGCAGAGCACCTCTCCTCATCAGCTCCTCTGTCACTTCTTTAATTCTTGCTCCTGATCCAGGTAGCCTGTAGCAGACACCTACTACAATGCCACCTATATTGGTTGGCTCCTTCATCCTTACCTGTAAGCTCTTGGTTGACCCTCCTCAGGAGGACCTCCAGGCATTCCAGCTGTTCTCTCACGTAAAGGGCAACTCCTCTCTTCCTCACCCTGTCTTTCCTAAATACAAGAATGAAAAAATATTAAATCCAGGTTTGTTTCAGATCATGGTTGCTGTGACAGTTGAAAGTACCGCTTTAGATTTCCTACATTTGATTCATTGTCTTAAGATTGGCATAAGAGTGTGCTTGACAATTTTGAGCCACATGTTGCAGTTATGGCAGTGTTCAAGAACTTGCTGTGTTATCCTGCATAATGTTTACTGATTAACTAAGCTGCTTTTGGATTTAGTGTCTACCTGGAGCACACAGATGACATCTTGAAAGCTATAGAAGAAATTTCCAGTGTTGGTGTTCCTGAACTGATCAATTCTGCCAAAGATGGTTGTTCTTCTACTTATCCTACCCTAAGCAGGTAATTATATCAATGGAGACTTGGAATTTCATGAGATGTACAATGGCAATTTCTGCTTTTTTATATTTAATTTCTTATTTTGTGCTCTATTATGGTTTCATGCTAGTACTGCTGTGGGCTGCTTGGGGCATTTATAAACATTCTTTGGGCAGCATGCAATAGGGTAGCACATGGTGAGCTTTATGTTACGGTGGAATGGCCTTGTGTGGTAACACCATGTTGAGTTTAATGTTTGTCAGCCAGTTGGAGGATGAACTGCTGCCTGTTGTCAGGTCTGTTGCCTCTTCCTGTGCTACTTGGGGGATTGAAGGAGTTTGAAGTCAGCCTCAGAGGCCTGGGGTGGCTGTAGGCAATACTGGGTTGGTATGCAGTGTGCAGAAGCACACTTGGGATGTTTCTGCTCCTACCACAGGAATTCGGAAGTGTGGTTTAAGCAAGGATGGCCAAAATTGCTGCACTTTGGAACTACCAAAATTATCTTATACTGACAGCCACAAACCTTTAACTATGCATCCTCAGAGCTACGAAGAAGAGGATGGGTGGTGTCTGTGTGTGGTCCATAACGGGGAAGTGGTAGTGACTTTCCAGGATTCTCCATCTGTCTGGGCAATGATATGCTTGTGAATCCAAGGGTCAGTCTGCTGTGATTTCCTGTTGAGAAGAGTGCCCAGCTGGGTAACCTTCAACTTTTCCACACTGAGCATCCAGATAGGCTTCTTGCCCCCAGAACAGAGCTGGCTTTTAGTTTGGATCTCACTTTGTCCATAGGCAGACATTCCCGGTCTTCTTCAAAGTAATGATGGCTCAGCTAGAGAGTTCAGTGAGAAGCATTCCAGCTGGGAAACCATCAGACTCAAGTGAGGTAGGAAAATAAATGCCCTGGACTCTGAGGGAAAGAAGACAAAAGTTAAACTGTACAGTACAATGATTGGAAAAATTGCAAAGGAATCTACTTCTGAACTTTGTCTAGGAAATGCAGTCATCAGCCAGACCTTGCAGGGTAACGTACAAGTAGCATCCTTTTTGTTTTCTGGTTTGTACCATGTCAAAAGTCCAGCAAATCTGGCAGAAGCTGTAATCAGGAAACAGGTGACAATCAGCAAAATACTAAGCTGTGCAGTTGTTCTGCACACTTGTGTGGGAACACAGAATTATTTTGCAACCAAGACCTGCTAGGAGAACAAGAAGTGTGTAAGCTCTTAGCATGTTAAGTCATGCAGGGACTGATGAGGCTGGAATTGCTATTAAGTGGTTCTGCTGTGATAAATCTGCCTGTGGCGCCTATCTGCCTATCTTCAAAAACAACAACAATGCTTTGGGTACAAAAAAATGCTGAGAGAGCATCCAGCAAGGTGAGAGAGAATGTACTACCTTGGATTATTTGTCCCCTTGCATCCTGTTAGGTGCAACTGGAGAAGCTGCTGCAGTGGAACATTGCTGTGCGGAATTTCCATATCCTCATTAACTTAGTCAAGGTGAGGTTCTGGTTGTTTTTCTGGATTTACCTTCAGATTCCCAGCAAAGCCCAGTATCCCCAGGTTCATGAGCACAGGGGAAAACCAGGAAGTAAGGCTGACTAATGGAACAACCTGTAGGTAGTAAATAAAGCTGATTATCATCTGTGTGCAGGCATTTCCATTTAGCTTTCACTTCAATACTACTTAATTCTTACAGCCCACACACCTTGCTAACATGCTTCTCACACAAATAAAGCTCCACAAGGACAGGATGATGTAAGGAAGTCCAGAACACCTGAATTCTGCAGTACAGTGTTTTGTGTGTGATAGATACCATTACCAGCTGTTGAGGAGGCAGATAGAAGAAATCCTTCATGTAGATCTGGAATAACATCTGACAGAGGGAGACCTCCTATGTACTCAGCTGAAAGCAGGCAAATATTCTGAGCAGGAGGTTTGGATTCCTGTCTGTAACCTGCATTCACTGCTTATCTGATAGCACTTCACTTGCTCTTATGGTAACATATAATCTTCCTTTGAATCCTGCTGACAATTCCTGTCGTCCTGCAGTGGTGAACTTGAGGCCAGCCCCACTGGAGGAGATACTCTCTTCCATCAATTTTGGAGTTGGTACATGCAGTGTCACTGAGTGTGATGATGTCTTGAGCAGAAGAAGATAGCTATAGCTGCACTTTTTTCTTTTTGCTTAGGTTGATTGTTACTGTTTGCTTTTATCATATCCAAAGTGATGATAGGCAAATCCAGCTTTTCAAGTTCAGTGTTTGAGCTCTGGTGAACTGAGCTGGATTCTTCTACACAGCAGCATTCACTGGGGCCCTGCCTGTACTCCAGATGCCTTTTGAGAGCATAAAGAGTAGAGCTGGACCAGCTGGTTTTCTTTTGCAATCCATAGCAGCACCAGAGTATCTTCACAGCTCTGCATGCTGACTTCTGGTGTCTTTTGTCAGCTGGCACTGTTGGGGTAGTAGCTTCATGATGTCCTCCAGAATACATTTGCACATCTCAGTTTTGCTTTGTCCGTTATGTAGTTAACTTTCTTATCAGGTGGACTTTGGTCTCTTGCATCCCAAACTATTAAGAACTTCAGACTTGTTGAGATAATTTTGTGCCATCTGTAGAAGGTGCACCTTAGATCACCAATAGCCATCCTGGCATCTACTTCTGCCCAAGCCACTACCTGTCACGTTTATGTGGTGTTCCCTGTTAAGAATGGATGTTGCCTTAGAGCAGGTTTCATGCTTTAATGAAGGGTATGTAACGAAGGCTCTCTTTCATAGGCTGTTTCCTTTAGAATTGTGGACTGATCTGGCTCTCTTCTTTTTTTTTTTTTTTTTTTTTTCTCTTTCACCATGTGGCCAAGCAGGTATTTGACAGTAGGCTTGTCCTTAACATCTGCCTGAAGGTAAGTAAAAATTCAAAGTAACTGCTGTCAAGATGAAGGTGCCAGTATCTTTTTGGTGGTGCCCAGTGACAGGGCAAGGAACAGTGGGTACAAGCTGGAACACAGGAGGTTTCACCTCAACATGAGGAGACACTTCTTTACAGTGAGGGTGACAGAGCCATGGAACAGGCTGCCCAGAGAGGTTGTAGAGTCTCGTTCTCTGGAGACGTTCAAAACCTGCCTGGATGTGTTCCTGTGTGACCTGCCCTAGGTGATCCTGCTTTGGCAGCGGGGTTGGACTTGATGATCTCTGGAGGTCCCTTCTAACCCCTGACATTCTGTGATTCTGTGAAATGAAGAGAGCAGTTTAAGTACCAACTTCCTTTAATCATTGTTTCCAGTGGAGTGGTTGCTGAATTCTGTGGTAGAAGCAGATGCTGTTTCTTATAGTTTAAACTGTCTTCCACTAATCCTCACAGCATGGCACAACCACACAAACTGCAATTATCATTATTGACTTTAGACCCTTTCTCTCCTTTTTCTGTCGTACTCCAAGTGAGAGACTTTACAGAGGACAGGTCTCCCTTGGAGCCCATAAAGATCATGAGTTCCTCTGCAATTCTCCCTTTTCTAGCTAGGACTTGTACATGTGTATAGTGATTCTAACATTTTGTGTTTAGTTCAGCTTTATTCCCTGGTTTCTAGTGAATAAAGCAAGGGATGTGTACAAGGATGAGACCTTGTCCTTCTAGCCTCTCTTTGCAGTGATTAAAGTGAGACCTTTTACTCATCCTGTGTATTCCAGAACAGCCTCCACATGAATACAGGCTTTTTTGAAGTGAGAATAGTTTCCGGGGTAGCTTGAAAGAATGTATCATTACCTTACCTGACTTTGTAATGGTTTTTTGCAAAGGAATTTAAATTTGCCTTCTGATCTACTTATTGTTCTTTTGTAGTACGGCCGTCTCTTTGTAGAAGCATTCCTGAAGCTTGCCATGCCTCTCCTGGACTACAGCTTTAAAAAGCATAGGGTAAGCCTTTTGGAGACAACTCTGGAACCATGTTGGGAAGCATGGCTGATGCTTGCTAGAAGGAGATTCCTGTCTCTTGTCACATATTGGCATGATGCTTCATGACAAACATGTTTAGCATCTCCATCTGTGCTCAGCCCTGTTTACCTGCCCATCCAGTGCTCTCAGCTAACAGGTCACTTGTTTCCCAACTTGCCCATCGTTCTGCTGATTGGATGACTTCACTGTTGGCAAAGGAAGCCCTTCAACCTCCATCTCCTTCAAAAATTGTTACCACAAAAGTGTCATTCACCACATAGGATGCTCATGTGAGCAGTCGGGTTGGTGGGGGCTTGCAGTCCAGATGGACAGTGACATTGGTGTCTTTGCAGTAGTTCTTGGAGCTTTGGGCAGGACAACATGCATGAGTGTACAACGTGACAAGCAAGAACAGTTTTTATTCCCCCTGCTTTGTTGCAACCAATCCAGCTTTACCAGCAAGACTCAGTCTTTGGCTTAGCCTTCACAACTTGTCTGTCTTACAGATAAATCCTTTCTATTACAAATGCAAGATCTGTCCTCATAGTTGCTTGAGGGAATGGTATCAAATATAGGAAGTCCCCCTAGACGTGCTCAATAGAGAGGACTGGTATCCAGAGTTTGTGCTGAATGCATTTCAAACTCCACAGTCCAGCACTCTGTTTTATACTTTTCCCCTGGTTCCCCTATTTCAGAAGGTTACACTCATGGGAGGATGTGACAAGTTCATCTTGATTTTTAACACTGATTCAAAATCAGTTTCAGTTCAAAGTGTTTGGCCTTACAAACATGTGGTCATACTCTCATTACCAGTTACCTGACTTAGATACACAGTAGAAGTCTCCTGTGGCTTTACCCTGTTCATCTGATGTCATGCATACGTATCCCATAACCCTTTGAAAGGATTGCTAGGGCTAGCACTCTTTCCTTATTCTTGTTTCCCCTTATGGAAAAATCCTTTGAGAATGATTTGCTGGTCCACTTTATTGCAGGATGATGTGCAGAGTTTGCTGAAAACCTTGCAGCTGAGTACTAGACAACTTCATCACATGTGTGGCCACTCCAAGGTAAGATAAGTTCTAACTGCAGAGCAAACTCCTGTCCTAAGAATTATTTATTTTGCTCCCAGTGCTTTTCCAGTGCATAGACAGACTTCCAGCAGTGTCTGTACAAGCAAAAAGCTCTGAGAGGAAGAGAAATAGCCTTAGTTAATGGCCCAAAAGTTGAAGTAATTGATCTGGAAGTGTCTGACTTGGATGTCAGATCAGGTTAGCATACTTTTTTTTTTTTTTTCCTAGGACAGAGGTTTCTGACATCTTTTGTTGTTGGCATCTGTAAGAGGGTATTCTGAGGACACAAGCTAAGACCTTAGAGACCTTGCATAAAGTGCAGATGCCAGATTGCTAATGTGAGAGAGATGCTTGGGCAAAGATAACAGCTTTGCAAGTCAGAAGAATCAGCAACAGGAGGTAGACAAGGGGAAAACTTTACCCAGTGTCCTCTTGAGGTGCCTTTTTTGGCATGTTATGTTGATACAAGAGAAGAGAGCACAGGGAGGGGAGGAAGGTGGTAACACAGTCTGCCAGTCTTGCTGTAGGAGACTTGGGGCAGGCAGGAAGGAGAGGATTAAAAGACAACTAGAAAGAAATTCATGTGTTTGACTTTGACTCCTAAGAGGTTCAAGAAATCATGTTGAAGAAGGGATCTTTGCCAAAGCAGTTGAAGAGAGAAAGCCAGCTATTATCATGGCTCCCTAAACTAGATTTGCTACTGATTTAGTCCAGAGCAGGTATCAGGAGCATAAAAGTCTAGCTGGAGATCAGAAGGGCCATTGTAGCTACTGGCACATGGGGGAATTGGAAGATGGCACAAATCCTGGAGATGCTAAAACGTTCTTCCAATGTTTGAAAGTGAAATCCTTATGCCTGCTTTAAAGTGACAATTCACCTTGTAAGCAGGATAACATGATTGCAGCTTGTCTTTGCACTTGACTAACATTTTCAAGCACCATACCTCACAGCCCCTGTGAGCATGTAACTGCAGTTAGTGACCACCTGCGTTTTACTGCCATGCTTATATCTGCTGCAACCTGAACAGGTCTCTGTGCTAAATTGTTTTTGCAAGAATGAGAGGACAGCAGCCTAATCTAGGCAAATAAATACATGCAATGAAAGCCCTGTACCTGTTTGAAGAGCAGCTGACACCAACATTTGTTGAACCAGTCTTGATTTCACTGTCATACCAAACAACCTGTGCAGCGTTACCTGAGATTTGCTGCTCTCCCTTGCTATGGGCATCTCTAAAGAGCAGCACACAGCAGACAGCAGCAATCAGCTTCACCTCTAATTTCCTAAGTACCTGTCATTTAGTCTTCCATGCTAAGCCTCTCTTCTGGTTACATATCTAATGCTGGACATGAGGACAGTTGGAGACAGACTTTTTGTAAATGCCATGGCACTTTGAGTCTCCAAACTGCCTGCAGAGAGTTGGGTGGGTTCCAAGACCTGGGAGCACTGCAATGGCTGATTGTTTCATTAGTAATGTTCTCCCTGATTTGGTTCTGATTAGTGCTGATGATTGCTAGGTCCTGCCTAGCAGGGACACTTTCAAGACTTCCAGGCTTACCCAAACATTATCAGCTGCACATACCACCAGTACCAGCAGTGATGCAGCTTCCAGACATTTGTATGCAAGCAAACTGTCACTGCCATGAGCAAGATGGCAGCTGTGTGAGGTCTGTGCATGAAGAGCTATGCTTTCTTCTTGGAGAACAGAGCAGGTGGCACCAATCTTTCAATCTTTCTGAGATGATGGAGCAAAGAAAAAGCATATTCTTTATAAAGTGATTTCCTATGGGTCAGTAGAATTCATCTGACTTGTGTGGAGGAGGTAGCAGTCTCTCTCTAAGGTTCATGAGAAAAGCTGAGGCTCCTGTGGTTATCCAGAGTGGATATGGCTGTTGGGAATGTTGCAAAGGATCTTTTGGTGCCCTAGACAAAAAGCTTGTCTGTGTATCCAGTGGCTTTTTAAATAGCCACAATGGTCAGGAGGGAATCAACCCTAGTCACGCTGTACTATTTCATGTTTAGATTCGCCAGGATATTGGACTGACCAACCATGTGCCTTTGTTGAAGAAGTCACTGGAACAGTTTGTGTACCGAGTGAAGGCAATGCTGGCATTCAACCACTGCCAGGAGGCCTTCTGGGTGGGCATCCTTAAAAATCGAGATCTTCAGGTGAGCATCACTGTCCTGCCTGGGGCAATTAAAACCTGGGAAATGACAATGCTGACCTTGCCTGGAGGATTCTTGTGTGCAGGTAGAGCTAAAAGGCCAACTTCAGTGTGCCCTGTCTGTGTTGTGTTAATAGAGACATGGCTAGTGTAGCAAAAAGGAAGACTTTATTTCAAGGTTAATGGCACCTCTGGGGGCATTCCTTCTTAAGGGGCCAGTTGTTACTCTTTGCAATGAATGAGTCCGAGGGATCCTTTCTTCTGTTCAGTAGTAAGGACCATATGCAAAGAAAGGAAGAGGTGAAGGTCACCTGAACACTTCTCCACATACTTTCTTGTGTGGCTTTAACTGAAGCCTCTTCTGGCCATTTTCTTTACTGTATACCCTTCACTGCAGAAGCAGGGCAATCAAAGCCTGCTTTTTACTGAAAAGTTTTCTTTTTATGATGGCAACGAGATGCTTCTTTGTCCTGTTCCATCCTGGCAGGGTTTGGCTGCTTTGCATGCCTCAGTACAGGTCTTTTGCCTTCCACTTAGGGAGAAGAAATTTTGTCTCAAGCCTCTGAAGCGAGGGACTCCGACGAGGATGGCTCCGCGGAAAGCCCTGCTGAGGTACCTCTGCACAAGGGACACTGCCGCGGCTTGGAGCCGCTCTTGTAGCGCAGGGACGGCAGGCGGGGCGGGGCCGGGACCGGAGCAGCTTCGGCTGATGGCGGCATTCCCTGCAGGAGGCGGCCAGCGGGAGCAGTACGGGCAGCAGCGACGAGGACAACGCGGCGGGATCGGGCCCCGCCGGCACTCCCTGAGGCACCGGGCGGCGGGCGGGGCCTGTGGCGGCGGCGGCTCGGCGCAGGCGTGGGGGGGCGGTGGGGGGGGGTGGAAGGGTGTGTGGCGCACGCAGGCGCGGCGGGGCGGCGGCGGCCATGTCGGTGCAGGAGGACCCGGTGCAGCGGGAGATCCATCAGGACTGGGCCAACCGCGAGTACATCGAGGTGATCACCAGCTCGATCAAAAAGATCGCGGACTTCCTCAACTCGTTCGGTGAGAGCGCTGGGGCGGCGGCGGGAGGTGGTTGCGTCGGGCGAGGCGGGCGCCCGCGGTCTCTCACTGCCGCCTCCCCGCAGACATGTCGTGCCGGTCCCGGCTGGCCACCCTCAACGAGAAGCTGACGGCGCTGGAGCGCAGGATCGAGTACATCGAAGCACGGGTGAGCAGCGGGACGGGGGAGGGAACTGAGGCCCGAGGCCGGCCCCAGCTGAAGCGTTTCCTCTTCTCGGCAGGTCACCAAGGGCGAGACGCTGACGTAGGCCCGGGGCTGCCCCGTGCCCCCTCCTCGCCGGAGCACCGCCGCCCTCGCCCCGCTCGGGGCCTGCCGCCGCCACCGCCGCCGCCTCTGCTTGTGTTGCCAATAAACCGCTGTGCTCCTGCCCCGCCTGCTCTCTGCCTGCCTGCCTGCCTGCCTGGGCCGGGCTGCGGGACGCTCGGGTCCCTGCCACCGGCGTGGATGTCCGGAGCCTGCCCTTCCGTTTCCGTCCGCCTGCCCCGCGGGCACGGGCCCGTGTGGCGCCCCGCGCACGGGGTCTGTGGTGGGAGGGAACGCACTCCAGGGGCCGCAGACCTGGCTGCTGTCAGCTCCAGGAGTCACCTAGCTTGCCTTTGAGGTGCTTTGTGCTCCTGCTGGGGTTGGAGCTGAGCATCTGGTGATCCCGATGGTTTGGAGGGTGTCTAAGCCTGCACCTGTGCATGCTGTCAAGACTAGGTGGGGGTAGCAGGCTCGACTGGCTGGTGTTTGTGCCACAGGAGAGTGTCTTTGCTGGCACCTAGGAGGAGGTGCTTGTCCTCTGTAGGGAGGCAGTTGGCAAGAAGGAAATCTCTCTTCCCTTCCCACCACTGCTCTGTTTATCTCAGATTTTCAGCAGGCATTTAGAGCTGCAGACACACTGTTCATATTTAATGTTTGTTGAGCCCATGGAGTTTGTGTCAGTAAAGATCTTTATGCTTCCCAGCAGGCTTTAAATGTTTTGATATATCATTCTCTAACCGAATTATGGCAATGATGTGATGTCTGCAGTCTTTCCTGGACAGCATGGTGTTATTCATGTTTTTTTAGACAGGCAGGTGTGGCAGCTGGTTGCTCCTCAACACAGGTCCTTACTCAAGCTCACAGTTTTGTTTTCCTTAGGAAGAGAACATAATTTGGTTTTTGTTGTTTGAGTGCTTCTCCAGCCTTTGCCTCAGCTCACCTAGCCAATTATGCTTTTCTGTCAGGGTGGGCTGTACATCTGGGAGGCTTGTCTGTTCTGGTGGAAATGAGTGGTTCAAAGCAGCCCTGCGGAACCTGAACAGCTATGAATCATTGCACTTTCACTTGGAGTCTATGTCCAATGATGAGAGGTGGTGCTGTCATACAAGATTGGTAGGCAGAGGGAAGGCACCTACCTCTTTTCTCAGAAGCAGTTACTCTGTGGCCCATCCACCTCCTTGTTCTGGATGTGCTGGAGTAAAGTCCTGAGACCTCTGTCCTTGGAGAAAATTCAGTACTTGTCTGGACAAGACACTGAACAGCTTCACCTGACTTTAAGGTTAGCTGTGCTTTGAACGAGCATGTGTTCATGTGTTGGGTGAGCTAGAGACCACCAGAAGTTCTTGCCCAAATTATCCTAATATTTTTCACCCAAAGACTGAATGGGAGACAAGAGGGTGCCACAGGCATCCTTGGGACAGGGATGGTGCTGGACCGACCTCTTCACTTGAGAACCATTGCCTGTTCCTGTTCCCAGCCAGTAGTGTGCCATGTTCCTCAGATCCTTTCCTGGTCTCCTGATGGGCTGTTGTAATGGTTCTTGCTTTTTCCTCTGACCCCAGAGTTTCTTACAGGAGTGCTGCCATGCAGTTGGTGTGGCCACAGTAGTTTTGTATAGGGATATCTTCTGGAAGGTACTGTTCCTCCCAGGACACTTTCAGAGGCTGAGCACTGTAGGATCAGCCTTCTCCAGGGATGCCAATCAGCTCATGGCTGTATGGAATTCAGTGCTTACAGTTTCCCTTTCAGGGAGTCTCAGTATTACAGACCATCTCTGGGAGCTGGAGAAGCCTCCTGGTCCCAGGCTCAAACTGCTTTTTCCAGCAGGTGCTGTGGTATGAGCCATGTAGTAGACGGAGCTTTGATAGATTTAACTGTTTTAAAGACTGGGGGGATTCTACTTGGCTTTTTGCCTTGTACTGTGGTTTTTTTCAGAATACGATGCCCTAGGAACCTGAATTGAGCTTCTCTGGAGTGGACTTTGTGTATTCTAAATCAGGAGACTGATTTATGTGCAGTTAGTGGTGCTGTTCACTGCAAGTTTAAGGTAGCAGGAGATGATAGTGTGCTCTGTGTCTTTAAAGCACACTTTCCTCTTGTCTGAGGAGAGCTGGGTTCTTGGGCACCGTTGCAGCTCTGGCTGATGGTAGTTGATGGCTGGTGGTCTGAGACCTTTTCCCAGCATCTGACCTGAAGAACAGGCTGTTGTGAAGCCTCTTAGGAAGATGTCAGAATGGAGCAGTTTCATGAGAGCCTGAGCCACATCTGTAGCTTGAGGAAGGTTTGCAGTCTCCAGTAGTAACAGTGTGCTTTGGGTGCTGGCTGCCTGCTGGATGGTCTGAGCTCCTGCAGTCTTCATTTGAGTTAACAGTTCCAAGGTTTGGGAATGCGTATTAGCACTGAACCTTGGGCAGGAGACAAGGTGATACTGTGTTGGCATTAGCAAGAAGAGAGAGTTTAAATTCAAGCTTGGCATACCCCATGAAAGTTGTAGTGTCTGATCCAAAGCACGTATTTGAAGGTGAAGGGATTGGATCAGATCTCTCAAATAATTCCAGGTTCTAGTAAATCATCTCTGGGCTCTCTGTGGAACCAGCCAGTAGCTGACAGCTCTCTTTTTGGGCAGGATTCTTGTTGGGTACATCCTGAAGCAAAAGGTTGTGAGTAAGATCTTGGGGAAACAATGGATAGGCCAAACTGTGAGTCCTGCTGATGAATAGAGTTGGATGTGTGGCAGGGAGGATCAGCTGGAGCAGGGTATGGCCCCTCAGGCTTCCTGTGTTTCCTGCTTCCATGAGGCGCTCCCAGCCCTAGGCAAGACCAGAAGAATGGAGGTGGGAAGGGACCCTGGGGAACTGAGAGGATGAGGAGAGGTGATTTTGATCCCCTTTTGTTGCAGGTTGCTAGTGGAAGGCTGGGCAGAGTGGTGGGTGGGAGAGTGCCCTCAGACCCCACACTGATCCTTTGTGCTTGCAGCAGGATCTGTGAGCTCCATCAGGCCAGAAGCTGGGTTCAGTTCACTGCTCCCCATTGCTCTCTCAGATCCTCAGCACTCCAAGCTGTCCCCATGCTCTTCATAGCCATTTGGGAGCAGGGCAAGTACTTCTGTATTAGTAACAAAGGAACTGCACTGATGATGTGCCTGTAGGTGTGATGGAACACAGGTTCTTCAGATTTACCAGTGGGAATGTGATGAACTGCAGGTGAAGCTGAATAGAAACTGGCCTGTTCTGGTTAGGATTTGGAAAGTAGCTTTTCAGTAGCTCTGGATTTAGTGGTGACTGCAGAAACTGCACTGGAAGAGCCCAGCTCTCCTCTGCCCAACCTACCCTAGTACCACCCATCCTGTAGCTCAGAAAAACTCTTAAGGTGTGGATCACTGTGCGTCTCTGTGGGAATAAGGATTGCACCCTGGCTGTCTTTGAGTGTTGTGCATGCCTTTGAACAGCAGTTAATTAATAGACTGTTAGGCAAACCAGATTAAACAGTCCATAAATCTGCTTTGCTACAACAGTTACTCTTTTCCTGTCTGATCACACACAAATCTTACCCCATCTCCTGAGACAGAGCCCCAACCAAACCCCAGGCTCAAAAACAAAGGCTTTGTTTTTAGAGACTGGTTGGGGAAGGAAAAAGCTCACAGAGAAAAGTGCCAGTCCTAGGTCCACTTTCCCTCCTTTCCAAACCACACTGGATTAAAATCTAGTAACCACTTCCTCAGTTGGCTGAGGTTTGTGACCCTGCAGGTGCTGTGACGTTCAGGTTAGTGCTGCACCTTTGCATCTCTAGCCTTAAAGAGACACTTGCCATTTAAGCTGCTGTGCTGCTGTGCACAACCTTGGCGTGTTTCAAAAAGAAGTTTGAGCTATGAATTGACATTTTTGCTTTGCAGGGCGGTAGTCTGAACTGGTCTTCACTTCTGCTCCATTCCCACTGTGCAGAGCTCCTCATTTTATCACACAGCAGCCAGACAACCTGCTGTGCCCCAAGAGGTCTCATTCCGGCAGGCTGTGGGCCCCAATGCCTGCGGAGCTGCGTGTCAGCAGAGCCTAGTAAAACAGAAAAACACCGTGTGGAAAGGTGTGGAGGGCAGGGTTGGAGCAAGGCTGCAAGTAAGGGCTTCCTGCACCCTGTCCACATGGCCAGGGATGAGGCCACACGATGGCAGCCTTCCTGCACAAAAGCTTCAGCATGCACTGAAGGACCCTCTGGGAGTTCAGCAGTGTGAGAGACTGATGGCTTTTTTTCTCCTAGCTTCTGGTCTCACAGGAGAGTGGTTGTTGAAACACTGGTCACTTGATGCAACAAACAATGTCTAAACAACGCAGGCTGTGCTGTGACACAGCTGCTGGTGGCTCAGGAGCCACAGGAGTTCCAGACCTGCTGTAGCAGCATCTCATGCTGTCTGTCAAGGTCTGTACAGACTCAGCCTGTCAGCAGATGTACAAGGACAGTTGCTTAATGCCTCCATTATACTCAAGACAAAGAAAAGGAAACCTGTGAGATTGGAGAGTGTGCAGGGCAGCCTGCTATTAGCAATAGTATCCCTGGGAAGAAGGAGAAACAACGTCTCTCTGGAGTCTGTCAGGAGGGGCTGCAATTGACACTGTCATTTTGTGTATCTTCAGCCTCTGTTGCCACTGGCCCAGTAATCATTAGAAACCAGAGATTTTGAATGCAAATAATCAAATACAGCAATACTCCCTCAGTCTGCTTTCTACAGTACATCATATTCAAAAGTTTCCAGTGAATTTGAAGAAAATATAATTTTGACCAGAAGTAAAAGTTTAAAGAAGCAAGCAGGTGTAGAGGTGAGCACAGTGCTCTGCCTGGTTCCTGATGGGGGTTAGGAGACAAGCTAAAAGATATGTTTAGAGCAAGAAACTCCTGTTTCTAGATTTTAAAATCATAAAATTTGGACTGATTCTTAATTTAACAGGCTTGAGCAAAATTGTTACTGTGTTAATTTGAAATATTCATATAATGAATTAGTTATGGAAAATAATGCCACAGAAGGGAACTGAATGAGGAAAAATCTGCAGATGGTGCAGGGGAATGGCTCAGGCTGTACCTACGATTCTGCAGAAATGTCTGTGGCTCAAGCTCAGGCCTCCTCTTAGCTTTCTCATCAGGGTGTTATTAGCCCAGTGGTAGCCTGGAGAGTTCCAGGAGTGTGTTGTACTTGCCACTTGGTGCTTTTCTTCTCTCAAAAGTGTTCAGAGTTCAGGAACAGAATGCCTACGCTAGCTGTAGCCTGCGGAATGCAGCTGAGGTGAAGCATTGCCCTCCTTCCATGAGTCTGCTTCACAGTCTGCTGGGATGTGGCTTTATTCAAAAAGTAACAAGTAAGTTACTGACAGAAGGAACTAATTTAACCAACCTTTTGGATACGAGTGAGGGTGGGTCAAGAGGTGTCATGGGAGTGTTTTAACTTGTCGGAAATGTGATGACTAAGTGAACAATTGCAGCTCTGAATATGTACCATTGCTGAGCCCCTCCTACACTCACCTAGGAGTGTTTCTACATTTCTCATGCTACTTGCCTGTGTGACAAATCTGCATCTCACACACCGTACCCAATTAGTGTCAAGCACAAGAGCTGCTCAGCATGTCTTTCATGTCCCTCAGTCTCTCCTGGAAGCAATTTTCCCAGCATACAAAGAATAAATCACCGTTTTCCTCTCTCCGAGGACAGTTCCCAGCTAAGGGCAAAATAAGCACAAAATAAGCACATGTACATGATGAAGCATTCTAATTATTAGATAATGTTCTCCCAGCAGAAGTAGATGCAGATCCATGGGCTTAAATATATCAGGGCAGGTGAGACAAGGCACTTGCACAGGCATTTGTGGAAAGCTGATGAAACAGCCTGCTTTAAAACCCAACCATCCCCAAAAACGACTGGAAAGGAAGAAATCAATGCACACCTACTACAGGCAGTATAAATGATTTTCTGTGTGACCTGATCTCTCCAGAAGCATCGGCAGCTGAAGAGAGCAGAGAGAGGGTACACAAACTGCTCTGCACACCCTCTCCTCAGAAAGGAGCTGTACCAAAGTGAAACTCTTAACTAATTTGACAAATGACTTAAGGTGGCCACACCTCATACCATCAATAGACACAATGCTATTGGAATATCCCAGTAGTCTCCCATGACACCAGCTATCCTCTTCAAGCATGTACAACATGGTGCTGAGACAGAGCCAATGCTTGCTGAGGAAAAGGAACTCTTACGCCAGCCCTTAACAAATCCTACTGAAATGAGGCCAAACCCCAAACTCTGGTTTAGTCCAGCAGCATAATGGTTGGAGTTACCTCTGAGTGGGCCTAGAAGCAGCAAGGCCACAAGAACTGGATGTGAGAATACCAGGAGGCAAAGGTGAGAGACTGGCCTAAGAAGGGCTTAATTAGTTAGTTTGTGATTTGCCCTGGGGCAGCTGCAGTGGGAAACACCAAAGTGAAAATGCAGGCACTTCAGTGCAGCTGATGGATGTTTGGTGCTCAGCTGGGCTGCTTCTTTCTGCTCTGGTATATGGGAGAGGTGTGTCTTTCCTACTCTCTTGTTCTTTCTGCTGAAGGCTGGTTGGGTCAGAAGCCATCATCTGCTAGTGGAGGAGCAGCTGCACTAAAGAGAAGACAGTCTAGGGTGGCTTCAGTTTAATGCTGTGCAGAAATTACATGCATCAGAGGTGGACAAGGAGGGCTCAGAGAAGAGCACTGCTGATCTTACTGCAGGTAAGCAAAACCAAACAGAGGGATGCTTTGTTTAGGTTATTCTGAGAAAGGCAGCGAGGATTAGGAGGAAGCAGTTTGTATCTTCTGCCAGAAGAACATTAAACCCTTAAACCTGTAAATTGGTACTCTGAGTGACTGAGAGTGTGTAGCAGCCTGTACAGAGCAAGAGAGCCAGAGCACACCGTACTGCACAGCCAGGCAGTAAGGACAAGCAAGCAGTCAGCAGTGTGCAGGAAATAGCCTGTGGACAATGCAAAGGACCTTTGTCTTTCAGGACTGTCTCATCTCTGGTATTTGTTATTATCAGGACTCAAGATGCCATTAATGAGAGTTACAGAAAGTAAAATATTGCTGTGAAAGTGCAAAGAGAAACTCCCTTGTTTGCCACTATTCCCCCAGGCTAATTGGGGGCTGGAGGCTGGATCCAGCCTGGGCTGTTGTGGTTGCTTTCTCAGAGCAAGCAGGCAGCATGCTGTGAATGATGCCTGGCTGTATAACAAATGGAGGAGTTGTACCCACTCACTGTCTTGCTGGAAAAGCACACCTCATCTGAGACAAATCTAACTTCCAGCTACTAGATCCAGAGAAATTTTTTGTACCTGACAGAGGTTCAGGTGGAAACCTATCAGAGAATGCATGACAAGACCTGAGAGACCCCTTGTCATAGTGAAAGTAAAAGCTTGGCTGGGAAGGTTCACTTAGGAAATATTAGTATTGTCTTTGCCTCAGCTGACCTAATATTGGGATTTCTGTCTGATACTAAGCAGAGAGGCTTGGTGGGGGTTCAGGGGAGTTGAGCAGAGTGGACAGACCTGGCCAGCATTGTTCCTCACAACCCAGATGTCTCCTGGCAATCAGTAGAGGCTGCTCCACCTCATTTATACCCCAAGCACTGGCAAAGACCAGCAGATCATGCTGATACCAAGATTATTGCCTGGTCAGCATGGTGTAAAGTCGTTTTCCTAGGTAGCTGTGCCTCTTACACAGGAGCCCTTGCTGACTTTGTGTACAGAGTAAACAGAGGAAGGTTTTGAACATGGTTCAGTCTGTCATTCCTTGGTGGGCACATCTGTAATCCAGAGGTGGCTCTGGCTCTGTTTTCAGCACCCTCTCTGGTTGCTAGAGACAGGTGTGATGGAGGACATGTTTCCTTCCCTGTCATCAGCCCAGCTGCTCTCCACAGGACACTGGAGCCCTGGAGCACAGGGATATGGGCAGTGCACCTGCCTCAGGGACAGTGTTTGGGGGGGCAGGAGGGGAGGGAGGAGGTTGGACCTGACCCCCACTGACCGTGTCCCATTCCTGTGGTGCAAAAGCCACCCATCCCCTTGCTCCCTGCAGGGGCATTCCCTCTATGCCTGCCTCCCGAGCCCAGAGATGTTTGGGGCAAGAGGGCATTGTGCCTGGGCCCTCAAACTGCCATCATTTGATTGCCTTTATGGGAACCTAGGGCCTTTCCCCTCAGAGAGGAATCCTGGCACCCCCAAACACTTCCTTGTGACTCAAACACGCAGGCCTTGGGCCTCCAGCCCCAACAGAGGCTGCCCTGGCACTGCCACTGGCCGGGGTGGGGGTTCTGGCTCATCAGGGCCACTGAGGTGCATTGGTGCCTGACACAGGTCGGGGGTCACCCAGCTCCTGTCCCCCATGCTGGGGGGAACTGGCCCTCAGCCACCTCTAGAGCTTGGGGACATGGAAAACACCCAGTTCCTCCCACCATGCCCGGAGCACGACCGCAGAGGATGACACAGAGCCGCTGCTGCTCTCGCTGTGAGTCAGGACAGGCTACGTGAGCCGCAGCGCCAGCCCCGACGCCTTCCCTCCCAGCCGCCCGCCGTCGTGTGCCGGGGCCGGCACTACACGCCCTGCCCCAGGAGCCCAAACCGCCGCACAGCCCTGCAGGTGAGTGCCAGGGAGGACTTTGGGAGCTTCTTGTGGTCAAGACTGAGGGTGTTTTGGGGTTGTGTTGCAGCTCTTGGTACGTGGGTGGTGGTTGGTTCCTCCCCAAGGCACCGTGACACTGTATTAAGGGGTCGTGCTGTGGGAGCAGGTCACAGGACTTCCCTGTAACCTCTACATCTTCTTGACTGAACTTCCCCATTGTTAATTTTTTTTTTCCTTTCTCCACAAAATCCTTGTAGCAAGCCCTGTACTTTGTGTAGTGGAAGATTTGCTTCCCTTACCTTTACTCAGACTACAAATATGAGCTCATTTTCTTCCCTTCACAGCTTTCCAGCAGCCACAGAGAGGAGCACGCAGCATATAAGGAGAAACACAAACCAGGTAATTTCAGCTGGTGTATGTAAATGAGTGTGGGAGCACTGCCATTATGTTACCAGGAAAACAGGCACCAAACCACAGCAGGTTTGCAGGTGTAGGGCTGGCAGCAGCACGGCCACCGCGTCCAAGCTTGCTGTGAGAGCAGAGAGGAAAGAAGTGCCAGTGGCCAGGGCTGGATGAGCTGTACCTGCTCTTTGCTTACCCGCAAAGGGATGGTGACAACGAGCCTGGGGAGCTGCTCTTCTCACAGCAACACACACTTGCTAGATGTCTCCTCCTGCCTCTATTCAAGGACACTACAAGAAGTGAAAAGTCTTTTGAGTTTTGCTACTTCTCTGTAGCATTTCAACTATATTTGACAATTGGAAGGCAAACAGACAAATAGCACTGGTGGCATTGCCTGAGGAAATTAGAGTAGGAATGGTTTCAAACTGAGCTGGTGTGGCTCAGTTTTTGTTGTCTCACTGGAAGAAGCTACCAGTTTTCACCATGACCATAGCCCTCCAGGACTTCTTCCTGTGGAACCTGCTAGAACCAGCCTAAGACTTGGAGGTGTGTTTTATGAAGCATGTTTGGTTTGGCCTGAAAGAAGGACAGGGAGTGACTTAATGTTATATTTAAAACAAAATTTAGCAGGATTTGGTGCTAGCATCTAACTTAAAATGAACAGTAAAAGTAGTTTCAAAGGGAAGAGGTTCAGGCTTGCCTGTGTTTTGTCTTGAAGTTAAAACAACCTTATTTTACTTTATTTATGTTTTTTTACTATCCCACTGAACAATTCCACCCAGATACATGCCATCAGCTTTCAGTAGCCATGTATGGCAGTTATTAGCCTCACTTTCTAAACAACTAGAAGTCTGACTGTGCAGAGATTTCATTCTTACACGTTAAAAAGACCTCACTTTAATTAAGTTCTGATTTAATGTGGGGAAAGCAAGATGAGGTCTGTTGCTCATGTCATTCCTCAGTGAGCTCATGGCTCTCTTGAAATGCAAGTGTATTGTCACCCTACCCTCATTGTGAGGTATACTCAACTAAATCACCTTAAAAATATACAATAATTAAATGCCTACACTTATCCTTTGTTTAGATCTGATCTTCTTCCCAGAACAGCCACAGGGGAGTTAATTGTCCACAGAGAAATGAGGTACCAAACTTCCTTAGTTACATAAAGCTTTGTGTGGCTGACTGTGCTGCAGGCATAGGAATGCAGACAGGAGCGGATGCTGGCTGCTCCTAGATGCCTCCTTTGGCACCCAGATCTTATCTTAGTGGGATGCATAAGTGCATTAGGCAGATGTGTTTCTACTGCTGATAGAGCTGAGCAGTATGATCCTTTGGGCCAGCACCTGAATAATTTTAAGGTAAATGAGTCTGATTGCAAAAGAGGTGGACAGCGTCTGCCTTCAGTATTGTTCTTCCTTTATGTGTGGTGGGAGATCCGCTGCTGCCTACCTGCTTGTTCTGTCTTTGCCATGGCACAGAGCTGGCATAAGGCAGCTACTGTGACAAGTTCTTGTCACAGGAAGAGCAACATGCCTTGAATGTGCCAATGAAAGTGGCTTTTACTAGCTATCAGGATCCCCAAAGTCAAACCTCCTGAATTTCAGTCAACAGTAAAATCTGTAAATGCTTGCATGAAATGGAATTAATCAGTGATAGAAGAAATATCGATACTTCAAGTAATTTCGTTCCTTTAGGCCAAGTATTTCAACTGTGCCACAAGGAGGCCTAAAGGATTTAATTTACAAAAGCAAACGCTCTTGCAAGGTTTAAGCTGAATAAATAGGACGGCAAGGAAGATGCTGAAAACCACAGCTAGAGATCCATAACTGCACAGAAATTATGTTTTTGTTGTGTGGCTGAGTTTATCCAGGGTGTGGTGTGCTGGGTTCCTGTATTTCAACATCAGCTGCTGCTTGCCCAGGCAGAGGGCAGATGCGCTTCCTGCATTCCCTGCTGGGTGCTCACAGTCTGACATTGCCAGCAGCTGTCACAACGCTGCAGCAGCACAGACCATAAGGCAGGGAAGGGTTGTGGGAAAGATCAAAACTTCCATTGGACTGATAGAGCCCAAAGCTTGTTTGTCCAAAAATTTGCCAGGTGTATCAGGTGGTTCAATAAAAGATGTTGTAGGTTAATCTTGCAAGAACTCATCATCAGGAATAATTTCAAAGTGTTCTTAAGATATTAAACTACTTTTTTTCTCACAATGCATCTAGGAGGTGGGTAAGCAGTTTTCTGAGCTTAGCCTTTAAATAGGATTAAAGAGAGAATGTAACCTTCCCAGAAACAAAAAGCAAACCAGTGGCTAAGAGTTTCAAACCAAAGACCTCATCACTTGAAGAACAGAAAGGCCCCGTAATGACCAATATACTAAAACCAAGGGACCTTGACCCTGGTTCCAAAAGAGGGATGAGTTTTGCAGCTACTTTGGAGTCTGTTTGTGTCTGATTTCCTTAAGAACTGACACAAGAATTGTGAGAATGAAGATGGTTCTGCTTGTGTGTTCTACTATCCTTCTGAAGGTATTTACTGGCTCTGTTGTGGGTTTTGTATTGGAATATTTTGCTGACATGATTGCCTCTAGAGAACTGAAAGTGCCTGTAGGAAGAGAAACAGTTTTCCATCTGAAAAATTTAAAGGAAACATTTATTTTTTAAACTGCTTGATTGATGTTGTTGAATGGACCCAAAAGTCATATTGTAAGAAAAAGTGTGGGTGGATAAACTGTTCCCTTATTGCACCCTGCATAGTGGAACCTGCACCTCAGGCTCCCCAAAAATCTTCTTTTGCATCTCTCATACAATAGTGTTTGAGCTGAAATGCTACATCAGGGGAGATGCAGTCAGTGGAGGATGCTTGGACCACAGCAGGAGAAGGCAACTGTTCAGAACCACAATCACCACAAAATATGCATCGTCAGAACAAAACAGCCTCACGGCAAAATTTCTGGGGAGAATTTAGCAGAACAAAAAGAAACATTGGATTCTGGGGATGTCAGAATGTTTTGTTTCTGTGGCAAATTCCAGTAAGAAATCTGGGCTTAACACTTTAAAAATTTTAATTTATAAACATAAAGTTAGTGGAAATTTCTTTTTTATGACAATTTGGGAAGGGCAGACATTGAGGTGTCTGTCTTCCCTGAGACAAGAATTCCAAATCATCTGAATCTATTTCACCTGTTCTCCCCAGCTGGTATATTTTAAGTATAAGGATGTCAGAGGTGAGGAATAATTGTTCTGTTTTGTGAATGGAAGATGACCTATTAAATTACTCACATCTGTGGTAAAGAGTTAATTACACACCTTGGTAGCTATAAAACCCAACAATGTGAATGGTCAAGTAGGACTTCTTTTCATTTTACTCATGCTGATTAGACTTTTGTTCTTTCTTAATAACAAAAGGCCAGCCCAGCAGCACTTGCTCAGGGGAGGCAAGAATGGGTCCCATGAGGGTAAATGAATCATGATGTGAAACTCCCATTGCAACAGAGAAGTGATTTCAAAACTCAAGTGCCACGTTTGTACAGATTCAAGCATAAGCCAAGAAAACAGAGAAAGTCAAACTGAGCTGTTTCCAAGTATGCTTTTTCTTCCCTTTTGAACAGGCACAGCAATGGAGAACTTGAATGTCCTATTCCCAGATCTTACTGAAGAACAGCAAGGTAAGGATCACACACAAAGATCAAAGCTTCGTCTCATTCACACTGCATGAGAGTGTATGCTGGAATGGTCATGAGTCAGTGAAACTTGTTTCTCTGAAAACATGCTTCATCTGTCTCCTTGCTTGTAGGAAACCAGTAGCAAGTTCCCAGCTCTTCCACAGGCCTCTTATCAGGCCTTGCTCACGTGCTTGTGGGAATTCAGATACATGAATTAAACACCTAATGAGCTATCTCAGTACCTTGGTATCCACTCTTTTGTGTCTTTGTATCTGTCTGTAAAACAGCATGATCAGAAATAGCACCTGTTAAATAGCTGGGAATACTTCCCCTGCTTCTCCAGCTGAGACAGTGGCACCACAAGGACACCAGTGGTTTGTATAGACTACTGATTTCTGGCAGGCACAGCTGTTTTGTGCAATACAGCACTACTCTCCTACACACCGACATGCTGATGTTGGGCAGCATCTTAGTCTTGATGGTGGTCACCACACCTACACTGAGCATCACAGGAACACTACCATGCAACCCACCTCTACTGCTATTTTTTTCTCTCAGACATTTTCCAGAGGGCTTTTACTGCTGATGCCAGTTACTTGGAGAATCACAAAAAAATGAACCAGTCCTTCTGGGAATCCCTTGTAAAAAGTTTAGCCACCACTGAGCCACCTATCCTGAGTCCTGAAGAAAAGAGCAATGTAAGTTACTACAGAAACAGGTATCCTTTGAAAGACGGTGTTATATAGACACTTTAATGCTTCTCTGATATACCTGAGGGAAAGAAAAGATGCAGCCCAGTTATCTGATATGCTCAAAGATAGCTAAATCATGCCAAAGGGCAGTAGATAAATGAGACTGAGGTGGCTGCTTTTTACTTCATTGTTCTCCAGGTGAAATACATTCATTTGTGCAGCAGAGTATGTTTTTACAGGCTGTGGTTTATGGGAAGGACTATTTGCAATTTACTTATCTTTCTTTCAGCTCCTTAACAGCTGCAGTGTTCTGCCTGGAGGCTGTGCAGCCTGCCTGAAAGCCATAGAGAAGAAAGGAATCAGGGCAATGGCTGTTCTCTACCTCTTGCTGAAGACAACCGACCTGTCTGGCTATAGGCAGCTGCCCAGCTCCAAGGGAAAGGGTGAGTCCTACCTGGCTGCTCATCAGCTGTTTTATTAAAATCACTGCAGTGCCACCAGGACTTGCTGACATATGCTTGGAGGTGATTATTAGTGAACAACTGAAATGTCTAGAAATGCTGCTTAGAAAAGTCAGGTAGGTACAGTGATGATGGGAGACAAAGACAGTATTTTACTTAATATGACTTGGCCTCTTCTGGGGAAAAGAACTTTTGTGTTTAGGGAGGAAAGGTCCTGGGTTGGTGATGCCAAAGAAATATTTCTGATTTAGAGTGGTGTCCCAGTTTTTCCTGTGTGTCTGGATTGGTGAGACTCAGGACACTGTTTTACACATGACTGTTATCCAGCCAGCCCAGATCTCTCCGAGCTCTCATAGTGGTAAGAAATTTGCAAATTTCCTCAGCAGCATGTGTAGTAGTAACTGAAAGGAGAGGAGGGAGGTTGCCACTCAGGGTGCTGAACCTGGCAATAAGATACCAATGGACTTCACAGGGCCCATAGAGTCATTAATTGTCTTTAATGGATCACAGAGCAGCATTCACTGAAGATGACCCTGAATTTAACTGGAGCCCCTCACAGAGATTCTGTGCCTGTTTCTGCCTTGATGTTCATGAAAGGGAGACCTCCCAACCCAGAGAGCAGCCCAGCTTTGGTTATCTGTCAGAGTAGGAATGTTTGTCACAGCAGGGGACCCCTTTCCTGCTCCTGCAGAGTGAGCAGCAGTGAGGGGAACTTGTGTCTAGCTGCATATGTTCATATATTACAGCTAATAATGATGAGAGGCATGGACCTGGTGGCCCCCAGCACAGAGGTGAATTTGCAGCTGTTAAGAATCACTTGCAACTCCAGCCACACAAGCCAGGCCCAGGATTCAGCATCTGGAAGATTTCTCTTCCTCAGTGAGGTTGGGTGGGCTCTGCTCTTGAGCCACCAGAGGGTGCTGGCACTGCGGCATAAACACAGGGAAGCAGCCGACAGGAGTGAAGGGAGAAGTAGCCCAGGGAATGGTGAGCCACTATTAACCTGGCTAAAACATCTTCCAGTTCCAGCTGCTGTTGCATCAGGGAGTGGGAATTTTCACAGGGGTAGCATTATGGGTAAATTAAAGGCCAGAATATGAATCCTCAGGCATCTATCACAACCATTTACAAACATGTAAACTGTAAAGTGTATGAGGCTGTCATTTGTAATGATTTATACTACTTGTGTGCAAAAAAACAGCACTTAAATAAGGCTAAGGGTCTGATTTCCTGCCAGACCATCCTTAAGGAAGCATTGTGAAATCTGTCATTGTAAAAGAGAGAAAATGTAAATAGCTGTTTCTAGTATTTTTTCTCTATATATAATATAGATGAAAAACTGAAACTTCTGAAGAGACTTTCACAAGGGGAAGAGGAGGCTGAAAACTCATCCCATGAGTCCATGGATGAAGATATCCAAGGTAGCGAGGATTTTTTTTTTTTCTTGATACATAATTTAGTCTGATTGCATGTTCAGAAAAGATTCACACAGGAGACCTGCAGCCATTCAGTAGCAATTCTGGAAAACTCCGACAAAAGTAACAAATTGTACAAGAGAGAACATAGAAAAGAATCAGTACCTTCAGATTCATTACCAGCAAAACAGCAGGTGCCTCCTGCTCATGTGGAAGGTGGAGGTTTCAGAAATGTGGAAATCTGCAATATTTCTTCTATCACAACTTCAGTGATCCTCAGTGTGTTTATGGTCCCAGCTGAAGCCTGTGCTATAGCAGAACAGTGTGCAGCAGTAGCTGGCAGTACAGTAGCTCATCTGGCATTTCTTTTCCAGTTAGCAAACATTAGGAGTGTACCAAAAGTCACTTTGGCTGCCACTGAACCATTTCGTTCATTGAAAATGAGACTAAGTGACAGGCAACATGGCAGTGATAATGCTGATACTGGCTGATTCCATTACAGAAACCCACAAGCTGATTAAGATCAAATGAGTTGCATTTGGAGTGCTGCTGCTGCCTGTGTTTAAATAAGAGCTTTCTCACAGCATCCCTTTATGCAAATTACTTCAGCTTCAGATTTTGATGTTTTTCCTCCTATTCAGTCAGCTTTGAAAAGAACTGTGAGGCAAAAGCAGTTGGTATTGATCCTTGCATGTCAAAGCCTTGGTTTTCACCTAGATATCCCACTGCTATTATATTATATTATGAGCAAACAACTACAGTGCTGCTGTTTCTGATACTGCTGGCACATTTTTCTTTCATCTGACAAAACCCCACTTTCTCTATCCAGACAGTGATGAGGAAGATTTAGGAAGATACAAGACGGAAGGCCAGTTACTTAGAGGTAGGACAAAGTGACAACAGTATTGATTTTTACTAGAGACAACTGCTATAAACAAAAAGAAGAGTAATTTCTGGTATTCTTTGGTTTGACTTTGGAATAAAGGTATATTAACATGTAGAGACATAGGAAAATGATCACTTGGAATGTGGCTGTAGAAAAGGCATTTCCTATAGGGTGAAGCCCAAGTAATAGTCAGCCATGCCCTGTGCTTAGAGTTCAAGCAGGTAAACAGCAAGATCCACTGTTGCTGGAGAAGTCTTGCTGCCTAAGTCTGCACTGTTGACACTGAAATGCTGCAGAGTTTTGAAAATCTCTCTCACAGCCACTGCTTACCAGGTCTGCATTCAGATCATTAGTGAGGACCACAACATCTCAAGGCTTTTCCTTTGCTTCCAAAGGAAAAATGGAAAATAAGTACGATGCAGATGAAGAAAACATGCTGTGTCAACACACAGAAATGGCTATCAGCTTATGGTATAGATCTATGCATGTGAAAAAGTTTAGGCTTTAATCATGTAATGAACATCGTAAATTGATCTCAGCCCAGATATAAGAACAGCTCATTCAGACTGGCATCAAGAGAGCTAATTTGTCTCAGAGGAGTCTGATTCTATCTGATTCCAGATATTGTGAGAGATGGAATAAGGGAGTTAATAATCCATTCATGTTTCTCAGTTTTGAACTGCAGCAGGGCTGCCCTCTCTAATGAGTTCAAACCTACCCTGTCACTTTTACAGCCACACTAATTCCAGCTGAGTTACACAGGCTGGCACGCTCATTATGGATGTTAACCTACATCATCTTTGTGTAATATTTTAGGCATGCCAGCAGAGGTTGTTCCCTACAGAGACTCAGGTAAGTGTTCCCAGATAACTTCATCTTGCTGAAAGGAAGGCTGTCACTGCACTTTCTTCTTTCTGGCATGCTTGTAGATTAAAAATTATCCCCTGGCTGTAAATCCATTGGTTTCCAGTTAACCTGGTGTTGGACCTGGGGATGGTACAAACATTTTGTTGCAAGCTTGCCAGTAGCAGCCTGATGGCAGGTGCTGGTATTCTGGCAGGCTGACCCTTTTTTGGTAGGCCTGCCAGGTTCATACACAGGGTCAGCTCACAGCAGCTGTCATCCTTATTAGGGGAAAACCCAGCAATTCTTCTGGGCGACCTTTCCCGAGGAAGCTGAGCTGGTCTCAGCACTCCTTGCTGCCCTCTATCTGCTGCTGAGCAGGGATGCAAGTCTGGGAGGGAGCTGGGGCCCGGTTTCTGCAAAACAGTGAACAGACATCAGGCTAAAGGCAAATTTCCTTTTATCAGGTGCTGCTGAGCAGCATCAGAACAGATGTAAAATCCCCATAGCAGGAAGTTTTCAATGGCTTGATTGCATCTTTCCTGTTCCAGGCCAATGCCACATTCATTAGTTTGAGAGGCAGACAGCCTGACCTTTTTTGAGAGGATGCCTGCTAAACTGTGAAGTGGGGAAGGGTTGCTGTAATTTGGGCTGTTTCAGATGAGGACAGAACTGGGGAGAACATACAAATTGCAACACAATCCCTAGGAGAGGTTGATGAGTTACCTAACCCCACATAAAATACCAGGGTAGAGGAACACATATAATGTTCTCTCCACATTGCCAGGTGCAGGGATGATCATGCTGCATCTCCAGCTGGCATTTGGCCTCTCCACCTCTCACCATGGCCTTCGTTGCACCAGACAGAGACATTGAAAATACTTAGGCAGTGCAGGACAGCATGCCTGTGGCACTGGACAGGCTCAGATCACACACACATGCAGCACTTGTGGTTCCAGCTCTGCCTGGGCCAGCTTCTGTTAACACAGAACCATCGACCTCCCATTGCCCAGCTATTTAAGAGAACCTGGGATCACTGTGAAGAGTTCATTTTATTGTCATCTCTTCTTGGGCCCTTTTATTTCCTGACCCTTGCAAGTACTGCTTTGTCTGTACTGGCTGACTGCTTGCTGTCCTTGCTAGTGCTGGTAATAGGGGAAACAACAGAGCTGTATTTTTACCATCAGAAATAGCAAAACTGTGTTGCTTTTCAGAGATTACCAGAAGAGAAGAATCAGATGAAGATGGTGAGTCTATAAAAGCAAACAGATTTTTTTCTTATGGATGCTGTCCTTCAGGACTGAATTTTCTTTAGTGATGATGGCTGTACCAGCTCCTTGAACCCTCGAGATATTCTAATCAAAAAGCTGAAGTTTGAGAATAGTTGTTAAAATGCACTGCAACTCTTTCACAGAAGAAACACTGTGCAGGTTATTCCATGATATAAAGTTACACCAGGGGTATTGCATCTGGGAGGCAGAGTAATACAGAACAAGACACCTGCCAAGTATGAAGTGATGTTCTGATAAACTCCATCTATAGATCATTCATACAATTGCACAGAGGAACATCTGTGAAACAGAGTAGTGCAATGTTACGTTAATAATCAAATAACTGAGTTTGTCCCCAAACCAGAACTTGATCAATCCAGAATGCACAAACATCCAATATTACTATACTTCTATCACCTGACCCAGAACAGAATTTCTTGGCAATGGTTAGTTGCTTCATGGTTCAGAAAGCACAGTAACATAAGTCTGCACCTGATGTGGAGAACGTTCCCAGTACTCTCCTGTTACATCTTTAGAGAAAATTAAATTCACTGCCAGGTAGCAGCTGCCTGGATGCAGAGCCCAATGTAAGTGAAATCAGCAACTAAACCTTGTGATGAATCAGCTCCCAAAGGCTTACCTGCAGCAGGCTGCTAACCATCTTTCTCATGCCACTGAAAAGGAAAATAAAAAAAACTTCTGGACATTCAGCTCTTTCTGACAATACAGTTGGGAAAAAGAATGGAATTTGGCAACTCTGCTCACAACAGGCATGCAGCAAAATGCTCTTGGATTAAAGCTCTAACAATGCCTTTTTCTTATATTGTTCTGTCTGTGTATCAGGATAGCCAACAATAGGAGACTGATTGTCAGCCTTGGCTCTTCACGTGGGAGGTGCAGAAACACTTCCACATCAGGCTCACATAGATCGATGGTGCTCAGGCATGGTGATATTAGCACAGCTGTGATTGTGCAAAGCACCCAAGAATCAAACTGAAGCTCCCTTTTACTACTGCTTTACTCCCCCACCGTAATTCTGAGCCTATTGTTTGTCCCAGACTAGATAGAGAAGCGGCAGAGTGCTTTAAAACAATTCTGTATTGTGACTGCAACCATCTGATTAGGCTTTAAAACAAACCCAAACAAACCCCTACTCTTTTAGGGGTGATTTTAGAATTGCTAATTTGACCTTTCTCAAACGCTCACAGATCTCTCCTTTGAACAAACAGTTTTGCATTTATTGTGCTCTGAGAGTTGATTTCAGATACCCAAAGGGAAATAAACTTTAAACCCTTTAATTTCAGAGTTCCACAGCACTAAAAGACATCTCTTTTTTTTTGTAGCATATGAGAACAAGATCCCCCAGCTCCAGCAGTGGGCAGTGCGGTGGATGGGCATCCGAAAGGACGGTAATTGTTTCAAATCATTATTTTAACTCAACCAATGTCAGCTCCATTGAACCTCAAGGCCATGAAGATCTTGGGTTCAAAAAAAGCCTGTTTTGTTTTGTTTTGCCTGACATGACTACTTTGTTGAAGCGCATCAAGGCTTCTCCTAACAACTTGTGTGGCTGTATGTTCTGCAGTTAAGTCTAGTGCATGAGACATCTCATGGAAATAGACTTTGTTCACGTGCAGTTGTGACCTATTTTTCCACTATTTCAGATGAATTCTTCCATTTTGTCATTCTTTGCTTTGCAATTGGAGCTTTACTAATTTGCTATTACTACCACAAAGGTAAGGCAAGACTTCAGTAGGAGGGTAAATTGTTGCACACTAGAAAAACGAACAAAGCCAAACTTCTATTTTGTTGCCCTAGATTGGACTATTTCTCTTGGAATTGGTTTAGTCACCTTTGCTTCTCTGGAAACCACTGGGATATACTTTGGTCTAGGTAAGTGTCTATGGCCATCAGCTCTACCTCCACACTGAGGCTCTAAGGTCACACAGTCATTAAACTGCTTAAGTCTATGAAGCTGCTGAGATTCCGTAAATCATCACGTAACAGCCCCACAACATCTCAGAACACAATTACCCAGTGTGGCTGCAGACAAATGTGCCTTAGTGACACTGGAGGGAGGGGTTGACTCATTTTTCATTTTCAGGGATCACAAGACCCTGAGTCACCTCTTCCTGCAGCAATGGCTGAATACTGAGTTGCCATGACAACGAATAATTTTAGCAGCCAAGCATCTTCCCAGACACACTCCAGAAGGTGCTGCGCATTCAGGCTGCTGTTCATTCCCCTAGGACTGAGGCAGCTGAGCACCCTGAGGATGGATGCTCAGCACAACCTGGATGGCAGCAGCTACTGAAAACAGTATTTAAAAAGTGGCCATTCTTGGCAATCCCTAAGGATGCAGTAGGAAAGGTGAAACAAGTTATAGCTTCCCTGCTGAGCACAGAAGTGTCCTTTTAATCCTCTGCTAATAAGTTTTGGCAGTTCTCTTACCAATCAATCAGCCTTGTCTTTACTGTTAATAATAATGAAAAGGTGCTTGTTTAAACAGTAAGCTTTGGGTTCATTCATATTGCAGGTGTCAGTGTTTGGGTTTTGCAATTTTTATATTTTTTATATTTTATGTTGCTGTCTGGCTCATCTTGGAAAAAATGTTTGTTTTCACAACTAGTGTATCGAATCCGGAGCGTGGTTGACAGCTTCATTCCTCTGATTGCCAAATTCAGGCCAACAGGTAACAGTCATCTTCTCACTGACTATATGCATCTTCCCTAGACCTTCCTGGGTACTTCCTTTTTGTAAGTCTTAAGACCACCTTTTTGTAAGTCTTAAGTCACTAAATCACAATTTCCAACCCTATTAATTAAAAGCAACTATTTTGCTACAGTTAAAAACAGCTGCTTGGGTTTGAGAATGAATTATGAATTATTGTTGGCATTTTCCATGAGCACTTGCATGTTTTTAAAACTCTCCCCTTATGGGGTATTAGCTGTCTCCTGGCAATGTCTAAATAGAAATTCTAGAGCTCAATTCAAATTGAGCTAGTGGGGATAGGTTCCTGTTGCTGGGGCTTCAAACAGACTCTAGGCTCGTGTTTGTTTGTGTTTGTGAACACCAAATGGGAAGACTGCTGCGAGGCTGCAGGGATACGTGGTGAGCTGAACAGAGCAGACCTCAAAGTCTTCTCTTTCTCCATTGTGCAGCCGTGAGGAAAACTGCCTAGGAGGAGTATCTCAGAAGAGTTCTGCAAAACACTGCTGCCTGAGTTTCAAGTAGTAAAAGAACTGAAAAGACAATAAAAACAATGGCTACTGTGAAATATCGAGATGTTGAACAATAGAAAGACACCGTTCCCTCCCCTCAAAAAAGAAGCTGAAACTGTGTTGCAAGGTCCCCTTCTTTCTTCTGAAGTGATTCATGGCTCAGCAGAACTCACAAGACATTGAATGTAAACACATTCTCCTTCCCTCCCCCCTGCACCCATGTTAGTCTGCCTATGGTGTACCAAAATCAACAGACTGACCACTATTATCCTCTGCTGGTTCTGGATTAGGCTCTGGCTGTTTCAGTAGGAATCTTGGCAAACACAGAGCCACCTCCTCATCACCCCTTGTGATGCTGCAAACCAGGCAAACAGCAGCTGCTTGCTTACACAGTTGAGCCCCAACAGTGCAGTAGCACTGAAGCAGATTAATTTATTGTGGCAGAACTCAATATAGTGGGTGTATAACGATTGCATTCAGTGAAAGCTGGGTGAGATTTTACGTGCAGTGACATAATGGTGCAGTAATGAGATTATTAACAGCAGCAAATTTCATCTCTTCTTCTGAGGGGAAAAAAATAAAGTGCTTGATTTGAGTCATCCCCCAGCATTTTTATTTCTCTGAGTAAAATAAAGAGCAACTTTGACTTTCAGTGTAGAGGGACATGCTGCACATTATTTATGCAGGGCTAATTCATAGAGACACTGCAAAAGAAAGAAAGGGGATACATTTAAATTGCTAATTAAAATGAAAGGTCTTCCTACACACCAAACAGCCCAGAGTTTTAGAGAAGCAATTTCAAGCCTTCCTCAGAAAATTAAAACACTTACTTTTTAGTTGTACTCGAATTTTAAGCACCAGTGCTGACTGTTCTTGCGTGTTGCAGTTCCCATTGCAGATCCAGAAACAGCAGCGATTGTATGCAGACCTGTACCAACACAGCCCAGCATGTCAGAGGTTAAATTGAGCAGTAATGATGAATAGAAGTTATTTTGTAATATCTACATTCTCATTTACCTGTCTTTGTAGAGATAGCCTGATATCACCCCACTGCACAAAACCCCACAGAGAAAGCAGAGGTTCAAAAGAGATTAGTTTCCTCTGCTGTAAGGCATCTTTCTGGAAAGGTAATTTGTGGGATAGTCAGGAGGAGAAACATGTTTCAGCACCAAATATGTTTTCAGGTTTGGTACTCTGCAATCAACAAAATGAATGTTTAGTTTTTAAACAGGCTGCTTAACTGTAAAATAAGCAAAACATTTAAAAATTCACCCAGTGGAGCCCATCATACAAGATGAAGAGCTCACCCAACTTAGAGCAGCTCACAAGTCAATTCTAGAGAGAAAAATAAAAAGCAACTTACACATCCAGCTGCATCCTTTCTGGGAAATGCCTGCTGTTCTTTCAGATCCTTCTCGAGTTCATCTCAGCAGTTTGAACAGTTCTGCCTCTTGCCCAAAAGCAATGCTCTCATTCTGGTTTCACACATCACCCTTGCTGCAGTGCTAAGCACTCAAAAATACAAGTTCCTATGAAGAGTTTCAGCCTCCTTAAATGAGCTTGTGCTGCCTGAGCTATCATCCTCCAATTCCTGCAGCTCCCTCCTGAGCCCATGGCTTGCCACCAAATTCCCATAGCTCTGCTGGGCCTTCCCTTCCCCCTTTTGGTTCCCCCAGGACCAGCAGGTACATTTCCTTCCACTTCAGCACCATCCAGTACAGGGGGCACGTCCTCCTTGTCTTTGGTTTTAAACAGCTGGGGTCAATGCAGCAGAGGAACTGAAGCAAAGGCACCAGCCACCCCTCTCCTGCAGTGCACCTTCCTGATTTTTCACTGTCCAGAGCCTAACATTGCTGTCCAGTGAGGGGGTTTCTGAACTCTTATAGCAGCTCGGGAAGAACTCCGATTTTGCCAAACTCCCCTCAAGACAGCAGTAAGTTAGACCAAACACCAAACAGAAGTTACTCAATTCACTCTGGGTGGCAAGGCCCAGCAGCTATTTCCCTGATGAAGCACAGCCCGCTCAGCCTTTCAGGGAGCACCCCATCACTCATGCAGGGAAGGTCAGTAGCAGAGCAGAAAATGCTCCTGCCACACAGCAGGCAGGCAAAGGGCTGCTGCCCACAAGCTGCTAAATAACAGCTGAAAACATTTATATGTTAGCCCAATGCACAAAACCCCAGAGAACAAAGAGATTAAACCCCAGAAGGTTTTTTTAAGCTGGTATTTTTATTAGAACTCTCTACACAAAGCACCTTTGCCTGCCTTAAACTTACAGTACTTCCGTGAACACTGCTCTTCTGGAACACAGCACAAGATGCTTCAGACTACTCCGCATTTCTTGATTTGGACACTGCCACTTTAACAGCTTGCACAATGGCATCTTTGTCAATGCCAAACATCTTCAGGAGCTCTGCTGGCTTCCCACTGCGTGGTACATGAGACACAGCCAAGCGACTGACTGTGATACCAGGCTCACCCACTACTGCAGCACACACTGCTTCTCCAATGCCACCTGTGAAAAGAATGTCAAACGTGACACACATCTGTACGCTTAACATGCAACACAGAGACTGCAGGTGTGTCTGATCCAAAGGTCTGTGCAACTGCAATCCTCAGTTCACCTGAGGATTATGAGAAACACCAGTCACAGCCATGTCTGAGCTGCCCCTTTGTGGAATGAAAACATGCCCTATTTCAAGGGCTTTCTGAGGACAACCAGCCTGACATTTCTGAAGTACTTACAAACTGGCAGGAAGAAACATACACCTCTAAAGGGCACAGCACTGTCAGGAAGCCTCTACCTCTTCAGCATCAGTCACCGAGTGCCATGTTTAAAAATATATTTAGACTGAGGAGTATTTACAAGTGTGCTTAATGCGCTGAAAGTCTTAATTCCCACCAGCCTCAACAGCATTCAGAGCTCCATCTTTTCACAGTGCCTGCGCTTGCCGCCAGGCACCTTTCTGAGTTATGTAATACAGTCACAACCTTTGCTTGGAGCTCAGCTCAGCCTGAATCACCACCAGCCACAGGGACAGAGGATGCAACTGCATGTCAGCAGGAGAGACTCTGGAAGCAGCAGTACTAGGGAGGAAGAAAGCACAGGGCTGCTGTCAAGAGCACGAGCTCCAAGACCTGGCAGGAGAGGCAGCTTGGTGCTACACTTCAGGTGAGTCCAGGAACGCTTCAGGCATGGTGTGATTTAATCAAAGAGCCTCCACCAGAGGCACCTCCATGGATGCAGCTGGTGTGAGTGGGCTCACAATGCATTCAAGGATTGATGTGTGCACACTTGACCGTCCTTGACTGCATCACACAGAGAAAGCTGTGCCCGTGCAAATCACATGTTCATCACCTCAGAGCGTGATGATTGTGCCATCTTGCAAATCTGCCATAGAGTATTTGTTCAGAGTTGAAAGATAAGCTAGAAAATTATGAGGCTCAGTGATGCTACCACCATCCCGAGTGGAACAAAAGCACGGTGTAACCATCACTTATGGTAACACTTGATTACTTCAGGTATCTGTGATATCTACTCATAGATATCTGTGATATCATCAGCAGATATCTGTGATACCTACTCATAGAAATAAGTAGACACTATGAGAATGTTTTCCTGCTTTAAAGTGAAGCATCACTCTTGCCAGGTATCTGAAGTAGGTATCTGTGATATCTAGTCATGCCATGGTTCACAGCTGCCCCTCTGCTAATCTCCACCTGCCCTCAAGAGGAACAAGCCTGATGCTATGCTGATTTCAGATGGGTTAGAGTTAATTCTCACTGACACAGTGCTGAGCTTTGGATTTAGGATGAGAATCATGCTGATAAAACACTGATGTTTTTAGTTGTTGCTAAGCAGTGTTTATACTAAGTCAAGAACTTATCAGTTTCTCATGTCCTGTCATCAAGAAGGTTAGAGTAGCAAAAGCTGAGAGGGGGCACAGCCAAGACAGCTGACCCTAACTGGCCAAAGGTATATTCCATACTGTATGACACTGTGCCTAGAATATAATCTAGGGAAGCTGGCCAGGAGGGGCAGATTGGGGGACCCAACTTGGGGACTGGCTGAGCATTGGTCAGCAGGTGGTATGCAATTGCATTATGCATCACTCGTCTTTTCTTTCACGCTTTGCTATCTTCCTTTTCATCACATTAACTACTATTATATTCTAATTTTATTTCAATTTTTATTTTATTTTATTTTTAAACTGCTCTTATCTCAGCCCACGGGTTTGACTTGGTTTTGATTCTCCTCCCCATCCCAGCAGGCCGCAGGGAGAAGCGAGTGGCTGCATGGCACTTGCTTGCTGGCTGGGGTTAAAGCATGGCCCTTGCAACTCCCAGCAGCTGCTCTCTGTTTGCACATGGCCTCATTTTCACAGGACACGTTTGCACAGGCAAGCTCCTGAAAACCTGTGCAAACAAGACATGCCAGAGAGCAAGTGGCAGCAGGTTATGGAGTTAACTCCAGCTGGTAGCCAGGCACAAGTGGTGCTCTCCAGGGCTCAGAATTGGGGCCAGTTCTGTTTAATGATCTGGATGAGAGGACTGAGTGCAGCCCTAGACAACAAGAAGCTGGACAGGATGTTGATCTGCTTGAGAGTAGGAAGGTTCCACAAAGAGACCTGGAAAGGCTGGACTGATGGGCTGAGGCCAGTTCTATGAGGTTCATCAAGGCTGAGTGCCAGGTCCTGCACCTGGACCACAACAATCCCATGCAGTACTCCAGGCTTGGGGAATAGTAGCCGAAAGTAGGGAAAGACCTGGGGGTGTTGATTGACAGCCAGCTGAGTATGAGCCAGCATATGCCCAGGTGGCCAAGAAGACCACAGCATCCTGGCCTAGATCAGGAACAGTGTGACAAGCAGGACTGGGGAAAGGATTGTGCCCCTGTACTTGGAACTGGTGAGGCCACATCTCGAATACTGTGTTTGGTTTTGGGCCCCTCACTACAAGAAAGACATTGAGGTGCTGGAGCAGGTCCAAAGAGCAATGAACCTGGTGAAGGGTCTGGAGAACAGGCCTTGTGAGTAGCAGCTCAGAGAACCAGAGTTTAGGCTGGAGAAAAGGAGGCTGAGAGGAGACCCTATCACTATCTACAACTATCTGAAAGAAGGTTGTAATGAGGTGGGGGTCAGTCTCTCCTCCGAAGTAAGATGTGATAGGATGAGAGGAAATGTTCTCAAATTGCATCAGAGGAAATGTTCTCAAACTGGATACTGGGGAAAATTTCTTCACTGAAAGGTTTCTCAAGCTTTGGAACAGGCTGCCTGGGGAAGTAGTTGAGTCACCATCCCTGGAGGTGTTCACATAATGTGTAGACAAGGCACTTAGGGACATGGTTTAGTGGAGGACTTGGCAGTGCTGAGTTAATGGTTTGATTAGATGACCTTAAAGATCTTTTCCAACCTAAACAATTCTATGATTCTAAATAAAATTCTGGCACAGAAAATGGAGAAGTCTAATAGCAACTACATCATGCATTTTATACCCTGGTTAAAGAATACTCAGAATCTATAAGCATGCAAAATGAAGGACAAAAAAAGTCCAGTAAGGATGTAAAGTGCCCTGGTTCCTCACAGGCCCTGCTCTGCTCTTGTATAGTAGTGGAAAAGAAAGAGAAAGGACTTTATCTTAGAGTGATTGTTGACACTGCCAAAACCATCCAACTTAAGCAACCTGGAATCAAGCTTTTGGACAAGGGAAAACTTAAGAAACCTGCAGAGCAATGAGCCCATTGATCTTGCAATTTCACAAGCTACAGGGCAGCTACTTAAAAGCTATTCTGAGAACATTCTGTGCACAATCACTGCACCACAGCAGGTATTTACAATTTCACTGGGCACAAAAAAAAAAACAAGACTTCACCTGGACCAAGCATACAGAGGAGCACACAAGACCAAGTTAATTAGAAAGGCAGCCCCAATTAATGCATTATATCTTAGGAAACTTTTAACCCTTGGTGTCACCTTATAATAATAATGAAAAAGGCTAAACCTGTTTTGCTTTTAGTGAACAACAGTATCAGCTCCTATATTTCAACCAGGTCAGGAGAAGCTGTGAAATTCCAGGCCCTGGGAAACCACTGTATGGGCTGTGAGTTCCTAGACCCAGCTCACCTTCATGGTAATGATCCTCAACAGTGATGATTCTGCCCTTGGTTGCTCTTGCACTGTCAAGTATTGTCTTCTTATCCAGGGGTTTTATAGTGAAGGGATCAATCACACGGACGAAGATCTTTTCTGCAGAAGTAGAGTTAAATGATTTGCAGCATGAATTTGGAGAATACTAGACAGTACAAGTGGTAGAGGAAGCCCCTGCCATCTTTTAGCGCCATTATGAAAATTGTCTACACCAACTCTCAGGTATCTGTACCTCTGTACCTATGGCTTGTCTACCACAGAACCCAACCAACCCTAATTATTCTATGTATTGTTTCTTCATGCACCTTGTGAGATAACTAATACCCACCAATTCCACAGACAAGTCTCTTGAGGCAGAAAAACCTTGGAAAAGTGATTTGAGGTCACCAGGAGTGCCTGTCAGCAAAACAGCAATCTAACTGGCCTTCCCCTGGGTGACAAGAGAATGCAGACACCAGGAAATTCTTATTCAGACTGTCAATCTCAAATTTCTTCCCAGATCTTTATTTTTACCTTTAACTTTACTGTCAAACCAAACACAATTTGCTCCTGCTTCTTTGATCTGTAGATAATTCTGAATTCTTCGTTGCAGGATGCCCACCTGTTCAACAGTTATGCCTGTTTGAACTGCCCCAGCCCCTGATCATGGCACCCTTAAAGCTGGCATCAAAACCAGAATTTGTCCTGTCATCATAAGGCAGGCTTGGACTTCGTTAGCGCTCCATACAAATGGTGACTGTTCATAGATAACAGCAAATTACATTTTAGTTTTGTTTGATCTTGGCTAGCTGAACACAGGCAACTCTTAACAGACTTAAAGAAGCCCTATGTTATGTTGAGTTTTGTGACTGAAAGCTTTTTAGTGCCCAATATATTCAGACATTGCCTCTACCCTAAGGGATTCTCTCTCCACAGTTGGTTATTCACATTTCAAGATTAGCAGAGCACTGCAAAGCATGGTTAATGGAGAAAAATAACAGTATCTCTGAAAAGACAAAGCCTGCTGGCTCAAGGTCATGACAAAATACCCATTCACCTAGATACAGCACACAAAGCCAGCCATAAGCTGCAGGCAGCGTTAATTGTATTTTCTCTATTTGTAATCTCTTCCTGGCCATGGCTACTGACTCTCAGATGGAGTTTTGATGGCTTCTTTCCCTTATTTCATTGAAGGAGTTTTATCTTTGCAGTGAGATGTCAGTGCATTTCATTTGGGCACCGCCATCGAACTATTGCTTCCCATGCTAGTTCAAAGCTGATACACTCATTCTAAAGCAGTAAGTTAGCAGTGAACCCTATCCACACCAAGACACCACCTCTCAACAGCATTGTGTGAGCACACACAGCTAATGTGGCTCTGCTGACAAGCTCTGTTTTGTTAACTGGGCCCACCCAACTCTATTGAGCTGGTACCCTGGCCTGCCCAGACTCCTTACATACTGCCTCTATGATTCTGATTGCACTTTCAGGCAGACTGGCAGTTCCTAAGGACACTTTGATCAGCTTGGAAATTTTCATGGCTACTAACCCTCTAAGCTAACTAGAACCTACTCTACTAGGCAAGGTTGGCAGACATGTACTGTGTTGCACTTTATCAGCTTAACAGGTGACTAGCCCTCTGTAACACTTCAATGAATGTTTACTAGTACAAAAGGTGAAGTTAGGCTGGGTGATTTCTTTGCAGTGTTAAATGACAAAAAAAGGAAAAGAAAACAATCCTCATACTCTGATTACCTTTTCTCAGCTGCTCTGCTGCAGCAAGAGCCTCATGCAGAGTGACTCCTGCTCCAATCACAGTCACATGGTCATCCTTACTCTTCAGAACCACCTGCAAGAAAGTATTTCCATGTGTCTTTAACAATAAATTTTACTGATAATTCTAACATTTCTGGAGATTTTATTGTAAAGATCTAATCTCTACAATTGGAATGTTTTAGAGGGAGAAGAGCTTTTATAGGAGGAACTTTGGGTATTTTTTCTGATTCTCTTTATCTGGGCAATATTTACCTTTGCCTGTCCAATATGGAAGTCCTCATTGTTGTTGTAAATGACAGGGTTTTCAGGACGACTGGTTCTTATGAAACAAATGCCCTGTTTTTGAGGCAAACATATTGTAAGTTACAAACCCAGAAGTTTCTAGTTTGTAAACCCTATGAAAAAAATACAGCAAAACTTTTTCTGTTTGTTTGGTTTTCAGTCCTTTCTCTTATATCTGCTTCTGTTGAGTAAACTTTTCTCTGATCTCAACCCACCAATTCTAAGATCTCCGTGTTACACTCCTTTCCTCTCCTGCCCCCACTCCAATCTTTTTTTCACAAACCACTCATTTGTTGTACACCAAATTACAAATTACTACTTTTGTACCAGAAAGACTGATTTTTTTTTCAGATTATTTACTCCTTTCTCAAGGTGAATTCTTATGACAATCCAACCCAATGTTACCAACGTTTGACCATTACCGTGTCAAATTAGCTGAAGGTAAGAAACCAGAAACTGTCACAGCCACATGAGAAGTCTTAGCTGTCTTCAGCCACAGTCCAATTTAACTGTAATTCATCATTGAGAATGGAAGGGCAAAAGGTGACCAGTGAGACCATTGAAGAGCATAAGCATCTCAGTATCTCTGTCTTAAGCTACTAGAGGACCTGACTCAACTTCCATGTCCAGGGAGGTTTCTCAAGATAAATTTATCTTTCCATATCCAGCTACAATATTGCCACCAGAGATCTCATACGAGGAGTGTACTTTCTGTAAGTTTGCTGAAGACCACAAGAGTGTTACACTTGTTGCAGTCATTGTGTAACCATTTACACCTCCCCAAATCTGCCTCACAGCATTCCAGACTCTTCATTCAGTACTAGCCAAGATAGAATGTCTGCAACCTTTCTATGCATTGTAAGATATAGAATGCATTATAACCATGCATTCTACTGACATGCTGGAGCCTCTGACAGAATTTATGTAGGTAGAGACACGTAAGAAACATGTCAGAAGCAACAAAAGAAGATAAAAAAAATATATTCTCAGGTTCAAAAGTAGTGTGATACAAACCTTGGTGTTGGCAGCTAGTTCCACTGCTTTTTCGGTGGCTACAGCATCGCTAGGGTAAAATACAGTGGCACTGGGAACAGCACGGAACATGCACAGATCCTCCAGTCCCATCTGAGATGGCCCATCCTCACCTAAAGGAATTAAACCAGGGTTACAAAACAGTAAGTGCACATTTTTGACAACATAGCAGTGAGGTTCAATGTAAACCAGGCAAAAAAAAAGAAGGTATAAAATCAGGCACACACGGGACATGCAAGTCTACCTGCTTGAGAAAAGAATCATCTTCTCCTTAAACTCGGAATCATCTAAACAGTAAATAAAGATAGAAAGAGACTAAAAAGAAAGAGAACTAGGGTTACAAAGAAAAAATAGAAAATAAAGTATAGCAATAAAACAACACAAAAGGAAGATAACCACAGTAGGAAGGGTACTGCTATTGAAAGAGGGTCACAAAACATCTGAGCATTTTCAGATTTACATGTACTGAGGCTACACAAGCTAGATTTATGCTCATCAATAGTGTTCCTCTAGATTTAAACTGCTGGAAATGTGAAAGGAGAATTGCATGTGTTCCATCAGAAATGGAGAGTGTGCTTGCTACAACTACTCTCAAATTCTTTGGCTCACTTCAAGATTAAATGAAGGGTATGTATTTTTCAATACTATATAAAGGCCTTTAAAGAGCAACACAGCCCCTGTGCTGGTAATTTAAAGATTCAAGAGCCATATGGCATGAACTGCAGATCTATGGAAAAGAACTGTTAGCCAGAACATGTGCTGGATGCCATGACTTTCCACAGTTAGAGAAACAATCACCACAACACACCCCCACCCCCAATGACTTTATGTAATGGTGCTTTGGGAATGGCACTGTTCAAAACCAACCATGCAAAGAGTTCTGAATCCAGTCATGTCATAGCCTGCAGAGCAGAGTAAGGTAGTAAGCCTTCCCACATGCACCCACTACCTGTTACTCAAGGAGGACGAATTCACGAGGAAGGAGGAGAGTATTTTCATAAGAGCAGCACAGAACTCTGAAGAACTTTAAACATGTTAAAGAAATCAATCATTGAACTCTGTCACTATACATTAGTAATAAAGTAAGCGCAAACCAGAAAAAGAGTGGCTTGGCTTTAAGTTATGACATGAAAAAAGATCTCAGCATCACAGTTTCTAAATCTGTACCCACTCTGACTGGATCAGTGGGATCTCAGTGGGTATTTTCTTTTCCTAAAATACACCCACACCATGCATACATAGAAGAAAGTGAAATTTTGAAGAGCAAAATTAATGGGTACCTAAATCAGAACCTTACCCAAGATAGAGGGTGCTCATGTTTGTCCTGCTTCAGCTAGTGCAAATAATGCCAGCATTCACAGGTCACACTAGTACTAGACCTGTACTGAGCTGACTTTGGCTCCAAGTGCATCTTCAGGAAAATCCTCATTTACATGGATTTACATGGTTTTAAAGTGATGCAGACCAAAAGAGAGTAATTGAGGAATTTTCAATTACATCTGCAAAACCAACATCTATAGCTTAATAAAAAAAGAAATGTAAGTGCTTCACATGAATTTTTTAGAACATAAAACTGGCTGTGTAAACAACAGATATGTCTGGTTTTGATACACGTACACTACCATTTCTTTCCCTGTATTTCATTCTGGAAAATACAGATTTTTCATTATTCTCTTATGACTCTGAAAACATATTTAATGTTTCATTAGATATTTTGGTCCATCAGCAGATATTGCTTTAGGCGTGAACTTAGTACACGTTCAGCAGGTCACCATGATAAGTTATTTGTCATAAATTTAATGGGTTGAAATTTCAACCCAACAGAAGCCCAGGTCTACCTATAACTGCATACATAAAACTTAAATTTTCACCACAGATCTAGTTAGGATTCTGAATTTTATGCAGGCCCAAAGTTCTAATAAGAAGTATCCTTGATTCATACCCTTGCATTTAAAATTGAATTTCCTAACTGCTAGAGGATTTCTCTGAATTACTCTCTTTTACAACTTGGTTGCAAAGATTTGTGTTCAAATTTGTTCTTGAAAATCAGAGTTGAGGCTTCAACCAGATTTGTAACTCAAACGACTTTATAAATTTAAGTATGCATTTCACAATCACAGCTCCCAGGAGAACATTTCAAGTGCTAAAAACTGAAACTTGGAAGCGTAGTTCTAAGAGACAATTCAGGTAACTCAAAGGAGTTTTATCTTCTTAAATAAGCAAAGACTACAGATAACTGTCTTTTGCACCAACACTACACTGGATTGAACTAGACTATGATGGGGGGAAAGCCTGATTTTAAAAAGAAGAGATACTTGTAATAGAATCACTCCCTTAATGACATACACAAGTCATAATCTGATATACTCTACTTACAGCCTACACTACTAAAGCACGCTCCATACTGTTTCAAGTTAAGTTCAAGATTCTGGGTGAGAATACACGTTTATGAAGTATCTTGAAATCTTTACCAGTATTACAAGTCAAACTATTTTGCTTTGAGCCTTCCTCAAACCACACTGCTAGCCAAAACAATTATATCAGCTGAAAAATTGATGTATGCTGAGAACCTTACTTACTGCTCCTGTTAGTTCTCCCTTTCTTTCTTCTCCCCTATAAATACCTAGCAATCTTTCAAGCGTTTTTTTTCTTGGTCTGCAAGTCTGTTCCTGTTTTCATGGGTGAAGTTTACGCATCTCATTAAAAAAACTAAACTTGCTTCCTCCCTCAAGCCACAATCAAACCCCAATCTGATCTGACACACACCAAACAGTTATTATGGGAAGCAAAGACCAGAAACCACTGCTAGCGAGGGCACTCATCTGTGGCTCTGAGATGCACTGGCTATGCTGCAGCACACTTGAAATCTTTTTGGAGAGAGTAACATGAGCCAACAGGCAAACATCCATGAAATTGCTCAAAGCAATTAAAGGGTGTTCCTCTAAGAATGTGACATGACCAACAGCCAGCCTGAAGAGCCTTTACACCACTGCACACAGCACGGCCAACGAACAGGAGGAGTTGGAACTCCTAGAAAGGAGGACTCCTAGAAAGCTGTGACCTGGTTGCCATTATTGAAACTTGGTGACTGGCATGCAGCTCTCAGTGACTACAGACTGTTCAAGAAGGGACAGGTGAGAAAGGAGGGTTAGAGGCATTGCCTTTTACATCAAGAGACAGTATGAAGAGCTTCCTCTGAAGCATTGCCACAGGATTATGGGCAAGAATGAGGCAACAAAAGGACATGTTGGAGCAGCTCCAGAAGAGGTCCACAAAAATGATCAGAGCGCTGGGGCATGTCTCCTATGAAGAACAGCTGAGAGTTGGGGTTGTTCATTCTGAGGAGAAGGCTCTAGATAGACCTTCTTGTGGCATTCCAGAGCAACCTGATCGTGCTGAAGATGTCTCTGCTCATTGCAGGGGTTTTGGACTAACGACCTGTAAATGTCCCTTTGAACCCAAACCGTTCTGTAATTCTGTAATTCGATATCCTGAATGACAGCTTTATAGTTCTTGCTTCATAACTATTTCGAGATTTTGAGTTTTCTTAATCAACACATTTATTGTTCCAGTAGTAAGAAATACTGTGGTAAGTTGAAGTGATTATTTCAAACTGTGATTTTCAAAGGCATAATGAAATAATCCCTTGTAAAGTGCTTTTGAGACTGGTAGACAAGAGCACTTGTGCAAGAACAAGTATCTTTAGTTTCTCATTTTAGGGGCTGGGAAACAAAGGTATAGTAAGCCTACAGCTATTCTCACCACAGAGGACAAACTGTAAAGATGGAAAGGCTCCTTGCTTTCAATCCAATCCCTTTGTATCACTCTATACTTGTAGATTAGAAGAGTTTATATGGAGAAGTTCTATTTTTATTGGGCAAAGCTGATAAAAGAGAAAAAAAAAGGCAGGTGAGCTGATGAAGGCTTGACATCATTTGCATTCTTTCTAAACGTGTGTATGATAAAAGTGAATTGCAAATGTGATTTCTTCCTATACGCAGTGGCATGGTTTAAATCACCACGGCTGATTGCCTCCACAAAGCACCATGAGTTTTTCTGCTAGACACTTATCACTAAATGGCTGGGAAGTGCTGATAAATAAGCCAAGGCAGGCCTTACCAATAGAAACACCACAGTGTGACCCGCAGAGATTGATGTTACTCTCGGAGATGGCAGCCATACGGATCTGGTCAAACGCCCGTGTGAAGAAGGTAGCAAAGGTGCTGGCAAAAGCCACAGTTCGGTCACGAGTGGCACAACCAACTGCAATGCTCACCTGAAAACAGCAAGATTGTAACAACAACAGTGAATTCCTCATTTATTGATGCATCACCTCTGCTCCTTGCCTCAACTGCTAGCTGCTATTTTTGCTCCTTACTGGCACTTTTCCTTTAATTGCTCCAAGCAGCCTTTCACAGAATTTTAAGACTTTACTCCTGTGAGTTTTCCTGAATCAAAGGCTTACACTTTCAGTCCAAAGGACATGGCTTTACTATCTCCATAGTAAAAATTATATATAAAATTATATTTTATTTTATATATATATAATATATATATAATAAAAATTATATATTAAAATTATCATTACTAAGTGGGAACAGATTTACCTGTTATTTGGACTGGTATTTACCAGAAGACTTGTACTTCAGCAAGACAGAAATTACAACAGAGTCTTTCAATTTGTTTATTGCTACAGTTACCCCATACATTTATTTTACAGAGAAAGGGTCTGCTCTTCATGGCAAATTTCTCCTAAGTTGATGCAAATCCAAAATGCCTAAATCGAGCTCATGAAACTGCCCTAGTATAAAATTTGCAAGAGACAGTCCATGGGTTCTTTGGTTATAAATCATTAAAGACAACAAATTTCTGCCTGAATGTCTCTAATTTAGTTTGCTTCAGTGAACCCATACAGGTGGCAACCAAAGACTCAAGCACATGAGCTATCAAATAATTTTCGTCCTTTCCTACAAATGTCATCAAGTTAAATTTATTAACTGTTTCCCTGCCCTTGTCTTTATACCCCAGTCTAGTGTTGAACTCACTGTCACATTGTGACATTCCATTTCTTGTGAAGAAAAAAAAAACAATCCTAAAAATGTCTTTTCAGAGTTAAATCACTTCAAATCACACAGTGGAAAGTATTACAGTTGTTTACACGTCATTGAAATGCAAGTAGTATGACCACAAAAACAAAAAGAAAAGAGAGGAGGAATTAGGAAAGAATGATTAGAAGTATTCCTGTTGCATTGTATTTGTAAGCTTTTGCCACAGCTTAGTTTTTCCCTAAGTGTGCAAGTTAAATATCCATGAATACACATATTAAAAGCAACTATTAAACTGCTCTCTCTCTGAAGACTCTTGACTGAACGTTCTCAGATCCTGCTGTGTAATATCAGTACTTCACAAAACCAAGAGACCAGTTACCATGTTCTGCTCAGCAATGTAGCACTCGATGTAGCGGCTGGGGTGTTCTTTCTTAAATAGCTCTGAAAAGGTGGAGTTCTTTGTGTCTCCATCCAAAGCAATCACTCGATCGTTAGCATGGCCCAGTTTTGCAAGTGCAACACCATAAGCTTTGCGGGTAGCCCACTAGGAAAAGAACATTAGAGCAGTACTGTTAAAACTTTATGTTCTAGAAGGTTGTTTTCCATTTTAAGGTTATTCTGAGAGTGCACATACAATTGAAAAAAAAACCGAACTTAAACCCAACCCAACCAAAAATATATTAAATGTTAGCAATATCAAAAGTAAATATGAGAACAGTGACACACAGAAGAGTAAACCAAACCCAAAAAATACAGTGAAACATCAGGATACACATCTGTGCTGAAATCAGCAACTCTCTATCAATCTAGCTAGGAAATTTTGAAAGCCTTAGTTTCCAATCCTGGAAATTCATTGAACCTCATGGCATTTCTTTAATTTTAAATACACATAAAGTAGTTTGGATAATTGACAGTGATTACAAAATGTACAAGAATGATTTGAGTCATTCTGTTTTAGCGTATCCTTTCAATAGCCAGTAAGTTGAATGTCTATGTACCAAACCACAGAAATAGGATACTCAAAACAGGAGAGATTTTGGTACTTGAAATCATTGCAAGTGATAATAAAAGCTCTTGCTAACCATTAAACAGCTGCACAATTCAAAGATATGACAAAGAGTGAAAGAGTGTACCTTTTCTCCCACTTTGTAAGTTGGTGGAGATGGCATCTTAATGTTTCTAATATTTACTATAGGTGCATCTTCTTCTGGGAGGGCTGGGGAAAGCTTCTTCTTATTTTGGATTTTGTCATCTATTTCCTGAATTATTTGTTCTGCCATGTTTTTTGGCAGGGGCTTTCCATGCCAGCTTTCCTTATCTTCAACACCTGTGCATTTGAAATTACATTGTAAGAAAAATATAAAAACCATCTTAAGTTTTTAGCTGCAGATTTTACCCAGATAAAAGGGCAGTACAGTGTGACAAGTCTAGTACAGTCCTCCAATGAAGAACTTCCTTATTATTCCCACCGAAAACAATTACAACAATATTCACTTGCATTAAGACAGACATATTTGAATATGTGAAATAGTCAAACTCCATATATTCCAAACTAGTCATGAAATTCCAGTGTCTTCCACTGAAATTGTTTTTAAATTGGCACTTAAAAGATCTGATCCATCAGTGTGGCAAGAAGTAAACATTTAATCAGTATGAACAGTTAACATGAAATTTCAGCAGTTAGGTCTAAATAAACAAACTCAGCTAAAGTTTCAAACTGCAATTAACCAAGCTGTCTAGTCCAAACAAGACCTGACATTCTACAGCTTTATATCAACAGCTCCTGATGTCTCTCCACCTGGCACTAACAGCAAAATTACCTCTCTGGCTGATACATTGCTTTTCACTGAGTAAATCACTAAGAATAATGAATTTTACTTGCTTGCTCAATGAAAAGGAATGAAGATATTCATTCCTGTTATTAATATTTATCTGGTCAGAGAGATAAAAGTCACTGCTAAAAGCTATAGCTGCTAAAAATACTGCTAAAAAACTGCTAAAAGATGTAGCTGAACAGAATCATGGCGACCCAGACACAATGAATATGCATTTACCCCGTTCTATGGATAAAATGCTCAGTAGCTAGCACACATCTCACTTGCAGGAATCACAATTATTTTCTTATCTCTAATGTTGTTGAGAAGTATAAAGAGTTTGAAAGACTTTTGTATACTATAGCTCAGATGTGTAGATACATATCTGTCCACTAGACAATGACACTGAGGCAAGTTTCACACCATGTGAAAACTACTAAAGGACCTTAGAGGTACGATGAACTCCAAAATTCAAACAGCTGCTAATCTACAAAATAAATTCTATGGACTACTGCATCTGAATGAATTATGCATCAGATGATATGAAACAACCTGTAGTATGACCAGATAGCTTATGTACCACGTGTCACACAGCTTTGTCACAACTGCAAACGCAGCATCCCTCCTTTTCTACACATTTATACTGCCTGGCTGGTAACAAGCAGACCCAGTTATCTGCAACACAGGGAGGTGTGTGACAAGGTACTCCCTTCTCAGAGTAGTCTCTGTGAGCCTAGGGATCAAGAGCAACCCAAGAATGTCACCCTCTTTCGCTATGGAAATTTTTCAGGACCTAGTCATATGGTCCAATGTTCCTCCCTGCCCCCAGCCACCTTCCAGACTAGAAAAGACTAGAACTACTCAAACACACCTGACAGCAGGGGAAATCCTGCTCTGCAAGTGGGGATCTATAAAAGCCCAGTCAACATGGAAGCACACCTGTCTGTAAAAACTGGGAGCCACACACATCTTTACCTGCCTCCAATGAAACTTCGATCTAATGTCCTCCGTAAGAAAAAGCAACAAAGGAAAACACAAATTGGGTTAAATTCTGAGTTTTCAGCTTGTATCAAAAAGTTGATAGGATCTCAACCTTTTTCTACCGTATGAAACATTAAACTCCTATTATTTTTTAGTAATTGCATCTTTATTGCAGCACTATGTACATATGATACACATAGGTGTATGCAAAGCAATAGCTGTTTTATTACCTGATATGCCTTTGCCTTTGAAAGTCTTTGCAATGATAGCTGTTGGCTGATGTTTGGCCTGGCCAAAAGCTTTGCAAAGTTCCTCCACACTGTGTCCATCAACAATGATAGCATGCCAGCTAGAAACACAAACAGATCAACTGTTCATAAAAGGGTTTAACATGTGACACTTCAGTAGTTAGCAATAATGATAAGAAATACTACCTTCATTCCAGTGAATTATCTTTTTAGGAGATACAAAGTATGCCAGAGACATGAACTAGCATTCATGTAATATCATAAAATACCATAGTTCCATTTTTAACTCAAAGTGAGTCACAGAACAATTAACAGCTACTAGCAAAATTCACAGCCCACAGTTAACTAAGGTATCCTACATGTCTTCATAGATAATAACCATTTTTAATCACAAGAGCAAACCAAACATCTAAAAATTCATTGAAAAACTGTCAATGAAAGTTAAAATAAAAATGCTCAATTGTGAGTTACATGGCTGCTATTGTATCTCACAGTGTTTTACATCCAAATAGACATTTTGAAACTAAATGAAAGCACATATACAAAACATTCTGTTACAAGTATTGGTTTACGTGCTCTTTTTTTCTGATCTACTTGCTCTGACAGTACAAGTGGTCAAACAGTTATAAAAATCTCTATCTAGCATGATAAAAACTGTTCTAAGATCCTGTAGCAGTGCTTTTACTTTAAACAAAAATTCCTGTCACTTCTACTATTCCTGCTGTGCCAATATCAGGCATCATGAAAGACCATCTCTTTTGGCAATGGCATCCTTCAGAGCTGAAAGCTCATTTGAAAAATGCTGAAAAGAAAATACATCATACAGTTTCAAGCAGCAGACTATACTGAACTTTTCCCAATCACACACCCGAAAGCCTCACAGCGTTTCTGGTAAATTTCAACGTGATGCTGCAGAGGAGCAGGGTCACTTTGTCCAAGGCGGTTAACATCAAATATAGCAACGAGATTATCAAGCTTGTAAAACCCTGCAAAGGCCATTGCCTCCCAAACGGAGCCTTCAGACAACTCTCCATCTCCAAGCAGACAATACACTCGATAGCTGGAAGAAGAAAATTAAAAAAATAACCAAGTTTGATGTGTAAACAAAATTAAATCAAAAGCAAAACCCCTCTAAAAATTCATAGTGAGAACTCCATGTTTTTTCTAGGCCAAACTCACACTGCTCAATGTGTTCACCTCACATAACCTTATGTAACATTAGACAAATTAAATTAGAGATACTTTTGAGCTGTTATATATAAAAAAAGAAAACAGGTAAGAAATACTGTACTGCTTTCCAGACCTGTGTCTCAAAAAAATCAGGTCTTAAGCCTCCTATTGCAAAGGCTTGAATGAACAGGCCCATTAGACACTGTCACTGTGACTCAGCAAGATCACTAACAATGCATGAATGGGCACTGCCTGCTTCCTCATTCCGGCCATATACTGTCTGGAAGGATGACCAGTAATTTAATTTCAGGAAACTACAAATTGGGGATGAACTCAGCTACAGATTAAAGCATGTTGCATAATCAAATTCAGAATCTGGGAAAAAGATAAGCAGCGTGATATGACTTTGTAGACTATTTCTGTAAACGCTGCAACTGCAGCTTTTTATTGAGGTAAAAGTCAGCAGGAGTACTGCCTCATCTCTACAGAGTTCAGCTGTTGTATTTTTCTTTCATTATCACTCTCTTTTTTTTTTTGGGATGACAAAACTTTGTAAGTTTTCAGGATCTGAAAAAAAATTGTAAATTAGCTTTCAAATAGGTAATTTAAAAACAAAATTATCAAGATGGCTGTTAGTGATTTGTTTTTACTAGACATTAAGCTATAGCAGAAGCTGCTCCCCAGTATTGCATGCAGGACCACCTTTTTCTTCCATCATGTAAGCACTGGTTAGATTTTTTCCACACGTAGCATCTGTTAAACTCAATTAAAATCAGCAAGTCATCTTTCACAGAAATGATTTCACGCTAGTGAAGTGTAGGACACATTAACTGGGCAGCCTCTGCTTGAATGTACCAGAACTGTCACAAAAAATATATCAACCACATCAGGCTATTTTCCTCCTCATACAGATTTGCCTTTAGACATCTACTTTTCTGGTGCACAAAACAAATGGCAGAAGCAGTCATTTTTGTCTCTATGGAGTGCCTTTCTGATAACATTTTGAAGACCTACTTTATGATTCAATGGTACTATTTTTGACCATGATAATTTCCTATCTAAATAAACGTTCTCCATTACTTGTCATGTGATTATGAACAGAGGTTCTCTCTGCTTTGGATCTTCCTTCAAAACGGACACAGTGCTCATCTCAAAATGGCTAGCAATTACTCTCTGGAAGTTAGAGGCTGCTCCAACAATTTACCACTGCCTCTGTGTAGGGACATCCCCCTGCTCTACTGTCAGATTACAAAAGGAACACATGTGCACTAATTCTTGCTAATCTGTAAATCCTTGGTAGTTTCACTGGCAACGGCTCTGTAATTATCAGGCCAGTACTCTATCATTTAAAACCTGAATGTGATGTAAGATTTGAGAATGAAGGACAGAATAAAGGAGTTGTTGGGTTTTTTTGGGTTATTTTTTTTGTTTGGGTTTTTTTTTTTTATCTGATTGAGATAAGAATAGAATTTCACAAGATATATCCATAGAATGCCTATAATCATGAAATATGAAGATGGAATTACCTGGCTCTGTCAAAGAATTTGCCAGTGTATGCCATGCCACATGCAGCACCAAGACCCTGACCAAGGGATCCAGTGGCCACATCAGTGAATGCTTGTCTCTGAAGATAAAAAGACGATTATTTTACAGTTAATAAAGAGAGGAACTAAATTCCGGTGCTAAAAGACGGTTCAAGCGACATCAAAATTCAGCTTCTCAGCCATAACAATTTAGAGCACGTCTCCAAATCTTGCCCTTGTTCCCCTTCTTTCTCTACAGTGCATTTACTTTGAATATCAGTATCACAAGCTAAACAGGCTCTCCAAGAGGGAATAGTACCCTGTGGCCCAAGAATTTCTTAGCTGTATGCTGAATGGCAACAGCTAAGAATTGGTGATTTTCTGTAAAAAAAAAAAATGAATCAACTGAAACAACTGATTGAGAATGGAATGACCAATGAGGTGACCAAATTGGATATAAACTCTTGAAATACCTCAAAGCTTCTTAAGAGACGAGAAAAGCCATGCTGGAACTTTATATAAACCTTTTATAAATGGAAAATATTGACACAGGAGAGTGTAAGGGAACTTTACTACAATAATGAAGGCAATTTTTACATGCTCAAATGCAGACACTGATTCTGACACTGATGTGAAGCCATAAATATCATCATCCTTCTTAGAAGTCTGTATCTTTCCTGTCCTGTATCTGGCAACCAAGAACTGCTGCAAAACACATGTATTCCTTTTTATACAGAAAACACCATCTTATATCAAAGATTATAAGCACTCACTGGTACTGGGTGTCCTTCTAAGACAGAATCAATTTTCCTCAAGTTCAGTAACTCTGCTTCTTGTAGAAAGCCAGCCTCTGCCCAAACAGAATATAAAATTGGTGCTGCATGACCCTAGAGAGAAACATAAATTTTAAATGAAGCACAAGTTTCACAATGTCCTAGTATGAAGGCAAGATTCTACAAAGCTGACAAACTCTGGAATCAGGTTCTTATGTCTACTAAGAAGACACCGAGTTTGCTTTTACAGTGCAACATTCACACTGATATGTGTTTTCAAGTCCCCCAAGCCCCTGCATGGAGTACCCCAACTAGCTGACTACAGTTAAGACAGAAAGAACAAAGTAGTCTCAAGGGCTATTTAGGATGACCTTAAGAAACTCAACATGGAAGAGTAAGATCTCTCTCTCCACTATGCAGGTTTAATTCCCAAAAGTAGTTTTGGTATCCAAATGAAAATCTTTGATTCAGTTTGCTTAGGTCTGTTTCAAGAACTGACCACTGTTCACTAAAGCAGTAAGCAGATGGATGAGCAACTATGCTATCCCATTAGGACTTCTTGAAAATGTTTGCATTCAAGGTAAGATGCAGTGACAACAAGCAAAATTTTAAGTTTTATACTCTTATATTCTTGCAGCCAGGTCCAACTGGGCAAATGCAAAGTAGTGGGCATCTTCCACCCATGGAAAAATTAGGAGTCGAAACGCATGCAGAGGTTTGAAGCCATCTAGCAGCTTTGTGTGGAAACCCTGATTAATTAGAGAGAGGTAAAGGAAACACAAAGCAGCAACTCTTCTTGCTTTACCCCCTCAGCATTAGTTACTTGCTTTTTATCCTGTTACTTATTTCAGAAGTGCAATCAGAAGTGACAACAGTTATTGTATCAAGTGCAAGGGTGTAGATCGTCAGCTAAGCAGCACTATTGTAAGCTACCACGTGAAGAACTCTTACTCAGACATGGAACCTGTCTCACTGAAATACTTAAGCTGCTATTTTTCATATTGTTATGCTTTCTGAAGGCCTCTCAATGGCTTTTATGTGATATATTCTAAATGTCCCTGTGAATTGCAAGGGCACAATACGAGAGGGGGCGGAAAAACTAATGGCCAATCCAGATTGTAGTTGTATGTGTGTTCTGAACCATAGTGGATTCAGAAGTAGCATTGACTTTAATAATCACACTGGCACAGTGGGAATGCAAGCTACTCACTAACCTACCGTAACTATTTCATATAATGCTCCCTGAAAAGCTGACAGTAATTGGTGTGCATTGTGACGTGACTGCAGGCACAACAGCATGGCTACATTTAACAAGTAGAGCACAAAAGCCAACTGTGACTTACTTGTTTAAAAAATGGTTACAACAAAATAAACCAGATGCTAATATTTTTCAGATTTATAGACCATATAGTAATATTTTATTACTTAACATCAGAATAACTTAACAGAGTGAAGACTTATCAAGTTTTAATTGTCTTTAGGAAACAAAGTCCAAGCTCTCCAATACATCCAACACACTTGTATGTAGATGCAAGCATAAGTAAGCATAAGTCAAGAAATGAAAGACTCCTAGAAGGCAAGTTAATTTAATTTACAGACAGTTCTTTACTGGCAGACTGCAACGGTATAGTGTAATAGTTATTATTTTACCTTTGAAAGAACAAACCGGTCGTTGCTGGCGTTTCTGGGATCTTGCACTTTGTACCTCATGGTATGGAAAAACAGCACAGACATAATCTCTGCTGCACTGCAACATGATGTAGGGTGGCTACAAGTCAAGACAGACCCAAGATTACCACTTCTCATTATTGTTTGCTCAGGACCATATCTTTAAAATATCACTACTCCTCAGTGCCCTACTACTCAGCTTTAAAATACAAAGTCTTAAGTGATTTTGATAACCCATCCCATTTATCACTATCCCAATTCCAATTAGTTGTACTTTGAGACAGTGAGAGCCTTCTTATGTAGTTGAAGTGCATGTTAAAAGATAGACCCTGGTGACAGCTCGAGGATGTATCTTTTAGAGCTCTCTGTTCTTCATGCCAAAGAACTCCACTCTAATCAGTGACTGTGAAGCACAGGAAGTAGTATGACCCTGTGCCTGAAATCACACGCTACTGATTTACCTGACAGCAGAAATTCACACTGATGCAGAGGAAACAAAGAGAGGTTTCCACAGTACTTTAGCCATTCACTGAGTGAAGGAATTATAAAGCGTGGCATCATAACTTGTTCAGGCTCTGTTGCATAAGCAGGGACTGGTAACACAAGATTAATTTTTGCAGAATGTTCTAGAAGATCTAGAACTGTGTAACATAGGTACCATGTTATTTACCACATTTGAGCTGATAGAACTAGAATTCAGATTTCTAAAGAGGGCATTAAGAAATATAGTTCTTGTATACACAGGACCATTTCAGGAGGAATGTCATATTGTATCAACAAGTGCATAGAAAATTACATGAAAAGGGTTATTTCCAAGTGGCAAATACTGAGTTACTCCAAGACAAGCTATATTGCATTTGAAGTGTAATAGAAGGGCATACAATTACTTTTATTAATCTACATTACTGTAATTTAAATAATGATCACTGTAGGCACTTTGAAGGGATGGCACCACTTGACCACTTGAGTGGATCAGCACTGGCATTTCACTTGCAATAAAGCATGACGGGGGTAAGGAGGCTCTTTAAAAACCTTTGTGGAGAATAGAAAATAGCATTTTTCAGATTTTATTTGCATAAATATAATCATTCTTGACACCAGGTTGCTACTGAAGTACAGGAAAGTGAATGATTAATAGTCAGAAGGGCATGGCTGCAGAAATCTGCATCAGCTTTGAAAAGAACTTGCAGTCTCATTTTGCTTTCTCTTCATCTTTTAACATCATGCTCTTAAAATATTTGACCCTACTTGTAAAACTGGATAAACTTACTATGAAAATGACATATTTTGTTTCCCACATGTACATTTACCATGCATGTTAGGATTAGACAACACTTTCACTAGAACTTTAATCAGAATAGACTCTTACAGTAGTAATAAACTTTCCCTCCCAACATCCCCAACAATGCTGAATAAGAGAATAAAAACATGCAAAACACTAGCAAAATATAAATTCCGGTTAGTGTCCATCCCTTAGTAAGTACTCACACACAGGGAACCAAAAGAATTAGCTTTAAACCATAGTTCAAACATATTAGTAAATATTTATGTATTTGAGTTAATCAATAAGCCTTACATGCTTGTTTAAAGCTTTCATTCCTTTAATTTTATTAACTTTATACTTAACCATACTTCTATGAACTCCTGGTCTTGGTAAAAAAAGTTTTAAACAACCTAAAATGGCAACGTGTGGAAATAAAAAAGTAGAAAAATTTAATAAATTACTTGAAAATGTGTGAATATAAAATCTCGTTAAAACTACAGGTTAATTAAATTGCTTCCTACCAACAGAAATTATCCCAAGCTTCACTACATATCGCATACCATAAAATCTAAAATCGACTACACTGTTTTCTTTATATGTAGCCCTCTTAACTACATCTACTGCTCTTCTATTAGGTCACACTTTTCTCCTAAGCCTAGCAATATGTATTTGGACTACTTGTACAAGAGGAGGAAAAAAAAAAAAAAAAAATCACAGTAAACCATCTGCACTGTTCTCACGCAACCTTCCCCATTCTATTCCTGATAAGAGGTGGTGACCTGATGAACATGCTCCTCTGACAGATAACTGCTACTGAAGAACTGCATTAGCTTTGAAATACAGCCTTTTAGTAGGAAACCAAAGTACATCAGAACACTGAAATCCTGGATCCACACACACAAAAAGTAAACCAAAGTACTCCAATTATTCCCATGTAGCTTGGTAGATTTTTTTTTTAATACTGTACATCAATTTGTATTAGCTCCATCTACACATTTCAACTGAAAAAGAATGGTGGTGGAATGTTAAAATGGAACACTGAACGAAAGGCAAAAGCCAAAAAAAAAAAAAAAAGTGATCACACCATGTTATGAAACTTAACTGCCTCTTAAGATGCAACTTCCACTTTTAAGAATTTAACCATGTAATTCTAGGAAGCCAGACAGTGTTTCAAAACTGCAGAAATTTATCATGAGCTACAGGAGACTCTACCATTTCTGATGAAAATGTCTGCGCTACTTATCTAAAAGAGAAACATGTTCCATGCCCAAAAGCAAGTATGTTCAATCCTTACAGCTAACTCAATCAAATCTTTTTCCCCACATTTTAAGCACAACACTTATTTTCTAGTTCACTGAATTTTTACACTACACCTGGTAAAGTACTCAAAGTGACATGTTTGAGCATCAGGATCAGACTACCTGATCTTTTAGCCCTTGCCTAGACAAGGGCTGTACTTTCTTTAACAAAAGTTAGACAAGTAAAGACTGCCAAGAACTGCTGTGTCAGACCCACTGTGGAACCACTCATGTTGCAATATATGCCACAATTTACAGAAATTACTTCCTTGAAAGAAGTAGGCAGATCCCATTTTGTTTGAAGTCCATTTATTGCAAGTATTTCCTTCAGTTTTACAGACTATACCTTTAACAAACGCAAACTTCCTTAAAGTCAATGCAAGCACAATAATTCCTTTATTAACTCTAAACTTCTCTTTAAATTTAACTTGCATTCAAACCCCTTTCTACATTTTTTCTGTACACCAGCAACACAAGCAAAATTCACTGCCTCTAAGAGGTTTTGGAATGAATATTCATCATGTATAGCTGGTTTAGAAATGTACGTGATTTGCCCAATATCTCAACAATCTTTGAATGTCTTTTTCTGTTAGGCACATAACTACACCATCATCTTGGTAACCAAATCTTAATAATTAAGGAAATATATGAGCTGTCAACAGAATCTTCCCGCTAGAGCTAATCTTTCATAATCTGCTCATTACCTGGTTGTGCAGTAATTCCAGACTCCACACAGCTCTAGTGCTAGAATGAGCTAGAGTGATTAATAAAATACCTTTGTGTAAGAGGTACTCAATATTGTAGGATAAAAAGTTTCAATAAAACTTTTACTGTTTTTCTGTCAGTATGGAGAAAACAGTTTTACTATTGAATTTCATGGACTGTAGAAGAGAAGCAAAGGCTGTAGCAAGAGTCTTATTCTATAAAAGGCACAAGAGGAAATTAGTTTTTACTGCAGATAAACAACAATTGATATATATCTCTGTGGCCTGAAGCGCAAGACTGTAGCCCAACCTCAACCACACAGATTTATCTCAATTTTTTTTTTGCCTACAATTTTCACCCAGGCTTGCATAACACTACCTATACATTGTAGCTTTCAAATAAATTAAGAACTAAAAGAGCAGTTGTTGAGCATCCTATACTTTTCACTCCAGACTGGACCAAACAAGCTTCAGTGTTGGGAAAACCCACACCTACGACTAGCTTAGAGGTTCCCATACTCCTATTTTACAGCAAGAATCAAAGCAGCATTTTCACTTGCTGTATGCAAAATGAATGAGTAAAGTTCAGTTTCTGTATGCTTTGAGAAAGAGTCATGTGAGGTAACCCATGCCAGACACAGGGTGGACAGTGCAAGGCAATTCAAAGAAGCTTTACAGTATTTTACACAGAACCTTTCTCCACACAGACCTCAGCATCCAGAGGACTCCTTCGTGGTTTTTTTTTTTCTTTTGTTGGTTGGTTGTTTTTTGGTGCTTGTTGTTTAAAACACACACACACATACACACTACGGTCATCTTCAATGCCATCCAAAGGAGGAAATTGCAACACAATGGGATATATGAAAAAAGAAAATAAAAAAGGCCACCACTCTATATGGAAACACTCAAATGTATTATTCAGGCAGAAAACAATGGCTTTAATTTTACATGAGTAAAAGAGGATTGTTTGCAGAGATTTTTTTTTTCCATAGGTAAAGCACGATCAAAGGGAGGATAACGATGGAATCTGCACACATCAGAGCCTACACTAAATCCTGTCCAGAGGCCTGAATAAACTGCCCATTTGAGACCGCGGGCATTTCACAGATAATCCCACTTGGGCTCACTTGAAATTCTGTGCAGAATTAGTTCCAACTGACGGGCACGAAATGAAAAAGAAACCGCTTGTGCCTCAGGCACAAATTCTTTGGTTTTCAGTCCTGCATCAACTTAGCATTCCCGGCCTCTCTCGACTGTCACAACAGCCGTCGGCACCGGCGACCGACGCGGACGCGCGGCGGGGCAGCTGCTGCCCCGGGGCTGGGCTGGGCCGGGCGGCCTTTGCCCGAGGGAGCCTCACACCTCGCTCGCGGCCGCCATTTCCAGATGTGGTACCTCCATATCGAGCCGACCCCCGCGAAGCCCCTGACATACTGGCGGGTGTCGGGACAAGGGGGTTCCAGGGACATGGTTGTGACCCTCGCGGTATCATCCCTCTCCCACAGCCCGCGCTTCGGCACGTCCCGCACATCTCGTCCCAATTCCCGCGCATCACCCATCCCGCCCGGGGCCGCCTTAGCCCTCTCGCGGGAGGAACGTATGGGCCGCCAGCATCCCCGCACAGCCAGCGTTCTGCACAAAGGGGAGAAATACTGACGAGGGAGAAGCTCTGCCGTCATAAGACACCAGCGTGTCCCCAGGCAGCGCGTAACGGGCAGACGGAGTCCAGCACAGCCGCTCCTAGCGCCACCCTGCCCTTGCCTCGCCGCCGGTCGGAGGCACGCCCCGGGATGCGGATGTGCAGCTCGCAGGAGCGGTGGGCGCCTCCTGACCGCGGGCACACAGCGGGACTGGCGTGCGGCCGGGGCACAGCCCGCCTGCCTCACTCACCCGGAGCCGGCTGCGGTCGTGGCCTTGATGGAGCTGATGCGGAGCCGGTTGGCCGTGTCCTTCAGAGCCTGCAGGGTCTGCTGGTCGGGCTTGTGGTAATCCTCCATGTGGGCGAAACAGCAGGGCGGCGGCGGCAGAGGGACTCAGGCAGCGGTGGCAGATGGAGATGGCAGGGCCGGTGGCACTCCGCGAGGGCTGTAGGCAGCACGCCTCAGCAAGGCCGTGCGGTGCAGCGGGGGCGGAGAGAGCGAAGGAGCCAGCAAGCGGGCAGGCAGCCGCCCCGCGCCCCGCCCCGCGCCGCGCGCACACCGCCCGCAGGAGCGGCGGGGTGGAGCCTCGCGGGCCGCTGGCTCCCCCTGCCGGCGCCAGGAGGCAGCTCTGGGAGCCCGCCCGTGGCTGCGCGCAGGCGCCGTTGGCGCCATTTCGCTCCCCGCCGGTGAGGAGGGGGCGGGTGACAGCCGTTCACAGCCCGGCGCAGTAAGTGGGAGCGGTCATGAGGCTGTGGGTAGCAGCGCCGGGCTTCGAGGGAAGGGCTCCAACTCAGGTTTTTCCACCGTTCAAACCTTGCTCGATACATCTGTTTCAATTTCCACCTCAAGCCTGTTCTTGTCTGTAAAAGCATTTCATGTTATCCAGTGCCTCTTACCACTAACCTTGTTTCTCTACACAAGCAGAAGTATTAACAGAATTATCCCAATTGGTTTCCTTTCCATAAATAGTTCACATTTCTACAATACGTAGAAATTTGTAGAATTTGACAAATACAGACTTCTATTTGGATAAAAGAGTTACTTCACCAGCCATAATCAGAAAATAGATTTTCTCTAGCTATTCTGAACACTGTATTACAGCTACAAACTTAATGAGGCAAAGTAACGCTTCGTTATTTGTTCTAGAAGGCTTGAGCAGCACTAGAAGTCAATCTGAAAACAAACACACAAACCCCCCGAACACAACAACTTAGACAACAACAAAATACTTCACATCTTGCTCATGAAACTTCATGTTGGAAGCTGTGTTACATGATTTTAAATGTAAACTGTTACATCTACTGATCTATCATCTAATTTCATAAGACACTAGTCGTGTGTACTGTTTACATAAGAACCCTGCAATTCTGTCTACAGGACTCTGAAGACACCTGTATTTACAGAGTATCTATCCATGCTCACTTGGCAAATTGCAGCTAAAAAGTAACATGTGAAACGTAGCAAGGTAAGATTGAAACTTTCATATACTTTCATTTATTGGAAGAAATAAAAGCAGACACCATTCTCTTAAGCTTAATGGTTTTCTTAAACTGTTGCAGCAGCCTTTTCAAAAATCTTTTCAATAATAATTAAAAAACCCAAACCAACCCAAAACTTCAAAGAAAGGCTAGACAGGAAATAGGCTACATGCCAGGAAGAAGAAGAAAAAAAGGAACCAAACAACTGAACTTGATGGCAGAGTTCATTTTAGAGAGCACTATACAAAACTTAGTTGCTCTACCACTTGCTAGTTTCCCTGCCGTCTTCCTGTTGAAATCCAATTTGTTTCCAATACATGGACTTTTTTTGTTCTCCTGGAGTTACGATGCCCAAAGGAATATGATCAGTAGGGGACTGTGAAAGATCTCAGGAGTTAAAAGTATCATCGACAGGAGAGCTACTGATAGAGGGCTCTTCAGATTTTCAACTATAAATACCTTATCTACTGGAGAACTAACAGTAAATTCAACCATTAACGTCCCCATTAATGATCCTTAAGCGAACCATATATATGCTATATAGCAGCAAATATCTTGCTAGCTATCTGGCTGTGCCATATCCTCAAACAGGCCTAAAATCAGTGTCATCTTGTAGAGTGAGGATTACCAACCTCTCTGAGCAAGTCACACAACTTTCCTTTTTTTTTTCCTTTGTCCTTCCTTGCATGCTTTCAACTACTTCTTGATTTTTCATGAGTTGACTCTCACTTGATTCTGTCTGCAGCCACAAAGTCAGAAGGCAAGTCTAAAGTAGTTTCAGTCAGAACTACTGTCCTGGATCAAAGCTCCTGATCATCCCTGCTTACTGTCATTAGGCTTGCCCTGCAGAGCAGTCTCAGAGCTCATCAACTGCATTGCTTTCAAATAAAGATGAAACAGAAGATTCAGTCTGAGAAAGCAGCCAGTACACCCCAGCCATTAATGAGTACTCAGTCCAACAGGAAAGACAGGAGATAGCCTGGAGCACAGTTCAAAAACACTTATAGTGCAGTTGCGTCTTCAGCAACGTCTCATATTCTATAGACCTGCTATCCTGGAATCTCCTACCTGCTGATGTAGGCAAAGCCACAGAACCATCTAACTAGCCGCTCCATGCTGATTAAAAGCAGCTGTTAAAATACTGGCTGTGCTGGGGAAGAGAGTAGCAATTTTTCTATCACTCCTGCTGTTTAAACACCTTCCTTCAGACAGATCTTGACATCTGGCTCAACCATCATCTCAGTGACATGGATAACTTCACGTCTGTTGAGTGAGGTTAGGCAGCATAACTTGGGTTACCCTAATCTGTGGTTGAGAAAAGCAGCATAAAATAAATTCAAGTGAGGCCAAGCATAAGTGAAATAATGGCTACGAAAAACAGAATGAAAAAACCATAAGTATCACGAGAACAATCAAGTGATTTCTACACCGTATTTTTGCTTCTAATAGATTTACACCATGTTTTATGTATATACAGTGTAAATTGTAAGCACTGCCAGGCTGTTACTGTTTATCTCTGCATACTTGATTGGTAGTGGCAAAGTGAAATAAGTCAACTAAAAGACTTCAGTCACTCTTTGCTCCTTAGTGAGTGTTGTTTTCCCGTCAATCCTTTTAAACACACACCAACTAGATCATAGCCTCAATTTGGGCTTTATTGGTCCAGGCTGATTTCATTCTTTGGCTGAAGGGTAAAGCCTGTGATGTCTGTTATTACAGTGAAGGTGTGCTCTCAAATCTTCATTATAAAGATGGCTTCCTAACAAACAGTCTCCCAAGTGTACTGTATCAATCTGGACATCTGGCACTTTCTTTCCCCCCCCTCCTGTGAGAAAATACAGGGAATGATCTGTATAAGATCAGTATTACTATGGCTCACAATTTAGTTTTCTCTGTGTGTTTAAGACAGACACAGCTTAGATAATGTCATTGGGAGATTACTGCCTGCAGCTCACCCTCCTTTCCCTGAATCCTCATGCTGCATCACTGAGTTCTTCAAAGAGCATACACAGGATGAAATTCCACCTTGTGTCAGTGCCTCCACTTTGATCTACTGAAGTGGCATGTTATTTCTGCAACTTTGACCAAGTGTGATGGACTGTAAAGCAATAGCTAAAGTCACGGTATACACTGCGTACAAGTCAACCTCTCCACCATTCTTGGCATTTGCCCCTGAAACCACATACGACATGATTAAAACAAGGATGTAAATGTATGGACAAAGTCTTGCTTCAGTATGTACATAACCAGATATTTTAGCTTCACTACCAGACCAGACAGCTTCTTAAATACATACACAAGACAACTGGATTTTTCCATCCCCCTCCACACATTTCACAGTCAGGGCATTATGTGCAGCAAAGGCGCAGAAGCTGAGCTATGGCTGTCATTTGCTGAGATACTGCAAAAATTCACTGCTGACATAAGTACACGCAGTGCTGTTTACCAGAGCACTCAGTGCTGCTGAAATCCAGGCCATATATCTACCACGGGGCTACCTGTCCAGTTTTCTCTTAAAAACTAATTTCAAAAGAAATTCCAGAATCAGTGTCTAGTAGGAACACTGGGTGGTTAGGTACCTCACGACCTACAAAATCCAAACAACAGTGTCTAAAGAAAATGAGGGGAGGCATGGGAGGAAACCAGTGGGCTGTGCAATTGCAGTTGAACACTGTATGGATTCCAGATAATCTGCCAGTCACTGCTGACATGGATTGCAACCTTGCTAGTCCTGAACTAGTATAGTGTCCAGGTTTCATTTCCTTTGCAGAGTACCTTAAAAAAGACAAGTTATGCAGTGGAATCCCAATCATTGTAGTCTGGCGTATAGGAATGCAGGATATTCTCAGAACAAACCTGGTGCTGCAACTCTTCCAGAGATGAGTCCACATTGTCACATCTTACTCAAATTCTGTTCTTTTGGCGTTACTGGCAAGTGGCTTTAGTTAAGCAGAAGTGCAAACTCAAGTAAACACCCTGTGAAAAGAATATTCAACAGGCTGTGAAATAATGATCATCTCTGCAGTTCTCACTGGAGCATGAAAAACACTTAAACCATCCTTTAGTTTCCACAGAACAGCAGTTGTCTCTGCTGCACAGGCTACAAACAGCTATAACCAGCATCTGGAAAATGCAAGGTTTCCATGTCATGCCTGATGTAGAAATGCCCAGACAGGGAAACCAAAATCACCTTTGAAGTCCATAGAATGGGTTACAAGATACATACACACAAAATATATTCTTACTTCAGCTCAGCTCTAACCTTCTCTTCTGATGCAACTGTCAATGTAAGCTGCCAAAGGAAAAATGTTTATGGAAAGTTTTGTAACAGAATGGACCATTTCTGAGCTACAGGCAGCCAAATATTGGATAAAAATATTTAAAATTCATAGTAAATTTTATATTGCCTCTAAATAAAATGTCATTTAGGAAAAATGAACTGGAAAACAAATGATATATTTCCAAAATATGGCAATTTTATGGTACCTGAAAAACGTTCAGATTAAACCTAACAGGCCAAATGTCTTAAGGTAAGTTTTATGCTAAGGCTTTTTAACCTCTATGTAACATGTATACTATCAGAGATATATCATTGCCTGTTCTACACAGCTAAAAGGAATTCACTGTGACTGGTTTTGGTAATTGCTCTGCTGTTTGATGAGGTCTAGGGAAGTTATTTTTGCTACAGATGCAATAAATTTACAATATTTAAACTGAAATCTGTAATGCTAAAACACTAAGACTTGAAGGTATTTGGGTTCCACAATTGTCAATATTAAAACTATGTACAAAATTTTGGTAAATTCACAAACTGAATTTTAATTTTTTGCAATTTTCCTTGTATTACCTCTTAGCATAAATACAACATACTGATTTAATAGCAGTCTGAGGCATTTGCCTCCATCTGTGCTTGAAAAACCTGATGAATACATAAATGTTCCACAGTCACTTCATCACGTTTGCTTTGATTCTTAATAATTCAGCTTTCATAACACTTATTTTTCAAACCAGGTGGGAAGTTATTAGTCAGTTTACACTGCTTAAGTGAGTATCTCTATTGAAATAATTTGATAAAATGAAAGAATAAAGAGAGCAATCTCTCCAAAAGCAATGCCTTCACAGGTTCTGTAAATTTAGAAAGATAGTAGAGACAGCTGTAATGCCTCAATAAAAGCAGGACTTACTTGTGTTGCAATGTATATGGAAATAAAGAAACTGAAAGACATTTTCTTCAGCTCCTCTTCTGCAATGCAACATGCTTTGACTATTTCTTGCCCTTTGAAAGGGCAGCTGCAGTAGAAGTCCTTCAAAAAGGAAATTGTTCAAGAATGGATGAGTCGGATTTATGCCAAAGCATTCTCTAATCATGCAGACCATTATGCATCACCAGCACATCCCTCCACATGTGCAAAAATACAGTGACTTCAGTTATACTGGAACAGATTGTTTGGCTGGTCTTCAGTAATTAAATTAATTAGAAGCTAAATAATGTTAAGTTTGAAAAAAAAAATCTCCAATTTCTGTGCAACATATCAGGATTTGCAAAAAACAATGACAGGTATCGCATGGGAAACAGGTATAATTGTAATAGTAAGATCTGGCTGTCTTTATTCTTAATCTAAAAATGGAGCTACAGATAGAGCTACATCACAGGTCCAGGCTCAGTAATTATGTAGAGTGCAATCTACATTACTTTCATACATAGTTCTTGTCTAAGTTTCCTTCAGACAGCTATCCTCATATCTTCAGAATATTGATTTATGTTTATTTTCAACCCTTTATTACAAGTACTGCATGTGCTTCCAACCAAGGGGTTTTCTAACTTGGGCTTTCTGTACAGGCTTCTGTTGTGGCCCTATTTCCCAAAGAAGATCTCTCCTTATAACAAATGCTCTGCGTCTTCCATCTCGAAGATAACACCAGGAGCAGGGTATGCTGTAAACCTCAACAGATTCTGTACATAACCGTATCCTGTAGGCTTCATTTCCACCCTTAGATCTCAGTTCTTGTGGTAAGTTTTGTTACATGAGGGAACTGCATCCTCAGAGAACAGAAGCTAATTTATTTGATGCTTAAAAAGTAAACTAGAGAAGACACTTAATATTATCCATAAACCTCAAGTCTACAGGAGAAAATCTGATGGATAACCTGCTAAGCCTTTCCCATCCAATGAGCCACAAGAAGTAAAGCGGGACGTGCAAGCCATATGCTCTTCAAATTAAGACGAGAGTTTTGCATACCTGAGACAGGCTGGGAGCTTGTTGGTCTGTAGATCTCTTGAAGGTTCTTGACTTATTCATGAGGAGAAAAGAAACACAACTTGTACATTCACATCACATACCTCTATGTTTTCAAGTAAGGCCTAAAGGCATGTGCTTTCATTTCAGCAAGCATATAAAGAAAGCCTATTCTTATGTGGTTTTATTTCCCCAAGATTGATTTTGTAAAACAGAACTTCTTGAATTTTAAGGAATAGATTATGGTAGAAATTTTTAAACACCTATTTAAAATGAAAGATAAAGGACAACTAGCTATGAGCAGCCTAGTTCTATGTACCAGATTAAGCTGTAATGTAAAGCCATCAAGTAAAGACAAAAAAAATTAGGTGTTGCCACGAATCAGTCAATTCCATTCTGCTGCTTCAAAACGGGAGGTTAAAAAAACCCATAGCAGGTCTGGCAAATTATGTATTGCTACCTCTAGAATTAGAGCAGGGAAATCACACCTATCAAGTCTGGTTTTGAACACATCCTGAAGTACTCTGGATTTTTACAGGCAAGCCTCATTTGAACTCTGGGAATACCTGAAGATGAATTAAAGCAGTATAGAAACAAAACTGTAACTTAAATTCATCTGTGCTTCAGGAAATACCTTCATAGGTCATACCTGTCTCTCTGCACTATTCTGTTTCACATACTCTTTTGCTATTCTTTCCCTTGGTCACTTGTCAGGAGTCTTCTATTCACTGGTCCTTTCCCTCTCATTTTATTGCAAGTGCTCTTCAAAAAAAAAAAAAAAAAAGGCCAAAAGAAAAAAAAGACATTGAACTTGAAACTTGCAGCTGCATTTCTTAATGTGAAAGGAAATTGGTCTGTTTATCAAATTAAAAATGCCAGCCTACTCACAGCAATATAAAGCACAGCCAGAAGCTGTTCCAATTGTCCTTCAAGCAGGCATGCTGCATGTTTTTTAGTGACCAAATACAAACTGTTTTAGCCCCCAGCAGAAAGTAAGGAGATTTGCCCCCCAGTACGGAAGAAAAAAAAAAGTTACAGATTTTTTCCTCTTGAAAATAACACTAAAAATCTGAACTTACACTCTTGCAGACTATTAGAGCTTCAGAAACAAAAGGAACAATGGAAGATTTTAGGAGGTGCTGAAACATGTTTTGAAGTTTTATTACAAAAATATATTTGCAAACATACAAAATTTTGGATGAAAAATGCTCATTCTTAAACATTTATGCAATAACTTAATAACTGCAAACACACATAGGTGCTATAAAATCCATACCATAACAAAAACGTTAATGATGCAGTATCTACATTTGCTGACTTACAATTATTCTCATTCAGAGAAATTCAGAGAAATCCAGAAATCTTTCCTGAAGCCCCCCTTCTCCATGGCCTTCATTTTGACAGAACATGCAAAAAGGGGATACAATTGGTGCATCTACAGAAGTGATAAAACTCAAAAATTACTAAAAGCATATAATGTACATTAAAAAAAACCCTTAACTAACCATATGCTCATACACTGAATAGATAGGAATAAGTACACTGCCAAATTAGAGATACTGCAATTTTCCCACTTGAAGTGAAAGGAAGATATTGCATCTTAACATTTTTGTAACGTTGCCAGACAAAACTGAGGTGATACATATTGCACACATTCCTCCTGTTAAGATATGCTGTACAAAGCAACCCAAATACCTGGCAAAATGTGGCAAATTTGTTTCAAAACAAGAAGTCCCAAATTAAAGTTTGTTTTCAGTAATATTTCAGAAATTGTATCAGCATCTACATGTGGCGTTACGAGTTTCAGAAATATACCAAAATGAAGCAATTAGAAATGCAAGCAAAAATGAGATATATCTGGCAAGTGTTTAAATATATTGAATATTTATACACAGAATTAAACATTTTATACGAAATTAAGATGAATCACTCAAGTTTAACTTTATTCAATCGTTCTGCAAGTCTGGTTTAATTTGGAAAGATATACTGCTTCTAAGTTAATAGCTGTTAGGCACCTTTCATATAAACCTTGTATTATTTAATAATAGCAGATAAAGTGTAACTACAAAACTGAGAATTTTGATTTTTCCTGAACAAGCAGCTGTAGGTTTAAACCGTCTTTGATTAGCTTTGAGTTTGGTTTATTCTGTTTCTTTTTTTTCCCTAATGCAAATTTATGCTAGCCACAAAACATATACTTCAGTAATACAATTAATTTGGAGAATATGGTCTGAACTGATACTCTTTCAATTCTCATTACTAACAGGTTAAAATCTCATTAATCCAGTATTTTTTATTTAAATCACTTGAAAAAAGTCACAGTAATTTGCTGTGAGAACCCACAATAACTTGTTACACACAAGTTATCCCTACATGCGGATAACGCGAATCAAGCTCTTCAACAAGCTGGTAATTTAAAATTTATACAAAAAGTTGAAATAATTAGGAAAAAAGTTGCTAAATAACACAGGCCACATTTAACAAAAATAATTCAAATTCTACACTGTTGTTGAGCTTGTGTTTTACAATGCAACTTTTCATTGAAGAGGTTTATCTGTTAAACTATCCTGGCACTTGTCATAGATCTCTGTAGTGTGCTGGATGACATCTAGGTTGGTTCCAGTGTCTGTTGGCTACACGCAGAGCAGGCTGAACACCTGCACGTTTGTTCTAAGATGAATAGGTTTGCCTGTGGTAGAAATGCCTGCCTAGTAACTCTGACTTCAACTTTGTTTCTCTTTCCATTCATTTTGAAATTTGGGGAGGAGAAAGTAAACCAATTATGTATTGCTACTAGTACACTACAAAAACAAAGGATCTGCCAACTACTTGTGGCAGTTACTGGGTAGGTGGAAACATGTTAAGGATATTCAAAGTAGAGTCAAGCTCTAAGAAAAGCATTGCTACTCTAAACAGTATTTTGTCAGCTGTATATGACTAAAGAATTCAAAACGCAACTCCTTCCTATGGTTTCTATAGATCTTTGGATATGACTGTATTTAGCAAACAGTACCAATCTGCAGTATCAGCTTCCTATATTTCTGTCTTGGAAACTTTTAATCAAATCTCTTTGACGAAACTGGAAGCTGTCCATAACAAGTAAGAAATTAGAGACTTCATTTTCACTAAATCCAGATAAAAAGCAACTCTATTTGGTTCTGGTTACCCATTTTTGTTCAGAGGAACTGCTCATTGGTTTGTCCCTTTTTGCACACCTTTTACTAAAACCCAACAAAAGAGATTAGTTTAGTCCATGGATCTAATCTGAGTCTCATTGTTTACATGCATACACAGAATTATAGCTCTAGAATTTATGTAGGAAACTCCTGTCTTCCTTAACAAGGCTGTTTATATTGCTGAATTCAAATGCTACCATTAAAGCCAACATATTTCTTGATGAATGTGCACAACGTTAGCATCTTTCCCTGAATCATGCACATTTTTCCAACAAAATACTATATATTTTAACTGGGAAATCTGGACTCAAGGGCTGAGAAGAGCATTTCAGAAGGCAGGTAGTGCTAAACAAAATATATTTTCCACTAAAAAAAGCTATGAAAAAAACTAAAATAGATCAAATACATAAAAATGTAAATATCTATTGTATCTAAAACATACCAATTTGTGAACAAGTCACAGTTAAAGCTCAGTTACTAGTTTCCAATTAAATGACTATGCAACTTGACTACCTTGACATCAACTAATCCTTAGAATATATATACACACATACATATATGTTGTAAGGAGCCAAACAATTTTTTTCTTCATATTTCAATAGTGCTTGAGGGAAAAGAAAGAAGCAGTGCATCATAACTCACTACAGATTATCTTTTTACTCAACGAAGAAAAACTTTTCTACTGGAAAAGCATCCTTTAAAACTACTATTGCTGGAGAAAGTTGGGACCTGAAGTCTTATTAATTACCTTTGCATGCCTTTAAGAAATAAATACAAGCCATGGGTAAACCAACACAGCAGCATAAGAAACTATAATTAGAAATTTTCTGATTTCAAATGGGAAAGTATCCAGTTAAATTCACATTAGTTAATAGTGAATTAATAAATCACATTTAAGAAGTGATAACATTTTAACTAAACTTCAAACTATGAAGCGCACTAGCAATCTGGGAAGAGGGCACCAGAAGAAAAGCACACATTTGTTCCCCATCTGCATAGTTTCCAACATTGCAGTTCCAAGGCAACTGAGGAATGAAAGCCAACTATGACATGGTCCATCAGTAAGCTGAAAGGGTAACAAAGTGTTTAACTGTATTGAACTGCTGAACAGGAAGAGGGTCTTCTTGCAGTGGTGGTCTCCTAATTATAAATTTGAAACAAGAGAACTTCAACATGCAACTCTGTTGCTTTAAAAAGAAAAACACAGGAAAAGAAAAAAGATACAATCACTGAGGATTTTGCATATTTTAAATGTTGCCTCTTTAGAGAAAATGGCATTACTTACTTGGATACCTTTTTAATGTTGGTGACACAGATGCGAGTAAGATTAATGGAATATGTAAAAGATTAATTTACATACGTTAGCTACAGACTGTCAATGTATTGAGTAAATCACACTTTTAAACCTTTCATTATAGATTTAGCTCCAAAGGGTCTGGCTTCCAGATTTGTTCCTTCCCCACACCTATCATCTTGAGCATAAGATACTGTGATCTCCTTTTCCTCAGTCTTTCAAACTGCAACTAGGTTCCCACAATTGAATTTTGTTCTGGCATGATGTAGTGTACTGTACTATGTATTTGCTGGTTTAAATAATATTGAGTCTGTAAATCCTTGAACAGTAAATACAGCTAGAAATGAAAGCCAGAGCGAACATTTGCACATTCACTTAATGCTAATGAGAGAGCTCAAATGCAACTTAAGTTCCCTCCCAGTAAAAATAAAGGTTTGCTGGTGATGATCACAGTGAAAACCTAGATCATGTCTGAGAACATTACATTTGTAAGTATTTAAGGAATAGTCTTTCCTAACAGGTTGAAATTCAAGACGTTGAAAACTAAATATTCTTTTACAAAAATATTAGTTTTATAGACGAGGCATAATTGTTTCTAAAACAGATATATTTTAAGTAGATTTAGCTTTGATTATAGCTTAATGTTATCTGTATTCTTGGTTAGGACTTGCAAGTAGACTTCATGAATAGTGCTGAGAAAACGGGAATCATTCTGCAGGAAAAAAAAAAACATTAGAAACATTAGTAAAAAGATGCAAAAAAAGTTTACTGTCATTTAAGTTGTGCACAAGGATTCCTTACAATGCTATTATCTAGGAGTTAAGGAAACTAGCAGCATACTCACACTGAAGGCAATGCTTCTTGGGCAACATACAGACTGAATCATGTAGCTACTAAGGCAGCTAAAGAGATCACTAAGAATGCTGGATGCTCAAGCAAACAGAACAGAGGTCATTTTTAGTCAGCCATGGCCACATACTTTCACTTCTCTCAGGGGCCAAAATTTAGTCTTAGACAGAGAATTCCACCCTGTGTACAGGCTCCCAAATAAAGTCTGCATGGGTGTAAGAAGTAATGTTTTTTTCTATCAAAGCAGCTTGATAGAGACAGCAGTGTGTTACACATGAATTCTCATGTCGAAGCATAACTGAGAAGTGAATTCTTTTAAGCTATAAACAATAGTTAGACATATTTGAGTCCAATTCCTTCAAATGACAAGCTTACAAAACTGGTATCTGATCAGCTAGTTTGAAGATGTAATATTCTTTTTACAAGATCTGCACAGCAAATTTGGTATCCTGCTTGGTATGCTGTGCAAATACCTCCATGCTGCAGCTATGCCTGTTTTGGTCTTACTCAGCTATCAATCTATCTAAGAGAAAACAGCAGACAAATATTTCAATCAGTTCTCTCAAGTCACTGCAATGATGTTCTTCAAGACTGCTGGGTGAAAATCAGTGTTCTATGTCTCTAGTGAGACTAAGACTTATGCTAGTTGCAAGAAAAGTAATCTAGTTTCAGTCTTTATAGGGAGAAAACATATACAACAATACACAAAAAAAGTAATTCAAAAGGGAACAACATAAATCAGGCAACCTAGTTAATAACGGGATGTGGTAATGGCCCTTTTTGATCCTAACAACTTTACTGATGGGAAGATACTGTTTCTTGTTTTTTAGACTTGCATTTCAAGTGCAAGTTCTACTATCATTAGTGTGGAGGGGGCAAGAGGAACCTGAGTTAAAAAAAGAAGAGCTTGTCATTCATGGCAACTTCACCATGACATTAGAAGTCAAACTGATGTCAACGCATGGCTGCTTCCTACATCACAGTGAATTCAACTGCAGTTTTTAGTTCCTTGAAATAGAACTTTGCAATTTCCATTTCAAAGATACTTACTGCAGTTAAAGATTAGGAACAGTTCTAAGGAACTGTGATTGGGAAAGCTTTTCTTAGAAAAGCAGGAACACTTAGTAAGACAAAAACCAAAACCCCATCCCCAAAACAGGGTTTCCACTACCGTAGCCTTTTCCTCACTTGTCCACAAATTCATATGGATGTGAAAGAACACATCCAATGCACAGCTCTTTTTTTCAAAGACCTCCATCTCACAACCAAAAGGAGCAAGCTGTGCCATGCTATGTGCGGAGTCATCTACCCCTTCCAACTTCTTGGAACCCCATCCCTCAGGAAGTAAGCTTTGTAAAGACAGGACCTTTATTAGATGTATCAGTGCTTCTTGAAGCTGAGACCTACTGAGAACAGTAGGAGGTATAGTCTGAACTTCTGTTGTTCCAAGTGTTAAAGGTGAAGAACTGGCTTTATTATCCACTTCAGTGGCTTTTGTAGCTGATTGCTGAAAAACACTAGGAGACAAGAGGACTGAAGATGTTACTGTAGTCGTTGCTGTAACAAACTGTGGAGGTGCAACCTGCAAATGAAAAAATCAGAAAACTCAGTAAGCATCATGTCCAATAAAGATGAATGCTGTCATAAAGCCTGGAGAGATGAGCATAAAAAAGAAAACTGTAGCCGTTCTGCTTCATAACAGCACTTAAAATATGGTCAGTGGGCCATGTCTATTTGAGATACAAATGGCTTACCACAGTTTTATACCCTCCCCTTTTTTTAAAACAACAACCATCAACTAGCAGAGGTTCACTTACTTGACTTGCTTTAGACAGAGTCTTCGTCTGTGGAAACACTTCTGAGTCCTTGTTTTGTTGCACAGCCTAAGTTAAAAAGAAAGCATAATTCACAAACCAACTAACCAACTAAAAAAAAAAATCCACAAACAAAAAATAGCTAAATACAACATATCTTGCTAGAACTTCACAAGTATTTTATACCTTTACAAACAGCACCCAGATATTTCTTTAGTGAGCTTTCAAGACTATAAAATAATAAAATTCAATTATTATAAAATATTAGAAAACAGAATAAAAGGCATGTAGAGCAGGTACTTTAGTAAATTCTGTTGCATTCGTTGAAAGGCTTGTGGCAGCCATTTGGAGTACCTCTTCACAACACAGAGCAAAAAGCAGCCCTTCACAACAGACAGTACTTAACTGCAACAGAAAACACTCAGGGAATTGATAGTCCTTAATGATGAAAACAAAAATAGCTTTATGAAGTGGTAACAAGCACAAGATCAAATTCTTAAAGTCCAATTACACAAGAGTCAGGAAGTCCTTTGCTAGTTCGAGAGTATATTTGACTACAGAGAATTCTGTCTAAAGGAAATACGTAAACACAGTGGACATACTGAGTGCAAAACTGGCATATGAAGAACTAATTCCCAAGGCTATTGAGCAGACATTGAAAAAAGGCAGTCAATGAAAAACCCAGTCAGCTTTTCTAAATACTCAAAGATGTTAAAATCCTCAGTCAAATCTGTACCAAGTTTTAGTAGCACACAATCAAAAGTACTGCTCACAATGTACACTTTTTCAATACCAGATTGCTAAAGCTGCTCAGTGCTGTACTTGGACCTCCTCCTACCTCCACAAATGCATCAGTCTAAATACCTCCAAAACCTGACTGTTATTAAAATAATCCTAGCATGTAGCAGACAGCCTTCTTAAAAATGTTCAACAGCAAATGAGAAATAAGGTAATTGGAAAGACAGCACAATAAGTACACACCCATTTCTTGCACATTGAGACAAGGATAACTCTTTTGAGGACAGAACAGCAACACTTGAAAAATACAGGGTATTTAAAAATAATGGTTAGGACAAGTTACAGGATGAAGAGTTGATTTTGATTAACTCTCTGTTGTGAGTAAATCATTGACATATTCACAGCAAAGAGTAGTAGCTGACCCATACAGGGCTACCAAAGATCTTGCTAAAACCCAGTGGCAAGCACTGGATGATAACTGACATTAGAAAATTAATGCAGACGTAGCTGTAAAGAGGTTTGTTTGGTGTTCCTTATTCTTGCATTATCATAGTATCCAAGATACAGCCTTGGCTTAGTCTGCATGAATGTAACTAAATTAATAATATAAGAACATAACGAAATTAAGAGAAGTGCTTGGATAACCTCAGAGGTGAGAACTATAGAAAGTTACTCCCTTCGTGGAAAAAAGGAATCCAATAACCCAAACTCAGTGTCTTTACTAATGAGGTAGCCAATTATACAGCAGAGCAACACTAACTAATAGAAAATAATTTATAACACAAAGCCACATGCATCAACTTTACACTAGCAGTGACGTTTTCACCCAGTCTCTCCAAACAAATGTACTGTTTGGCTTGTATTAAGGAAAAGACATTAGATTCTCTTCCAAAAAAATAAAAAGTTTAAGGTTAAGAGATACTAGGTTAAAACAAACCAAGGTGGTCAACGAGACAAATCAATTTAAGATCCATTTTACTAAATAACAAACAATATCCTAACGTAGCTCAGAGGTATCCCCAGCAAAAGGGGGTCAAAACTGAAGGAATACAAAACATCTGAAGCAAAATAACCAGAAATGAGAAACATGTTAATTTTGTACCTTCAAAGAAGGTTCAGACTAGACTTGACTGCATCAACTCTCATAACACTGATCAGTCTGTAACCTTCTGTCCCATCTCAGATCATCAGTTCTTAACAGTATTTTTCTGACACAAGTACAGATGAATTCTTTATGACTTAATCATCCCCTAACAGCAACAGCTTGAAAAACCTCCTCCCCTACAGACAGGTCTGCCACTGATAGCAGATGCTAATGATATAAAACTAATGGAACTAAATGTCTAAGTTACAATTCAATCAATACCACATAATGAAGTCCTTAATTATTTTAAAAAGGCTAATACAAACTAGCACATTTTCCAAAACGAAATACATGTAGTCTTAAAACAGTCTAAAGCTTCACGGATATAAAAACCCACAGAATACCTGAAGGGGAGAGATTATCTTGCTGTTCAAGGTTGATGGCTTATTGTGAGATTCTTTGAAGCTTTCTGGTGTTGCAAGTTGGCCGATCGAGGCAGAGATGTTTGGTGTTAAGGAAGTCTTAGTGAGAGACTGCTGTGGCATTTGGTCATGCTGTGGGGTCAACCTGAGTTTCTGAAGAAGATCAACACTTGTATGGGACGTATTTGAGACAGTTCCTGTGTTTGTTGGTGTCAAGGGTGCTATAAGCTGGCTTTGACCAGCCATTAGGTTTTGTGGAGCGTGGTTCACTTCAGATGGCGGCTGATTCACTAGTGGGGATATCTGCTTGGCAGCTTGCTGCATAACTTGCATTATACTGTTGTTTTGTTTTAGGCCAGGAAGCATCTGAACAGAGCCAGCTTCCACTGCTGAGGCTGAATTAAGAACAGGGCTTAAACGAACCGAATAGCTTGAAACATTTTTTATATCAGGCTGGGAGACTGACGCTGGAGGTATTAGCATAGGTGTTAGACATTCCTGCCGAGTCAAAGGATTGGCACTGCTTTTAACGCTGGGACTTTCAGATTTCCCTAGGGACTGTTTCATTACTGTTGACTGGTCAAAAGAAAAAGGCAAAAGCAAACTGTGCTGCTCTCTGGCAGAGGTGTCCATCTGCAACTTCTCCAGTCTCTCTGGATTGGGATACGGAGCTGTGGGCTGTTCCTTAGGTACAGAGGTTCCAAAGAGTTCCTCCAAAGTCAGATGCTTCTGCCTTGACTGAAATGGCTAGAAAAGGAAGTTTTCATTTTCAGTTTAGAAATTATGCCACTGTGCATCTCACACCACCTATTACAATTTCAAGAAAACAATGAAAGACAACTAGGCCAAATGCATTCAAAATATAGTTTGGACATGAAGTGTGCCATATTTACAGGAATTTCGAAATCAGTTTAATTTACAAGGAACGTTCTGCCTATGTAGGCTTCTCCTCTATAACCTTTTATGGACAAACTGTGCGCTAGTAGTTAAGGAGGGTGAGGGATATAAATTCTGTCATTAAGATGGCATCTGCCTTACCAATCAGCTCTAACTACATAATGCACTTTGGGAGGGTAGTGGTGGGGAAGAACATGTGTTGAACAAAATCCCCATAAAATCTACAGATTGGAAACAATTAAATGGCCTAAAAAATGGGAAAGGAACAGAGAAACCTGAGAGCACACAAGTGATCCAGCAATACATGCCTAGACAGCTCTTCTCTCCCTTTTCACTAACAATGCAAAAGATGTTGCAATAGACAGAAGCATCTGTATAGACTTGAGCATACGTATATATATCTCCTTGAAAACCGTGTCCTTTAGCCTCTCCCAAAAGCATACATGTAGCCTACAGCACTGACGTTGTTGGGAAAATTATTTTAAGGATATTGTTTTCTTAATATTTTGCAGAAGATATTTAAAAATGTGTTTTGCTAAAGAGAAGAGAAACAGCCTTAATCTCAAAAATTTCCTGTTTATTTGTTGTCTTTTCTCTCTTCCATAAAAAAAAAGAAAAGAAAAAACATGAAAGAAGGTTGCACAGGACCAGAAGTTATGTAAAACAGCTGCACTAAAATACAACATTCTGTTCAGAAGACTGAATGGCCTGCAGCACAATTCCGGGGTATTTGGATGGAGTGTCTAAACAAAGATGCTATTTTACAATGACAACTACTGTACCATGACATTGCTGTGCTAGCTCTAACTTTACCAGCACAGATAACAGTAGTGAAGTTATGGCAATCCAGGTAGTACGCAAGTAGCTTAATAAAAAAGCCCCCAAATCCTCGAGCTTGAAAACACATTGAGTTCTGTCCAGGTTACTAATTCCTACTTTCATTGGTGTTATCCATTTTTAGCTAGCTTCAAGTCAGGCACACTTTTCTTTCGCAACTGAGATGTTCTGTAGTTTATAAACCTTGTTAATTATGTGAGGAATTCTTCCCAGAAAGCTGTTCTTTTCTCCACTGATCTTACTGTTCTGGAGACCTGTCCTTCAACTCTAAAGATTCTGTTAAGAGAAAAATTACTCTTTCATCTCATTTTAAACTCAGCTTTTCACTTCAGTATGATAAACTGACAAGCTTTCCTTTATTAATACATTACCATCTTCAAGTAACACACAGGTATCTCTGCAACACCCTAATCCAAGTCAGACTAGCTTCTTATGTGGAAACAGTCTCACACATGAAGTTAATTTCCAGCCCTAAGTATAAAACACATCTTTGTCCTATCCCATCTCTCGCTGAAGTATATTTTCAGCATATCATCAACTCAGTCTGTTATGAAGACCCTTACCAGCAGGGGCTCCAAAAAGGCAACATGACTGCTTTACTTGATAGAATAGAAACACTGCTCACAGAGTTTCTCCAGAAATCGTTTCAGATATATTGAAACATGAATTAGCTGTCAGAGATGGCACTAGGAAGTTGAATTTCAGCATTCTGATTCAGTTTTGCTGATCACCAGTTTGCTGATTAGGTGAGAAATGTACTTTTACAGTTGAAATACAATGATTTT